>NW_004955450.1:16426861-16536065 GCF_000276665.1 Chinchilla lanigera | reverse complement strand
AGAGAGAGAGAGATGCTGGGGGTTAAACCCAAGGCCTTCACACTGAGCTAGAGCCCGCCTGTTGTTATTTTTTTCAGCGCTCACTAAGTCACTAAATTGCCCAGGCTGTGCTCACACTTGGAGTCCTTCTGCCTCAGCCTCCCAGAGTGCTTGATATGTTAGTAGACAGCATGTCATAGAACAAAGCTCTTCACCCGTGGCAGCCAGGATCCCGATGTCTCCTTTGAGAACACATCCAGGGACCTTGGTTCCTCCCACCAGCCCCCACTTCCCGAGCAGCCCACCACCCGCCATCAGAGCCATGAGATGGGGCCAAGCCTCAGCATATGCGCCTTTAGGGGAAGTTTAAGATCCAGAGCAGAACAAGTACCTGGGTCGCCAGAGCAGTTTGGACCGCTTTCCTTTTCTAAGCCCATCAGCTTGTTCCTACTTATTTATTTATTTATGTATTTTTGCATCGTTCCGACACATTTCTGCTACAGATAGAAGATTTGTGTCCCAGGTTCACATGTTGAAGACCGAATATCTACCAAGGTGGTACTGGGAAGTGAGGTTTTGGGAGGTAGCTAGGGCACGAGAGTGAGGCCTCGTGAGTGGGATTAGCGCCCTCAGAGGAGACAGACAGAGATGATCTCTCTGCACTCTCTCTCTCCCTTTCTTCTTCTCCTGCTCCTCCTTCTCCTCCTCCCTCTTCTTCTGTCTCATAGAAGGGAGGTGGCCACCTGCAAACCACCTTCACCAAACACTGAATCTATCCGTACCCTGACCTCTGTCTCTGCAGCTCCAGAACTTTGAGATATAAATGCTTGCTGTTTAAGCTACCTTGTGTGTAGTAATTTGTTATAGCAAACAGAGCTGACTAAGACTTCTTTCTTATTTGTTCATTTGTTTCGATTAGTGAGAGTTGGCTGCACACACAGAGGCCTGATGCCTCCTGCTTA
This sequence comes from Chinchilla lanigera, assembly GCF_000276665.1. Taxonomy (NCBI): domain Eukaryota; kingdom Metazoa; phylum Chordata; class Mammalia; order Rodentia; family Chinchillidae; genus Chinchilla; species Chinchilla lanigera. Next base: position 16,535,124 of record NW_004955450.1, on the reverse strand, counting down.
CGGTCCTGATGCCCAGAACACAGCAGGCGGTGGGCCACAGCAGGACTGCCGAGGAGACAACACAGTGCGGTGAGAACTCTCCAGCCCAGCCCCCACCCGTGAGGCTGAGCTGCTCAGACACAAAAAGGGCATAATCACATGTGCAAGCTCCAGGAATCCTGAAGCATTTGGCCCCACGAGCAGATTCCGCCACTAAAAACGCTCACTGCGAGGGCCACGGGACCTGAAAGAGAAAACTGACCAAGTGGGAATGCCACAGGGCAACACAGCCCTAAGCAGCTCGGCTTCTCCCTGGTGTTCTGGGCACCGTGGCCGGACGCCCGACCACAGAAGGCAGAAGAGGGGACGTGTGGTGAACGGCGACCAGAGCCAGGCCGAGAACAGCCGCCCACCCTGGATGGCAATGGCAGAAAGCACACTCACTTCCTTGCATTTTGTCCTTTATTTTCTAAATTATAAAAGAAATACGTAGTACAAAAACATCAGTGTGGGTCTTCTCTTTATTTCCTCTCCCATCTTACTCTCTAGAAAAATAACCACCTTGAAGAGGTTGGTCTGTAATATACTGTTGAGCCAGGGATAGAGCTCAGCGCACAAGCACCTGCCTGGCAAGCACGAGGTCCTGAGTTTGATTCCTGGTACCAAAAAAAAATTGCACTTATAATATATTGTTTATCAGTCCAGACCTCTTTTTGCCTGACCAAACTTAAAGTTTGTTGCTTCTCTTATGAACCATAAAATTGAAGTCATGCTATATATATGTATATATATACACACACACATATATACATTTATATACACACATATATACATATATACACATATATATGTATATGTATGTATATATATATTCTTCAGCACTTTTATTTTTTCATAATATGCCTCAAACATCCTTCTGTCAGTACATATGGATCTTATTTCAGCACTTTTAAAATTTGTACCTTATAATATATTTTCTCAGCATTACTGCTTAATTTCTAAATCACTCATAAAAACTGATTAAAAAATAATGGTGATTCCTGGACCACCTCTGGCTGGTCTGTGTTTCACGCTAGGTGAAGATCCCCTGGCCTGCTGCCCGTGATATGGGATTGCTGTCATAAAAGAGCAGAAATATGTCACAGGATTTCTTCCAGCACTAGAAGGCCTTGCTCAGCCAGGAAAGGTAGAACATCCTGGAAATGCATTCCTGGACCAGACTTCATGGGGCAACTGGTTTCTCCCACGCGTGCCCTCCCCCGAGCCTGCAATCAGCAGTAATTTCAGGGAAATAAACCAAGTGGCTCACCACATTCCTATATGTCCGTTGCACTTGACTATTCTTTGCTGGGGCTGTGCAGGGCCAAATATTTGGAAAGGAAATTGGCTGGCTGTGGTATCTTTTTCTTTCTTTCCTTCTTAAAAAAAAAAAAAAAATCTTATTCTGCTGCAGCTACAAAATAGGAAAAGGAAAAAAAATCCAAGCTCCCACTAATCAAAGCCCTTCTTGGAAAAAATTGCCAAGTATTTATTTATTTATTTATTGAGATGCTTTTGTGCATTCCACATTTGTGCTTATGGATGCTGAGGCCTCTGGCTAATCCACTGGGACCTTTAGAAAGTTTTTTTTTTTAATGCAACACTAAGAGGTGCATTTCCTTGCACATGAGTGGATCCTTTGAATCTGGATTAACTCTCGCATTCCGTAGCCCATCTGCATGTTTTCTTCACAGTCATGGTCACCCCTGTGTCACCAGCGGTGTAACACCGGTCACGAGGACACTGGTCATGAGGTGCTTTCCACAGCTGGCCTTGAGAGTGGTGTTTGCATGTGAACCCTGGCCTGCCCCTCTATCTATGGAATTGCTTCTAGCAAATACTACTAGCATCACGTTACCAGGAAACTTCATCTATCTGCTTAGGATGGCCTCCTGCGCCTCCTGCCTGACTGCTATCCCCATGTATCACTGCCAGGGGACACTGGGTGGGTGTGAAGTCATCTGAATTGTCACAACATTGAGTGTCCTCTGCCCACTACCTGGCAAGGCACTCATCCTTCCCAGCCTAGATCCAGGGATACCTTTGTCCTGAAACTTTTCTCACTCACTTTTTCTTCTTGCCCTTCCTAGGCAAAATGAGGTGATAAAATCTGGTGATATCTGTTCAGACTATTACCCAGGATATTCTGGGCAACGTAACAAAAGCAGCTATCTCAAGGTACTCTTTCACTGTTCAACCCTGAGCTAAGGCTTGTATTAGGTCATTTAAATACTGTATGATTTCTAAGAAGGAGAAAATTAATGTTGGGTGACATGAAGTTGTCTAAATGCCCCAGTGGCTGGCAAAGCCCAGCACCACCCCAGCCTGTGGCCTTCACCTTGTGCCCCGGCCCATTCACACAGAAACGTGCAATGTGATGCTTAGTGAGGGAGCTGCTGGGCGGCCTCACACACTTTTTTAGAGCAGCCGCCCGGAGCTCTGCTGGGCCACTGTAGCCACTCTCAGAAATGCCGACCAGTCTCTCAGGCAGGAGGAGGACGAGTGGAGCAAAGCACTCTTGGGAAAACCCTGAGTGAGAGGTGTAGGGGCACCCTGGGCTGCAGTCCCCACCGCCCCCATGGCAGAGCCCACAGAGCAGGAGTATAAATATTTAAAAGTCATAAATCAAACCGATAAACTGCTAAATGAAATATGTCCTGTCCTCCCACCTTGACAAATCTAACCCACAGCAATGGGGAAGGCCATGCCGGAATTGACAGTTCTAAGCTCTTGAGAGTTTCTGCTGGAAGGAGGTGGCACAGGGAGAGGTAGCCCGGTGAGAGGCCCTCTGTGGACACGGGGTCGCATCCACAGGAAGCAGGGCTGGGGCACCGGAAGTGAGGCCCGGGGGTGGGTCCTCGCTGTGTGAACAGGGGTGAGGTGGAGGGAAGCCGAGCCAGGAGTGGGGAGGGGCTCTCTGGCCCTCACTCCCACCACGGTGATAAAGCAGTGAATGCCAGTGATGAACAAGGAGCGCTTGTGCACCACGAAGGCAGGCCCTGCCTTGATCATCGCTGTAGATCTCTTTAGCCTTCACTCGGAACCGAGCCTAACACACAGTAGGCACTCAACAGCACATGATGGGATTGCCCTCACCGAGCCAAGGTGGCGCTCAAGTCACCAGCTGACAGACTAGTGTTGTGGTTAAATCAGCTCATGTGCTCGAAGCTGATACTTCTGGGAGGAGTACGATCCTGGGGGCTGGGGCTGACTTGCGGTCAGGAGGCGGGGCCTAGTTAGAAGTGGATCACGGTGCGTCCCCCTCCCAGCGGCTCTGCCCCGCCCGGGCCCTCCCACCATGCGGCTTCTGTGTTCAAGCGTGATGAACGTGGACTGAAGCTTCTGAACCTGTGGCCCGAAGAAACCTCCTGCCTTGCGTCGTGGGTGTCAGGTACCCCATCCCAGCAATGAGAACACGACCCAGACAAACGCCAAAGCCCCCGAGTACTGCCGTGCTTTCTGACATACAGTGGGAGTCAAGAAGCTACTGATTCTTTCCCATTTTGTCATCAAGGGCCAACACCACCAAACCCCACCCCTGGGGGTATTGTCAAAATACTGAAGTACTGTACTTTTAGTATTAGCAAACGGTAAAAATAAATTTTTGTATTAAAAAATCTGTCTTTATGGATTAATTATACTAGAAATATTGAAAAAACAGTTGCCTGCTTTAGGAGAGTTATGATTTCCTATCATCTTTAACCAGAGGAACTAGAAATTTGAGCGTAAACATTTCCGATGTTCCGTCTTCTCCTCCACAGAAGGGGGCTGAAGGAATCGTGCCTGAATTCCTCCAGGGCCGAGCAGCCACCACAGCCCACTGTTCTCTTCCAAGCAGGGTTTCCTGAGAGTGCCGGATCTCTTGCTTCATTTGGGGAACTTTATTTTTGCTCTGATTTCTGAGATTACAGTTGCCCGGATCTGTGGATGCAAAAATGAAGCGTGGCACATGTGGAATCCATTCCAGTCCTGACAGAGTTCTTCCTTGTACCAACTGGGGCTCATTGGGTCCTTTTAAAGTCGCCATAACTGGGCTTGGATGTAGCTCGCTGGTAGAGCACTTGCCTAGCATGTGTGAGTGTCTGGGCTCCATCCCCAGCTCCACATAAAGAAAAGAATAGAAAATAACAGTGATAATGCTAATACTCCCCGTAACTAACCCTGTGTGCTTAGAAATGCATTCCCTTGGATAATAAATTACAATTTTGATTGGGTTTCAACAAAATATTTGGCTAAAAATACATAAAAGACCTTATTTGGGGGCATGCCATACCCCAATTTAGTTATCCACATTGTTTATTCCAAGTTCAGGGCAAACATCTTTAATGTTTTCCATCTCATAACCTTTCTTTGCCAAGGTTCATTTAAAACAGTCAAGGCTCTGGTGAGTGACGGCACGGTAAACCCAGCCTGTGGGAGGTGGCGAATATGTAATGTAAGGTTAAATGATGGATGACAGGGAATCCCTTTTCTTGACTCCAGTTCTAAATTTGCACGAAACTTGAACCCGAGAGCGTTCAGCTCTTCTTCCATTTCATGGCTGAGGATGTCCCTCTTAAGAAGGGAGCCTTTGAAATGTTAACTAGGATGCTTGTGGCTTGAAAACATTTTCTTCTTTTGGAGTGCAGTTTTCCCCAACTGTCTTCACTGCCCCCCTCTCCTGCCAGAGATGTTCTGCTACACACACCTTCTCCAGGGGATTTCGCACTCACCCTAGCAAAGACGGCCAACCCACGAGCAGGTTAGGGAGGTCTCAAGACCCCGGAGGACCCCCAGGACTCCTCTGTCCAAGGACCTGAGAACAATTTCCCACAGGTCAACAGTTGGTGATGTCAGTAGCAGCTCTTAAGTCTTCGTTCAGAGAGAATCAAGTAAGACCCAAGACGAGTGACACACGCCCTCTTCCGCCCCCACCAGCCCGGAGTCTCTATCTTCTGAGGCTGCTCTCAAGACTCAGACAGCATGGGGCTGGGGATTTAGCTCAGCGGCACAGCGCCTGCCTGGCAAGCACAAGGTCGTGAGTTCGATTCCCAGTACCAGAGAAAAAAACAAAAAACAAAAGCCAAACAAACAAACAAACAAAAAAGACTCAGGCAGCTTTTGAATTTTTTTCTTTGTCCGGGGTAAGGGGGATTTTTATTGACGTAGGACAGTAAATCTTGTGTTTTTCAGCAGCCACTCACTTTCAGTCATTTCTACGCCAGCACCCGGGATAGCCTTTCATCCCGCTGCAGGTGTGGTACTCTTGAGTGATGCAGACTTGGGAGGGATTCACCGTGAAAAGCACCCTCTGTCTCTGTGACAGTCCCCACTGATAAATAATTTAACATCTTTGTGTTATTTGTTAGCCAGGAAGTGAGGCCTGGTTCGAAGCTATCGCTTAGAGCTGTTAGCCCTCAGCAGGGTTTGTTACACAGGTCCCCAGGAAGCGTCTGCTGAATGGGCCAGTACCGATTTTATGAAAATCAATGCCTTGAGGGAGGAGCTGCACAGGGAGAACCATCTTCTGGGTAATGCTCTAGAACAGTAATAAAAGAGAAGGTGCAGCAAAGGCTTTGCACAGGACAGGAGGAGAAAAAGGAGCTGAAGCTCACGGAGGTGAGCTTGTGTGGAAACAGGCTAGACCTCTATCTAGCACAAGATGACAGGCTGAGTTCTGAGTCCTTTTTATTTCAAAAACTCCCTTGAAATGAAAGAAAAAATAAAGTAAAAATATGTTGGAAGACAGAAACCGTCCCACCAGGGATTGGATTTCTAGGCAATAAAGAAGGTGGAATAACATTAATGGCGGGAGATAAACAGCAACAGTATCCGCAGACAGCTGTAGAAGGAGCTCCCTGTGTGCTGCACGGAGGCGGGCCAGGCACATCAGCAGGGGAGACAAGGAGGCGCCCACAGATGGGCCTTCACCCCAACATGCTCCTGCTCTCTTCTTGTTCGGGGTGGCTGGCTTGGTCCCTGGAGAAGACAGCTCTTTGCTTTATGTGGGTGCTGAGTGTAGAACGGGAGGACATTCAAGAAATCTCAAACCAGATTGATCATGTAAACAACTTTACAGATGATCAATTTCTAAAAACCTTAATAGCAAATTTAACCACGTAGATTATTTTAAACAATAATATATCACAATCAAGTACTTTCATCCCAGAAATGCACAGATAATCCACACTGGCGTGTTTCCACCATGGCGTTAGCAGCAGCTGATGCTTCTGTAGATTATGGGCTACAGGAAAGGTGATATTCAGGAACCAGTAATTTTTCTCAGAGCTGGAGAGAGGGCAGATAGGAACAGTTAGAAAAAGACCTTCACCAGCTCCCCAGCTTTGGTTTCTCTTTCTGACTGGGTCCAAGCCTCAGGGAAGCCACGCTGAGTCTGTGCCTGGGGCGCTCGCGGGGAGGCGGCAGGCCAGGGGTCAGCCAGGTACCAGGAGTGGAGCAAGAGGTGATGCGCAGTTAGAACAAGCACCGCGCTGTGACTCCACTTTGAGGAGCTGTGTTGCCAACAAGCTGCATTTTAAGAAATAAACTGTGAGTCTAAATGGCTACAGGCAGCCCTAACCCGAGCAAGTGCAGGGCAGCAGCGAAGGCCCGCAGGTGGGGTGGGCATAGCTTCCTGCGCTAGGAAGTTGGGTGCAGCTGCAGAGTAGAGGTGTGGGCAGAACCTCAGCTGCAGGCACTCAGGGAAGGTTCCTCGTCCCAAGTCCCTGCTACACACAGTGGTGCTCAATAAGTGTACACAGATCTTGATTTAAATCTTGGCTCTGTAGCCACTTACTGACTCTGCGTCCCTGACAAACACAGAATCTCTTGGAGGTCCTTTTATGTTTCGACCATCAAAGTGGGACACTATTCTGTATACATAAAGCACACAACAGGTGCTTGGGGCTGAGTTTTGCAAGTGGGGGCTGTGCCCCAGCCCTGGGTGGAAGACCTTGTCCTGCTCATCTTTGCAGGCTGCATCTGCACGGCTTCTCTCTCCACACACTCAGCAGACACCTCTGTGCCGGGCAGCTACTGACACAGTGCTTCCCCCAGGGGCTGCCCAATGCTAGGTGAAGAGCAGGGGCCCTGGGGCCAGGACAAGATGCTCCAGCCAAATTCTGATTCTTCTTCTTAGGAGTTTTGTGACCTTTCAGGGTAATAAGTTGAACTCTTTGCCTCAATGTCCCCATCTAAAAAGTAGAGAAAATGAAATACCTTTCTCATAAAGTCACTGTAAGGATTCGACGAGGGAGTATATTGAAGGTACGTAAAAACAGTTCTGGCACATGGTGCTATTTAAGAATTTTCTAGTTCTTATTTCAACTCAACTTCTACACGTTTATTGTAAAATGAGTATACACTTTAAAATGAGTAAACTCTCACATACTGTTCCCTAGTGCCAGCATCTTAATAACCACAATGTAATGATCAAGCCAAGGAACATAACACTAGGTATTGGCCAATGCAAAACTATTAAATAATCCTCAATTATACTTAAATTTCATCAGTTTTCCTACTAACATCCCCTTCTTAGGTTCAGTCCAGAATCTGACGGTGCATTTTGGGTCCTATGTCTTTAGTCCCTTCCAACATGCAGCTGTTCTCCTGCACTTTGAGTCACCCTGAGGAATATTTCTCACGGTGTCCTTTCATTTGTGTTACTCTTAGGATTCCTCAGGATTTAGGGCAAGGTTGTGTATTTGGCAAAACACCGCAGGCTTGTTTTGGGTCCTTCTCAGCAAAGGACCTCATATAGGTATGTCTGAAACTGGTGACCCTAACTTCGGTTACTTGATTAAGGCAGAATCCAAATTTTTCCACTACAGTCTTTAAAAATAAAATATTTATTTACAGTTAGTGAAGTTTTTATGGGAGGGACTTTGAAACTCTGCATCTCTCTTGCTTCTTTATCAAAGTGTTGCTCACTAATTTTCCTAACCCTTGAAAGCTTCTCAGCAATAACTACTGCTGTGGTGTTTGTCTAGAGGCGATTTTTATCTCTATCACTCCTTCTCTGTCTAGTCATTAGAACTGTACTCTACTGTGAGCTATTTTCCCCTCTAGTTAGTTGGATCCATGACTATTGATCTTATTTCGTTATCATTATCATGTAACTTGTGGGTTCAGACAGCCCCGGCCGTTGAAGTCTTTTCAAGTTGGACCCCGTATTCTTTCAGCGTGTAACCCCCACTTGTCAAAGGACTTCCATACTTCAGGATGTTCCCTGCTCCTCTGGTCCTTTCTCCTGCTCCGGTTGTGGAATCAAACACTTCCCTAAGGAATCCCGGCTTCTGAGAAATGGGCAATGGTGCTTAGAAACCAAGATCTGGTGCCGGGTGTGCTTTCTGCTTTGGAGACGTCGTGATTTCTAGGTCTTCTCAGTGGGCAGAGTCAGGAAACATACGTACGGATGAGCACAGACACACTTACACATTTAACTTGGTTTTAAGGAGGTAAGGAGAAATACGCTTTCTGTCCTCTTCTGAGACATTTTCCAAAGAGGCGTAGACGATGGGCCGCCAGCTTCCTTCTCATTCTGCACGTCTGGGTATTCCTTCCTCGGGTCGCCCGCGGCAAGAGCTGCCTAAAGGCTCAAGCAGAATTAATGCTGTTGGCTTGTAGGCGAAGGAAATTAAAAGGCTTTGCTCCCTCTAGTGGCCAAATAGAGTAACTGGCATCTGATGGCCCTGGCACAAGAGTTGAAGGTATAAATGAGATATCAAAGTAACATATATTCACATATAGGGTAACATATATAATCAAGTGGAATTAGTATGTGCCTATCCTGTAGCACGAGTTAACCTAAAGAGGGTAATTTTATAACTAATGCTTGGATAGCTGGCTTAAAATTACAATATAAACTGCATTTTATGAAAGGCATTAACAGCTCGGTGTAACGGCACATGCCTGTGATACTGGCGCTCTGGGAGGCTGAGGCAGGAGGACCCCAGCCTGAGAAGATTAGTGACTTAGTGGGGCCTCATTTCAAAATGAAAAAGTGCCACCGCCTGCACTTTAAAAAGTGTTGGGTACAGGATAGCTCACATAGTTTTACTACTGTCTTCTATTGCTCTACAGAAAGGAACAGTTAAAGATTACTTGTTTGATCAGTCTTATATGTATCTATGTGTTTTCCTGAGAAACCACGTTGAAGATATCAATAAGTAACACAACAACCGTGGTTAATTTCCTACAACTTTGTAACTCTATTTTGTTTGTACTGTTCTTGTGCTATTTTGTAAATGGATGTCTGTCTGTTGATATGTTTTCCTTCTTTTATTTTGTAAAATAAAAGAAATTTAAAAGAAAGTGTTGGGGATGTAGCTTGGTACAAAGGCACTGAGCTTAATCCTTAGCACCACAAAACAAAACAAAATAAAACTAGACCTTTACACAGAACATTTTATTAAATCCATAAATACCTTGCGAGGCATATGAAGGCAGAATTTATTATTCCAACTTTACAAACAAGGAACCAATCTCAATGAGGTTAAAAACTTGCTTAAGTTAATAAATCTCACTTGAGATAGTGCTGGGGCATGAACTGGGCTTCTGCAGAAGGAAGAGTCGGTCTGTTTTGTTACTGCTAGCCATTTGCTCCTTCTGCTGAAACATTTAAAACTGTGTTAAACATCTCATCACACTCAGAAAAAACAATGACAAAACATGAATCCAGAAAAATCTGGCTCCATAATTTAAAGAGGAAGGAAGGAAAGAACCAAACAACATCGTCCACATTTTGACTCTTGGAAATATTTTTAGCAGTTCATAAAAGTGAGAAAAAGACAATCCTAACTATCAGTGAAGTTCTTTATCAAGTTAACACCTAGTTAAAACAGGTAATGGAACCCTTATAAATACAGAATCCAGACTCTCTATAAACTTCCTACCGCCAGATGTGGACCGAGACCCCGGTGTGGGAAACCCCCAAGGGCCGCGAGGAGTCGTATAACCACCCCACGCCACGCCGTCCCTGGGCTGACGGGAGTCTGCTTTGACTGAACAGAGCTATTACCGTAACTCCACTGCCAGCGAAAGGGCTCTGCCTCCTCTCTCACTGAGACATATTTCAAACAAGGACAAGATTGATCAATACGCTCAGCTGCCTGCAATCATCGGGGAGGCCCTGGGATGATGTTCGCCCCACGCCATGTGATTCCCTGAGAGCTTCTGTCTGCGCGGGTCGTTACAGAGACAAGCACGGGAAACGACAAAGCTGCGTCATTTATGTAAAGCGAGGGATTTCGTCTCATCTCTCCTGGTACTTCCTCTCCTTTCTCACTTTCTAAAAATGCTGACTGGACAGTAGGAAAAGTAAAGAAAGGTGCAATTTCAGACCTTCGGGAAGTCCATTTGGTGAACTGATTCTAGAAAGATAAAAATCTATCAAACGTTCCACAGATAAAAGTGAATGTTAGATTAACTTTTGAATGGATGCCAGACTTAAACTGTGAGAGGCATCGTTTCTGCCCCGGCGTCAGCACAGAAGAACACACACGAGTGTCCGCAGCCGCTGGGCTCTTCGGAGAGTGGTTTGCGTGAAGTTCACTACCACTGTTTATACTGCTGATGTGCTGTGAAATGCAATTGCTAAGTGTGGTCTCGAAAATCAGAATGGGTGAAGAGTTTCCAAGACTATTTGGGAAAACAAACAAGAGAAAAAAAAAAAAATCCCCGTGAAAACGTGCATCTGATGGTCTTTGAGGTCAAGGCTGTAAAGGGAACTCACAGGTTCTATAAAGTCCTTTTCACTGACTTTCCCCCTGTCCCTAGCTGGCCAGTGAGGAGCCGCGGGAGCGAGCTAGGCCGCCGCCAGGTCCGCTGAGGTCTGGGTGGGAAGCTGCGGCCCCCACCTCCCACACAGGTGTCGGAAGCCCCAGGGGGCCAGAGGAGGGGTGGGTTCTGCACCTTTCGTGGCCTGCTGCCGCCTGGCACAGTCCCAGAGTGACCCGGGACCCCAGGAGCCTCACTTCCAGCCAGGCCCTCCCTGTGCCCTGGAAGCTGGGGCCAGAGGAAAGCTGGCTTCAGCACAGGGCCGTCTAGAGCCTGCAGACCACGTCATTTGTGAGCACACAGCTGGGGTAAGAGCGCCCCACGACAACCCACTCTGCACACAGCTCTAGGGGCCTGCTCGCCCTGCCCAGCCTCCGCCTCTCTCCTACCCAGCTCAGCGCCACCGAGGCCCTCTGCCCACCCCTCGGGGTGTCCACACGGCCCACACAGCGCGCTGGCCACCATTCGTGCCCTCAGACGTGCTCAGGGCTCTTGCTCCGCGGAGTCGGCGCTTGCCTTGCCCGTCGGAGTGAGCTCTGCTGCTCTGCTCCCCAGCACACGGGGTGGGGTGGATGTGGTGTTGCTCCCTGGTGCCACCCCTGCAGCCTTCCTGGACACTAAGCCCTCACAGGCTGCACCGTGCGTCTCTGTAGCCCAGTCTCTGTCCCAGTGCTTGGGATGCAGGGGGAACGGGAGAAATCCGCTCTGCAGGCAGGAATGAATCAACAAGGGAGCACAGAGTTCATTTCTCACTGTGATCAGAGTGTGCGCTTGGGTTCTAAGGAGCAACGCAAGGATGTTCCAGTCCAGCCCAGGGTTTCCCAAAGTGTGGCTGGCAGAACACAAGCCCCGTCGGTACCCTTTGCCCCATTTCCTTGCCAAGGAGAAATGGGGAGGGGTGATCTACAGCCGGGTGAGTTCTGGGCATGCTGCTTACTGCATATTCCTTTATTGAGCTAGGCGTTATGGGTTCTGGATGACGGCCCTGAAAAGACAGACAAACAGGAGGCCTTTTAGGGGTTGGTTTCATCTGGGGCTTAGCAAACTAAAGAGAATTCTGGCAATCGCGTGTTGTTTTATCAGCAAGCCCTGATCTATTGCCCATACGCAGAAGAAAACTGCAAAGAGAGGAGCTTCCACTGTAGCATCAGTGCTCAAAGCGGGGTCCCCCAAACAGCAGCCCCACTGCCTGGGAACCTGCTACAAAGGCAAACTTATGGGTCCTACACAAAGACCTGCTCACTAGACACTGGGGAACAGAGGGAGGCTGAGGCAGGAGAACCAAAAGTTTGAGTCCCACCTGGACAATTTAGCGAGCCCGTATTTCAAAATAAAAAACAAAAAGGGCTGGAGATATAGCTCAGTGGTAAAGTACTTGCTGGCTCTACCCCTAGTGCCAAAAAAGAAAAAAAAAAAAAGAGAAATACAGCCAAATTATGTGCTATCTATAAGAAGCTCATTTTAAATACAGGTAGGTTGAAAGGGGAAAATATACACATATTATTCAAACATAAATCAAAAGACAGAAGAGTGAGTATATTAATGTCAGACTTCATCACAAAGAAAGTTACAGAGAGAGGGACATTATATAACGACAAAAGCAGGAGCTCACGGAGAAGGTACAGCAGGGATAAGTGCTTGTACCCAACGCAGAGCTGAATACTGGAACTGAAAGAAAAAATTAACACTCTTAAAATTATAGCTGAATACTTCAAAATCCTTCTCAGAATAATGAATAGAATTACTAGATATAAAATTGACAAGAATGTAGAACTCCGTGAGACCATCAGTGACGGGCTCTCATTGACACTTAACAGAACACTCCACCCAAGAGAAGCAAAATACACCTTCTTTGCAAGTGCACATGGGACATATTCAAAGATAGACCATTTTCTGGCCATAAAGCCAATCTCAACAAATTTAAAAGAATTAAAATTATACAAAGAACAAAATCATATGTTCTCTGACCACATTAAAATTGAAAAATCAAAAACTGAAAAATAAAAGAAAAATCTGCAAACCCTTAGACATTAAATAACACACTTCTAAATAATCTATGGTTGAAACAGGAAGTCTTTGGGGAAGGAAAAACTGCATTGATCTAAATAAAATAAAAATGACAACAGATCCAAATTTGTGGGACACAGCTAAAGCAATGCTGACAGAGAAATTTATAACAATAAACTCTTACGTGTGAATAGGTAAAAGTCTCTGTAATCTACATTCTCATCTTAAGAACCTAGAAAAAAGAAGAGCAAAATGAACTCCAAATAAGTAGAAGGAAGGTAATGACAAAGAACAGAAATAAGTGAAATTGAAAGAAAAAAGCAAAGAAAAGATCTCAGAAAAGATTAATAAAATTGAAAATGCTCCACCAACACTGATAAAGAAAAGAGGAAAGAACATGAAATTACCAATATCAGGAGTGAAATGGGTTTTCACTACAGATCTTGTACTCACAAAAAAATAATAAGAGAATACTGCAAACAACTCTGTACACGTGTAATTGACAAAATTAGAAAATACCGAACAATTCTAAGAAAATATAAACTACCACAATTCACACAATAGTAAATAGTTAATCTGAATAACCATATTCAGAAGTAAAATTGTTCTATTTGCATAAAAAGGAAGAAAAACTAAGTTATAATCCTATAGCAATTAGGGAGATGGAATTCATAATTGCTTGCCGCCCCCCAAGAAATCTCCAGGTCCAGATGTTTCTACTGGAGAATTTTGCAAAATATTTTTTAAAAAAACAGTTCTACATAATGTCTTCAAAAAATAAAAGAGAAAGTAATACTTCTCAATTGACTCATGCAGCCATTATTACCCTGATACCAAAACCAGACCATGATACTTCAGAAAAAGGAAACTATAGGCCAATATCTCTCATGAATATAGACACAAAATCCTTAACAAAATTTTAGTAAAGAGTACTGAACAATATAGGAAAAGAATTATATGCCACATGAATTTTATTTCAGGAAGGCAAAGAACAGCTCAATACTGGAGAGTTGTTTTAGTCCAGGTTTACAAGGGAAAAGATTTAATACAGGACACATAATTTATAGGATTATTTTATAATATTCACCCAAAAAGTCAAATGCAGATGAGTGTGGGAGATCTGTGCACACACTAGAGACCCAAAGAATCCAGCTGAGGGCCTGGATCACACAGCAGTGTCCTGCACAAGTCCAGGTAAAGACCTAGGAGCCCAGGGCAGTGTCCTCTATGAGTCTAGCTGGAGGCCGAGAGCCCATGACAATGTCTCATGGAAATCTGTATCAAGGATCTGCACTGGGAAGGCCCAAAGGTCAGTGGTAGAAGCTAGAATGAATGTCTGCACCAGCGACAGGAAGGATCTGCCCTGGAGCCAGGATGTGACACTTGAGGTACGAACCAGAGCTCCCTCAAAAAGAGCTGTAGCTGTCCTCAGCAACAGTGAGGACCCGAGCTCCTTGACACTAAGAACCAAGTTCATGTCGGGAAGACCACTTCTCCAGGAAGATCAACAGCACACCATCTTCCCTTCCAGTTCTCCTTTTATGCTGTTGGCAACAGTCCTCAGGGGGGCCTTCCACACCTCGCACCGTGCTGATTCAGTTCAGCTGGGTGTTACAAGTTGGCCATTAGTTAACCCATCACAAGAGCCAATCATTTTAATCTACTATAAGAATAAAGTAGAGATCATACAATGCTATCATTTGATGCACAGAAAGCATTTGACAAAACTCAATACTCCTTCATGATAAAACTATCAGAAAAGAAGTGCCTCAATAAAGCAAGTAGTATCTACAAAAGACTTCCAGTGAGCTTTATATTTAATAGTGAAAACCTGAATGACTTTCCCCAAAGATCATAGCAAGGCAAAGATGTCAACTTTACCACTCTTCTTCAGTATAGCACTAATGGTTCTAGCCAGGGCAACAAGGCAAGAAGAGGAAGAAAATGGTATAAAAATCAGATGAAACAAAGTTGTTCCTATGTGTAACTGACTGTTGCTTATGTAGAAAATCCCAAGACATCTACAAAAACAAGACTCACAGTAACGAGTTCAAGTAAGTTGCAGGATCCAAAATCAACGCAGAAAGATGAATTGCTCCTTATATAGTAGCAATGAACATGTGGACCAAAAATTTAGGTGTAAATCTATTAAAACATATACAGACTTATAAAAGTGACAAAATGCTATAAAAGATGCCAAAAAGGGCTGAGGGTTACCCTGAGCTTTGAGTAAGTCCAGCGGCAGCTTTAGGAGGCAGTACTGTAGCAGAAGTCAAGACCAAAGTCAAAACCCAATTCAAGAATCACCAGACTGTCCCCAGCAAGAACCAGACTAAGAGCTCCTGGCAGAACAACCTTGACCTACACCGCTGGGAGAAGACAGTGACTGCCTGCAGGGTGGTATCTCCATGGCAGGTGGTACTGAGGTATGCAGGTTCCAGTGCTCCAGTCCTGGGTGTCAGCTGGGACCATTTCCTGGGAAGATCTGAACTGCCCCACCCAGCTCTGTTCTGTCCTCTGTCCTTCTCATTGGGCAGGGAATAGAAACCGAGGACACTGTGTCCCTACCCTGGAATGCCGCTTCACAACTTAACTAATAAATGGAGAGACATAACACCTTAATGGGTTGGAACGCTCAACGCAGTAAAGATGCCCATACTGTCCAAGTTCATCCTATCAAATTCCTTACCTCACTCTAGCTACCAAAGGTTTTTCCTATGCTCTTCCCAAAAAGTTTTACGTTTCAAAGTTTTTAGTTTGAAAGTTGCATTACACTATAAACTTTTTGATGACAATATTAAACTTTTTAAAAAAGGCATAGGAGAGAATCTTTGTCATCTAGGTGAGGTAATAAATTCTTAAGAGGCTTGGTGCCAAATGTGGAGTCCATAAAAGGAAATATTGATCAATTGGGCTTCAAAGTAAAAACTTCTGCTCTGTGAAAGAAAAAAAAAAAAACTGCTCTGTTAAAAGGATGAAAAGCCAAGTTACAGACTGGGAGAGAACATTTGCTTCATATCCAATAAAGAGCAGTTTTAAGAGTGTATTAAGAAAAGACTCAAAACTCAACAGAATAAAACAAATAACCCAGTTAAAAATGGGCAAAAGATATAATGAGACATTTTGCTGAAGAGGGTGTACCATAAAGAGATGCTGGACACCATTAATTTGAGTAATGCAATTTAAACCACAGTAAGACACGACTACATACCTATTAGAATGATGAAGGTAAATATTGTGAAAATATCAAAATTTTGGAAAGGCTGAAGGAAAAGGACTCACACGTGCTTTGCTGGTAGGAGTGTGAAATGATGTCATTGACCTGGAAAAGTTTGGCAGTTTCTTTAAAAAAGAAAAGAAAGGAAAAACACGCAAGTATCGTACAGCTTGGCCGTTCCTCTGTTGGAGCATTTATTGCAGAAAAAGGAATCCCGTGCACAAATGATCGCGGCCACTTTACCCTTCACAGCCAGGAGCGGAAAGTGGCAGAGGCGTCCAGAGGGTGGGTGTCGTGGGCGGCAGGAGGGAACGGACAGAACCCCAGAGATTACACTGTGTGAGGAAAGCCAGTCCCAAAGGTCACACACAGTATGACTCTGCTTACACAGCATACTTGAAATAACAAAATCACAGAAATAGAGAACAAACAGTTCACTGCTGGGAGGTTGAAGAGGAGGGGATAGGAGGGAAGCATCTGGCCATAAGAAGGTGTCTTAATTATTTTGTTTTGTTTTCCGGTACCGGGAATCGAACTCACAACCTTGCGCTTGCCAGACAGCTGCTGTTCTGCTGAGCTAAATCCCCAGCCCCTTAATTATTTTCTTGTTGTTGAGACAAAATACCTGACACTCAAAGTTAAAGAAGGAAAGGCTTATTTAGTTTACAGCTTATAGAGGTTTCAGTCCATAATCAGCTGGTCCACGGCAGGGTAGCATCACAGAGTTCATGGCAGGCAGAAAGCAGCAAAAGCAGCAAGCGGCAGCAGCAGCCCTCTTTTGGCCCTTATATTCTATCCAAGCTACACACCCTGAAGATGGGCAGCACTCATACCCAGGGTGGGGCTTGCCCTTGTCCACACTCAGAACTACGCCAACTCAATCAGTGGACTAATTTAGTAATCACACACCCTTAGCCCCAGCATCACACCCTTAGTCCGGACATCACACACTTAATCCCAGTGTCACATACTCTAGATCCAGCCACCTCTGAAAAGCCCCACCTATGACTGCATAAGACTGTAACAAGCTATAACACAAGGATACAGGAGGGACCCCTGTTAAGGTAGAAATTCTCTGTGCCCTCCTTTACCTATGTCCATATCTTGGTTGAGAAATTATACTGTAGTTTAGTAAGACATTACCATTCGGGAGACTGAGTAAAGGGTACATGAAGTGGATATATATTATTTCTATATATTATTTCTTATATCTGTAGATAGATGTAAAACTCTCAAAACAAAAAGTTTAATTAAACTTAAAAGCCAGGAAAGGGCATCTTGACAAGGTAGACAATGTCCTCGATGTGAAGTCCTGGCTGTGCCCCTCTGTGGCACTTCATCCTGTAATATCTCTGAGCTTCTGAGTACATTCCCCACAGTACAAGGCGAGTGCCTGAAACTGACTCCTTACTGTGTGAATTTTCTAGGCTGCCATCACAGACGAAGCTAGAACATGGAAATTGATTGCCTTACAATGCTTTGGGTGAAAAGCCCAGAGAGAGGTGTTAAAAGTATGGCTCCTGAAGGCACCCCAGATCTTCCCTATGTCTCTTTCCTCCACTAGATTTCAGGGTCCAACTTTTTCCTTTCCTGTAGGGACACCGGTTGTGTGGAAGGACCCACTCTGATGACTTCACTTTAACTTGATTACTTTAGAAATGATCCTGTAAGATCAAAAAGCACTTCGTGTTCTCAGGTACCTGAAGGTAAGCACTTTGCTATGGCTTGTATCTAGATGTTTCCCCAAAGTCTTATGTGCTCATAAGTGGGGCTTTTCAGAGGTGACTGGATCTAGGGTATATGATATTGAGATTAAGGATGTGTGGTACTAAATTAGTCCACTGATTAGAATTAGCACAGTTCTGGGTGAGGCTGAATAGATTTACTGAAGACAGAAGCCCCACCCTGTGTGAGTGATACCACCCAAAAAGTGTTAGATGGAATAGCCATCTAAGTCTTAGACGGAATAAAAGGGAAAGGTAGGCTCACTGCTTGCTGCTTACTGCTTCCTGCCTGCCCTGCCATGGACTTTTTCTCCTCTGCCATGCTGCCCTGCATTGGAGCCAGGCAATTATGGACTGAAACCTCTACAGACTGTGAGCTAAATAAACCTTTCCCCCTTTCATTTGTGGATGTCTGTCTCAGCAATAAGAAAAGTAACTAAGAGACACTTCCACATATGAATTTGTTTTGAGGGTAGGAGAGGCACAATTCAACCCATAACACCTAGCATCATAGCTGGGGTGTGATAATCAGTGAAATGACCATTGAATGCCCTTGGCAAAAGGGTCTATGCAGATCCAAGATATTTTTTATTTTACTTAGGAGGCATTTATTAGGCAGAATGTAAGGTACACACTGAAAGAAAACAGACTGTGGGCCCTCAAGAAAGAAGCCCATTAGAGTCTGGAGTTGGGAATATTTATGTGTGAAAATCGTGGGATGTGTGAATCTACTTGTCACCAGGGGTGTTGTGGGGAAATGCAACAAAGGCGGCCCTCTGTGGACAGCCGGACTCAGGCCCGAAACTCCCGGACCCAGCCCAGGCTGTGGAGCAAACTCCCTGGGTCAGCTCTCTCCTATGTCCGCTTGCTCCCTCTGCTCTCACTTCTGGGATGCAAGGTTAGATTCACGCTCCCTATAAAGACCTCAGCGCTTATATTCCATTGATCTTGATTGCATCATTTTAAAATAACCTTTGGATTATAAGAAATGTTCATTATAGAATAGGTGGAATATCCCAAAAGGCATAAGGAAAGAAGGAAAGGAGCCATGATTTCATAAGTCAGAAAAAAGGAATCTCAATGTTAATATTTTGGTGTTTTTCTCTTGTAGGTATTTTTCCCTAAGCACCTATATATATAGAAAATGTAAAGTTTATGTGTTACACACATTGTACACACTAGAGGTTGTAGTATCTGTACCATTCTTATTTGACTTTTTCACCTTATATTGTAGGATTTTTCCACATCACTAAAATTCATCAGAAAAGCAGCCCCACTGGGCACAGTGGTTCATGCCTGTAATCAGCTACTCAGGAAGCTGAGGCAGGAGGATCACAAGTTTGAGGCTAGCCCGGGCAACTCAGCAAGACCCTGTCTCACAATAAAACTTTCAAAAGGGCTCAGGATGTAGTTCAGTTGACAGAATTCTTGCCTACCGTGCACAAGGCCCTGAGTTCAATCCTCAAAACTGAAAAATAACATGCAATTTCTTTTGCTTGTATACTGCCCCATTGACCAAAAGATCAATGTTTTATATCACAAGGTTCTTAATTCCTCCAAGCTAGCCTCTCTGTTTGGAAGAAAATTCCAGGTTTTAGTCTTCCACCCATGCCCCTGCCGGCCTGTGGCAGCTCACCCCGGAGCGGAGGTGTGGCGGCAGGAAGCCAGCTCTGCTGCCTGGCCTGCTTGGCCGGGTGGTTGCAGCTCAGCTGCCCGCAGGTGAGGGGCTGGCACTTTGGCTGAGTGAATGTGCGTTCAGCACTTCCAGCAGCTGGAGAAGGCAGAATCCCCCAGAAAGGGAAGGGAAGGCAAAAGGCAGAGGCAGGAAGGAAGCACCTCTGTCCCCGCGGTGTCCAGGGAGGCTTCTCAGCTTTCGCCTCCAGGCCTGCTAGAGCACCCCTGCCTACTTTCTGCTCCCCGGGACATCCTCAGGCCCGACTGGCACCGGGCCATGTGTGTGAAAAAGCACAATGAAAACACAGTCTTCAGCAGGTGCGGCCGGTGAGGAAGAGATCTTAGTGTCAAGACCGCAGAGCGAGGCCCCCTCGCAGAGGCAGAAACGCAGCACGCAGATGCGAGGGAGACAACAGCGGCACTCCGAGAAACCCCCGAGAACGTGCAGCTCCACGCGGACGTCCTGGCGCTCACAGGATGCAGCTGGCAGCCCGACGGCGTCTGTCCGGCTTGGTGGGGACGAAGACGGCCGAGCTTGCGTGATGCAGGACCGTGGCAGGGGCTCCCCAGTGTGTTTTTAAACCTTCTTCTGTACCATTAGACCTATGATGGTGCGCATGCCTCCAGTGCTGTGTGATGTTTTGTCTTTCCAGGAAAGAAAGCCTCAAGCTCTAATGTGCCCAACTACGGCATAAATCAGAAGGAAACCCTGGCTGGGTTTTGCTGACAGTCTTTTCTTTTGATGTGACTGATCTGAGCAGAGGGGGCCGTCCAGAAGGGGGAGGAAGAAATCGTTTCCAGGACCGGGTTTGTCACACATTAGGTGTGTGATTTTGAACAATTACACGTATGGTTTTGAACAAATGACTTAACTCTTCCGGATCTCAGTTTCCTTAAATAGAGGAATGGATTATTAATGATTTTCTAAGTCTTGTATACTGCGGTGATTTCTCAAATGAAATCTTACATTAAAAGACCTCAGGCTGATACTTAAAATACTGACCAGTCAGGACTGCCTGGCCCCCTTACAGTCAGGACACAGGAGTCCTCCGCCCTGGCTGGCACTGACCTCTTAGTCCTGATTCCAAAGGACAATGCAGGTGTGCATGTACATGTGAGTATCTTAGAGATAGTGCCTAAGGCAGCAGGGGGTGCGTCCAGGAAGCTCAGGATAGGAATTGTTTACCAGCCACTGTGTTCAGCACGGTTTTATTCATAATAAGTAAAAATGGAGACTAGTCAAGCCTCCATCAGCCAATGGGTGGGTAAATAAAATGTGAAGGGTCTAAAGGGTGGAATATTATACAACCATATAAAGGAATAGGGTGCAACATGGATGCCCCTTCAAAATAGACGGTAAGTGCAAGAATAAAAAGGTTATGCAGATAAAAAGGTTATGCAGCATGTGATTCTACTCATATGATATGTCTGGAGTGGGCAAATCTATAGACAGAAAGTGAACAGGAGCCAGGTGTGCAGAGAAAACAGGGGCGACTATTTATGACGTACAATTCCTTTCTGAGAGGAAGAAATGTTCTGACACTATGTAGTGGGGGTGGTTGTGTGCCTCTGTGAACAGCCCGCTGGCATGTACACTTAGAAAGGGTGGACATTATGGTACATGGATTATACATTAGTAAAGTTTTTATTTAAAAGGTATCGTGAAAAGCTATGTGCTCATGCATTTGCTAAGTAATAAAGTGAACCACAAGAAAAAGCAAAATGCCAAAATCAGCACCAGAAAAAAATCAAAGGCTAACATTTTCTGATAAGTATTAAAGAGATTAGGAGGTAAATATCTCTCCTGCCCCAGAAATCTTAGGCTCACGTGATTTTACAGGTGAATCCTACCAAACTCTCAAGAAGCAGTTAATTCTAATCTTAAGCAAATTGTTTATTAAGATTAACTATTCTAGTTAATTTAATTGTGGTAATCATTACACTGAGTAAATGTATACCGATACAATAATAATTTTTAAACACTTGGATTTAAAAGTATGCCAGAAAACAAAGAAAGAAAAATTTGCCCATTTACTTTAATGCAGTTACTAAAAATCATTGGAAGGCAATATAAGATAAGGAAATTATGAGCCCATTTCACTTATGAATACAAGTGTGAAAATGAAAACAAAATCTTGCTTTAGTGAAAGAGATACTGAATTTTGAAAAAAAATGCACCTGTTTAGTAGTTTATCCAAAAATCCTTAGGATGGCTTAGCATCCGAAATTCTATTGATGTAACTAATCTCATTAATAAATTAAGTGAAAGGAAATCGTTGCTGTGTTATCAGAAAGCTGTTAGAAAAAGCATTTATCTATGATTAAAAAGCTTAGAAGCTAGAGTAGAGAGAGAGCTGCCCTAATCTAATAAAGGTTAAATATAAAATCGGGCAGCACTTGTCACGCTTTATGTGGCAATTTGAGGTGCCTTTTCCAGGGCGTGCAGGAGAGAAGCTGCACCTGTCCCCCAGAGGGTCTGCGGAGCCCGAGGAGCCCCACAAGCACACCAGAGCTCGTCAGCGGAGACCCCTCCTGTTGCCTTGTCTCCCGAAAGGGGTCATACACCATGATCAACAAGACTGGGGAGACTGAATCAGAGCCCAGGAACCGACAGCCATCGATCCCCAGGGTCACTGCCGCGGCTGCCCCACTCCAGGCCCAGGCTATGAGAGGACTGAAGCCCCAACTGCAGGCCAAGTGTCAAGTTCACTTTGTCTATTGGACATAAATACGAATTATTAAGATGTGGTTGCTTTTATTACTTGAAAGGATCATAAAAGCCATGAGACTTGCCCTAAATATGATCTGGGAGAACAGAACTAGCTCCACAGAATATAAAGAAATGCACAGGAAAACAAAGACCTTTAGGAACACAACCCACAGGCAGTGACCATTGGGGGTCAGCGTTAGAGTTTGTCTCCGTGACTTTGGCGGGTGGGTGTTATTGTGAGAATCATATTAAATCCACAGAGGGGAAGCCCCGGCTTGCAGAAGTTAGGGGGTTTGTACACATTCACTGAGCAGTCAAGGGTCAGAACCAGGACGAACTCCAAGCATTCTAGCCCCACAGTCTTCCTGATTAACGGTTGAAACTCCAGGCTGGAACCGGCATCACATCTCTTTTGGCACAAAAGAGGACCCAGGACCCAGTCCCTGCAAAGCTCTGTAAAATCGCCTGTGTTCCCCATGGTCCTCTTGCGCTCAATCCCTTTTAAAATTACCCTGAGCAAAACATTCCCAGCAGATTTCTGCCTCTGTTTCCCCTGTGAGGGGCCTTCACCTGCCTAAGGGAAGGCGGCTTCCTCCCCTCTTAGCCCTCTAGTTTCTAGGGCTCTGCCCCTTGCCTAGGGATCCACTGCATAGGGTGGGCAGCACCTAGGGGCTCCCTGGGCCCCAGGGATGCACTCCGTTAGCATTGGCTGCACCTGTGTCCAGGGGCCGGCGAAGCCCCTCCCATGGCTTCCTCCTGGTGTGCCCTCTTCCAGTTGGAACGCCTTATCCACAAATACTAACTCTCCTGATGGTTCCGTTAGCTCTGTTCTCCTGTTTACCCATCTCTTCCCGGCTGTGTCATAATAGCTTCAAAAAATGACACTGTTCGTTTTTGCTTTCATCTCTCTTCCCTTTCTCCTTGCCTCTTCTTGTACATCGGCAGGCCCCGTATGTTGTGTAACCACTGGCGTTGGTGCCCACACACCTAGGCTTCCTGCCCCCACCAGCTTCCAGGGTTGGAGACTCCTGTACGGTGTTTCGGGGCTCCAGCTCACTCTCATGCTGTGCTTGTCCAGTGCTAAAATCATAGTAATTTTTGAGACAGGGGTCCTGGATTTTCACTGTGCGTGGGCCCTGAGATACTGGCTGTTCTTCCCTAGTCGTGGTCAGCTGTGGTTCTGTAGCAAAATCCATCCTAGTCTAGAGTCAGAGAAGGGGGCTGCCGCTAAGGGGCCCTATCATCTGTGGCTGGGAAAGTGTCTTCTTATTTTCCTTCTTTTTCTATGTAGAGTTCTGAATAAATAGGGTTTAAAAAAAGAAACGTTCCCCGTCTTCCTCATAAAATTGTTTTAAGTGACTTTGTGGCTGTGCCAATAAACAGCACCGGCCATGAGACGTCAGTTTTCTTATTACTTCAGACGTCAAACCAAATCATTCCAGTTTGGATTTCCAGCAGAGGAAAACCAAGATGGCGACCGTGGAAGGCACTCTGGCAGACTCTTGCAAGATCCCCTTTGAGAATTAATGAGTTTCCTTCTTCTGAGAAGCCAAGGCCGTAAGCAAGTTTGGCTGTGTCCCAGACCTCAGGGTGGTCACACTGAGCTCAGCATGCCCTTCCTGGGCCATGTGGTGCTATTCCTGCGAAAAGTCACTTCTGGTCCAGAGATGATGTTGCACGCGTCTGTGAGAACCTGGGGCTATGCTGGCTTCTAATGGTTTTAATGAGGGAAGACAGTGCTGCCCCAGGGGAAGCACTGACTGCTGGTCTAAGCTCGTTTCCCATGAATCCGAGTGCGCTGTGGGTTGGCTGTGGGTGACAGGCCAGCCCCTCCAGGGTTCCCTTTGCTCAAAGGAATGCAGACAGCTCTAGGCGTCTGGACTGGTCAAGGTGTCCCCAGCTAGCAGAGGGGTGAGGGTTGAAGCACTTTCTGAGTGAGAAACCCGGGGGCTGAAAACCAACCAACAGAAGCTCTGAGCAGCTGGAGAGGATCAGCTCAGCCTCTCCCCAGGGGAGTCATCTCCACATCCGGCAGTTCTAGGACGGAGACTGGGTCCCCTCCAGCGGGCCAGAGAAAGAAGGTGTGAAGACTCAGTGTACAAGAAGTCATTTTTGTCCCACCCACTAAAATGGAGTTGAGGGAGTCAAGGAAAGAGGACACCGTGGATTACAGACCGCCTATAATGACCCCACACAACCTACCCAGCAAAGTAGCCTGCCCTCCCTCTAAGACAGTCTTTACTTAGCAGCTAAGAACAGCTGGCCACTGCCAGCGATGGCCCAACACTAACACAGTGGCTGCCACTGCCCACCGCAGAGCTCCGCTCCCGCAAGCACTGGAGGTGCCAGTGAACCTTTTTTAAAATAGCATAGATTTCTCTGTCTTACTAAAACCTCCAACCTTTCCTTGATTCTCTGGACATCCCAGAGGCCACCGTGTATGTGTGTGTGTGTGTGTGTGTGTGTGTGTGTGTGTGTGTGTGTGTGTCCCAGATTGCAATCCTATTCAGCTCACTATAGGAGCCAACTTCCCAGCGGGGTCCCATCGCTGGCAGTGGCCAACTGTTGTTAGCTGCTAAGTGAAGACGATCTTAGAGGGAGGGCAGGCTACTTTGCTGTGCAGGTTCCGTGGGGTCATTACAGGCGGTCTGTAATCCCCGCCGGGTCCCAGCTACTCACGTGGTACACCTGCACGTGTGTTCGGAGGCCTGCAAGCTTTTAAAAATTGAAGTATAACAAATATTCAGAAGAATAGTCATATAAATGCACTGGCCTTTAGACTTTACGAAGTCCCCACAGCTACAGAGCTACCATGAAGGTTCCCACCAGCTCCCCAGAAAGTCCTTTCCCAGGGAGCCATCATTCCAGCTTCTCACGACAGCCACCGGCTTGACACGTGTGGAGTCGGAGTCACACGTTCACATCCTTTTTCCTATGTGGCTTCTTGGTCCCATCGATGTGTTTGAAAGACACAGCCATGTTGTTGCTGTCGCCAATATATTCCGTGTATATCCAATCTACTACTGGGGGGCATTTGGTTATCTCCAACTTGTGACTATTTTAAGGAAAGTTCTCTGGATATTTGGCAGTCATATACACACTCGTGTCTTCGACATTCAACTAGGGCTGGCATTGCTGGGTGCTTTAAAATATGCCAGCAGTCTTCCCAAGTGTCGTGCTGATTTTCCTGCCCAGCAGAAGTGGAGGGGTTTCAAGGTCCTGTGACGTCCAAGTGCTCTTCGTTCTGCCCGTCACATCCCTGCGGAGGTGCACCTGGATTCGGGGGAGCGGGATCCTTCTCTTCAGACACTGACACCACGGAACCATGAGTCCCGTGGACATTTTGTGGGAGATGTGGACAAGAGTCCTGAGAAGAGGGTGAGAAACTCGGGCACTCACTGTTGGGGAAAGGCTCCGGGGCTGGAGGAGGATGGGGCCTCTTCGCCGCCATGCTGCACTTCCACTTGGGTCTTGAGATTAAGGCTGCGCTGTCAGGTCAGAGGTTTGGCATTTGCCCCCCAGGTTTTGCTCAGCCGCTGGGCAGAGATCTGGTCCCCGCCTTCCCTAGGGTGGAAGAGAGCAGCCTTCCGCGCTCCCTGCATCCCCTGGGGGAGGCGTAGGGCCCCAGCCTGCAGCCCTTGGGTTTCCTCCGCTTTTCTATCCTGGTCCTCAGCCCCATTTGCCCCTGGGCCTCCCTCCCAACCTGCCTCTCCGCTTTTCTTCAAAACAGGAATTATTTTGCACATTTTCTGTCCAAGTCCAAAAATAGGGAAGCAAAGGGAACAGCTAATCTGGTCCAGCTGCAGCTTTTGCCACTTCACAAAATGTTTTCTGCAGTCGTTTTCTCTTGGATTTTGCCTCACATCTGCACAGCCTCCTCCCTCCCACCCCCAACACCCACTCTTTACACAAGTACCTTCTCCTGGAGCCACTGAGTGTACGTCCCTCCCACGCAGGGGCCCACCAGCTGGAGGGGCTGCACCCTGAGGTGCAACCAGTGCTGTCACGGGCCCTCCCGACCTGTCCACGTCCAGCCTGGCCCAGCCCCTGCTGCTTCCTTGAGTGCCAGTCCCTCTCCCCGCAGACGCTGTCCAGGCCTTGGAACCACGGGAAAGTTCAAAGGACAGATAGAGCTGGCGAATAGAACCCCTGAATACGCAGCTTCAGTGAGCAGGCAGGTGGCGCAGTGACTTCCGTTTCTTTGCGAATTACCACGTTCTAGACTAACTCATGCACTTACTCATTTCCCCAACCCACAGTTCCCGAGTGCCTCAGCTGTGGCAGGCTGGGTGCCCGGTGCTGGGGTCAGGCTGGGGCTTGATGCAGTGCCTCCTCACCGTGTGGCCTGTGCCGAGATAGTTCAGGGTGGAGCTGGTAAGACGGCGCACCCAGGACCGACTGCTAAGTCTCCCCAGACGGAGGATCTTCTGATGGTAGAAAGTGCATTAGCAATTGTGACAAGGTGACAGGCACCGATGGAAGCTGTCCTGGGTAAGTGGGGACCAGTGAGCACCCTATCTGTCTAAAGGAGCTGGCAATTTGCCTGTTGCTTAGGGCAGGGGCTTTGACAAAAGCGATTTGCAGCTGCGTGGCTGTGGAAAGGGATGTACTGAGGCCCAGCGTTGCCGTTCCACTGTGGTTCCCTACCTGCAGTTCCCTATCTGTAGCCAGACTCATAGACAGAAGGGAGCAGATGTCTAGCTCCAGCAATGCCTCACCGCGGCTTCCGCAGCGGCCTGCAGCCTCCCCTCGGCCTGCCCTCCCACGCCCTCTCCCTTGGTGTCCCCACTGCAGATAGGGGAGGTGGCCCCGTCCGCGGCCCTCCCGGCTCACTTGGCCGGTGACCCTGATGCTCTCCTGTGGCATCACAAGTCAAAGACAGGGCTTCGAGGGTGGTCGACGGAATCTTTGTTCCCAAGTCCTCCGTGAGTCCAGAATTTAAAATGTCACAATTTGTCAAGAACGTGGGCCTTTCTCGGTGCAGCCTCTGAGGTGCCTTTTAGGAGGGAGCTGTAAAGTCTCAGCTGGCCGAGCGGTCTTGGGGAGGAGTGCTCCTGTCCTATCCAGGTCACATTTCCCTGGGGTTTTCTTTAAGAGCGTTATCTCCTTTTGGGCTGAAGAGGATCTATTGCCAGGATGTTTCTCATTCTTGACAGAGACCCCGTATGAAGCTTTCACTTTTTTTCCCTTGTTTTTGCTCCAGACTTGGGAGGGGAGGGAATGCAGAAAGAAAAGGAAATGACATCCACAGGGAATTACTAAGGCAGCACCTTTTCAAAGAGGGCAGTGTGACTTCTCTGTCTGGGCATCTCCCACTCCTAACACCGTCCGTGCTCAGTGTGAACTGAAACCCGAGTGGATGAGAGAGTGAATGGGAAGAAGGGAGATTATTGTACTTAGCACTGGAGAATCAATCCTTTTTAAAAATCCATTTTGGAAGCTGTCTTCAAGTCAAATGGAGGACAGAGGAGGATGCCACACTTTCAAAGTTGGCTATGAGTGGGGCACCTCTGTATGTCTGAACAAACTGACATGGCACCTGCACAGTGCCTGACTGCCGGGTGACCTGGGTTCAGGTCCTCCAACGGCATGCAGAGCTGGTGGTCTGAGCAGCTGTTGGAGGGGGCAATATTGTCACGTGTCCCTCAGCCACTCCCCTTATGGTCACAGGGAGCCCGTCAGCATTCCTTGGCTGGCTCCCTCCCTGTCTCAGGCAGTGGGTTTCGGGTGGGACTCGCACACCTCCCGTGTAGTGTTGGTCACACGGCCAAGGTATGTCTAATTGGAATCTCAGTGGCTGGTTTAGAGACGGGGACATGGCCCACCACGGTTTAAGATAGGTCAGTCCTTGTCCTTGTTGTCACCATGGAGAAGAAGCCTGGTGTTCAGCTGCATTGCTAAAGTAGGGGATGTCGGGCTGCCACTGCCCATGACTGTATTTGTCACTAACTGGAAAAAGCCAGACATGAGTTAACACGTCTTCTTTATATTTGAAGTGTGATGAGGTGCGTTTTCTGCCCTCCATGCACTGAAGCCGAGGAGTCTTCCGTAGGTACCCTGGGCCTTTGTCTGTGCATGATGGTGAACAAAGGGGCACCAAGTTTGGGATCAGACGGTGTCTTAGTACTTTTTGTTGCTGGGACAAAATACCCGACACCCACAGGTTAAAGGAGAGGCTCCTTTTGTCTCACAGTTTGTGGAGGTTTCAGTTCGTAGTGCGCTGGCTCCAAGGCAGTGTGGAATGGCTGAGGAGAAACAGTTCATGGCAGGGCAGGCGGGAAGCAGCAAGCAGCAGCAGCAAGCTTCCCTTTCCGTTTTATCCCCTCCAGTCTGGTGCCACCCACACCCAGGGTGGGCTTTTCCATCACACACACCCAGAATGATGCTAAACCAATCAGTTGACTAATTTAGTTGTCACACCCTTTATCCGAATCCACACATCCTAGATCCAGCCAGTTCTGATTAGCCCCAGCTAGGAGTGGATGAGGCTTTGGAGGACACTAGATACAGGTCATAACACAGGGTTTGCATGGTGGCTGTCCCCTCATGTTGGTGTCCTGAAAGTTCCCACTGGGCCCTCTTGGGACCCAGCACACTGTCCTGTTGGCAGTGGCTCAGCTTTCTAAGATAGTTGCACACTCCCTGATGAGGGCTGTGTTTCCAGGTTGGCCATTGCTGCTCCAGGAGCCAGTGGCTGGATGCTACTGCTGTGGGGACCCTTGAGGTGACACCCCCCACTCCAACCTGGGAAACTGGCCCAAGACGGGGTTGCTCAAAGTGCCATGAACAACTATTCGTTACCAATCCACTTAGAGATAAAGAACTTGTATCAGAATATACACTGAAATTCTGTTTAACACATAAGGAAAGTTTCTCTACAAAGATCCTTCATGGCAGAAACAACTCCAGATACACTCAGCCACTTTATCTTTGATGAAGGTGCCAAATACATTCACTGGAGGAAAGGCAGCCTTTTTAATAAATGGTGCTAGAAAAACTGGCTCTGCCCATGCCAAAGGTTAAAATTGGACCCATATCTTTCACCATGCACTAAATAGATTCAGAATGGATCAAACATTTAAATATTAAAACAGAAATGTTAAATCATAAAGATACTGTTGTAGGCAAAGACATTATGAATAAAAACTCAGTCACACAGGAACTATCACAAAGAATCAACAACTGGGATCTCATCTTACTAAAAAGCTTTTGCACATCAAGAGAAACCACAAACAGAATAAAGAGACAACCCATGATGTGGGAAAAAACATTTACCAGCTGTTCCTCAGACAAAGGATTACTATCAAGAACATATAAAGAACTCAAAAAATTCAGACCTCCCAAATTTAAAGACCCAGTCTAAAAATGGGCATCTGAGATGAATACACACTCCTCAGATGAAATACAAATGGCAAATAAATATATGAGAAAATGTTCAACATCACTGGTCATTCAAGAGGTGTAAATTAAAACAACATTGAGATTCCATTCACCCTGGAAAGAATGGCTACCATCAAGAAAGCAACCAATAACAAATGCTGGAGAGGCTGTGGGGAGAAAGGAACCCTATTCCACTGTTGGTGGGAGTGTAGACTGGTGCAACCACTGTGGAAATTGGTGTGGAGATTCCCCATAACACTAGGATTGGAGGTCCCATTTGACCTGGCTATTTTGCATCTGGGTATCTTTCCAGAAGAATTAAAAACATCATACCACAGCAATGTATGTGCACCCTTGGTTATAGTAGCACAATGTGCAATGGCTAGATCTCGCAATCAACCTAGATACCCATCTACCCAGGAATGGAAAAAAAGGTGTGGTCTTTTTCTACAATGGAGTACTATTCAGCCATAAAAAGATAAACTTGAGGCTTTTGTAGATAAATGGATGCAACTCAAGACCATCCTCATAAGAGAACTAAATCAGATATACATGTGCAAATATCACATTGTCTCCCTAGTGTAAGAAACTAAAAGAGTAAAAAAAAATCCAAAAGGTACAATAAATATTGTAAAATGGGAAGAAACTGTTCAAAAGGAAAGAGAAACTGGGATGGGGTAAAGAGAAAAGAAGGAAAGGAAAAGCACAAATTATATATATATGATAGTTATACTACTAATTTGTCTTAATCATTGAAAAGATAGATTTGTGCTAATATTGTCTGGACAACTAAATGCCTATATTTTGTACTCTGAGTAACTAATTGAAAGATAACAATATGGAATGTATTAACCATGGTTACCCTCATTTTGTTTTAAAATTTTGGGGATTTTTTTTGTCTTTAGAATAAAAATATACAAAGATCCTTCATGGTTTGGTTGTTTCCAATGATGGCATAATTTTCTTGCGGGTCAGTAGAGAAAGTACTCGTGGACCAACGGGGTCTGTAGACCACACTGGGAATCACACTGAACTAGACCTCACCCAGGTTCTACAGTGAGGGGAGCTGCTCTCGGCTGCAGTGAAATTCCTAGATGCCAACCTCTAGTGAAAAGGCAGCCTCATCGTCTTAGAAGAATGATGAGTCTGTAGCAATGGTTCCTAGCCTTGAGCGCACATGGGGTCACCAAAAAGACCGTAAGATAGATTCCACCCCAGGAATGATTGAATTGGGCTAGAGAGTAGGCTGGGCATTTGGGAATTTTCAGAGTCCTCCAGGTGATCTTAATGTGTGGTCAAGGTTGAGAACCACTGCAATAGCTTGGGGTTACTGATCATTCAGTGTAATTGCATAAGAATTATTTAGAAAGTTTGTTTGAAATGTACTGCTTTTTTTTGTATTTTCTGAGACAGGGTCTCCCTATGCAGTTCAGGCTGGCCTTGAGCTCACTTTGTAGCCCAGGCTGGTCTTGAACTCACAACAATCCTCCTGCCTCAACCTCTTGAGTGCTAGAATAACAGGCCTGTTCCACCACACCTGGCCTGAAATGTACTTCTGAGGACCACTGCCAAAGAGTGATTCAGTAGGATCTTGGACTTTGCATTTTGAAATGTGTAGCCCACAAGACTCTAATATAATGATTCATGAACCACAGCTTTGAAGGACAGGGCTGTAAATTCCTGTCTGGACATGTTAAGTCAAGGTAGATCTGCACTGGCAAAGATTTGAACGTTTTCATTAGATGAATTGTTGGAACCTTAACAGGGACCAGGAGAATTCATTTCCTTTCCTGAAGATCTTACCCATGTTGGCTGTCAGCAAACAAGTAGATAGTGAATTATATAGAGTGTCTGGTGAGCTCCAGAAATTAGTGAACAGCTGTAATTGCTATAGAGCTTCCCATTCCAATGTTATTACTGTTCTATCCATATAGACAGTAATGTCTCTGAGCTGTCAAACCAAGTTTCTTGATGTTGACTTGAAAAGAAATACTAACGCAGTCAACCCCCAACAGTGTAGACCAGGTTCAGGAGTGGCCAGGCCCTCTGAGTAAATCACAGTGACATCAAGATAGATTAGGTCTCCTGTATCTGCCTTTCTGTACATAGTGGGGGCATTATAATGGCAACATGGGAAAGGCCACCTTTGATCAGAAAAAGGTTGTTTATACTTCCATGAGTTCAGAGTGATCCAGGCTTTGTTTGGTTGGTCCAGGAGGTTGGAAGTCAGATAGAGGGAATAGCCAAGCTCAGCAGTGAACACACTGAAGTCAGAGAGGGCGGCAGATGGGAAGCATCTCCATCTTCTCCTTATTGATGAGGAACACCTAGATCCCAGAACAGGACAAGGTCCTGGTCACCCATTCTCCTCAGGTTAGTCCCTGTGTGGTTATAGGTAGTTCTGGAGTGAGGCCCAGAATAAAGACAGTGCTCATTGTTAGAGCAACATGACTTCTGATGACCAGTTCTGTGAAGAAGTCCACTACCAATTGATGGGCCACTTATTTTGGTCAAAACATCTGGGGTCTGAACTGTATTCAAGGTTCTCAGGGCCAGGTCAAGATGGTGAACATTAGTAGAAGGTCTTTTTGACAATTTCTGGAAGAAGTTTTGAATGCTCTTCACGTCTCAAGTCATCCAAACCTTAGTTTTGTTGAGTTCAGTTCAATATTCAATCCCTTTCTGTGGAGTCCTTCTGCCTACTGCAAGCTGTCTTAGCCACTTTCTTATCACTGGGACACATACTAGACCCAATAACTTAAAGGAGGAAATGTTTGCTTTGGCTCAGGATTACAGTCTGTGGTTGGCCAGCTCTTGGGCAAAACAGCATGGCAGAGGAGCACACAGGGGGAGAGATACTTCTGTCATGGTGGTGAGGAAGCAGAGAGAGAGGTGAGCAGCCTGGAAGGAAGATACTCCCTTTGGGGCCACGTCTCCCATGGACTGCCCACTTCTGGCCGGGCCTCACTTTCCAACAGCGCACTCAGCTGCCGAGGACGATCCTCCTGGTCAGTACAGTGCCCCCCCCCCCTCCGACCCCATCACCTTCAACAAGCCTGCCTGCGAGTGCATACAGCTTTGGTGTCACATTCTCAATTAAATCATGACATTCCACCCCTGCTATGCAAAAATTTCGTAGACATCTCACTGTACAAAATGCATTTAGTGCATCTCTAAGAGTCACCAGAGTCTTCACAGTTTCAGCAATGCCCAAAAGTCCAAGTCCAAAATCTCTGAGACTCGAGGAAAGCTCTTATGTGTGAGTTCCTATAAAACTCAGAAGGAGAGTTAAACACTGCTGACATACGTGCACAGCATAAACACTCCCACTCCAAAAGGGAGAAAGAGGGGGAGAGAAGGGAGTGGGAGCAAAGCAATACTGAAACCCAGCAGGGCAAACACTAAATCCCGCAGTTTCGTATCCTGCTCCAAATGGCTTGGGTGGCCCCACCCAGACTGCATTGCTGGTTGCAACCTCACGGCCTCTTTGGAGCAACTGCCCACTGTCTGCCATTCTGCTCACTGCCTGTCACTTTCCTTAGACATTTCACATCCCAGGGTTTTCCAGCTCTCTGGGGTCTCCACTGCACTTTATTTCACTCTCATAGCTTCACAGTGCCCTCCCAGAGGTACACAGTAGCCTCCCAGACCTTCCTCTGAGTCTGAGTAGAAGCCTCCCTGACCACACAGTCCTGACATTCTGCATACCTCCCAAAACAAGCACCGTGTGGATGATGCTCAGGCCTGCTGCAAACTCACACAGCAGCTCAGCTCCCTTAGATTAGGAGTGGCAACAGTGGTGTTTGAGAGCCTAGACGGCTAAGCACTATGTGAATCAAATCTCAGGAAACCGATTTCCTTGGAGGCCTTTCTTTAACGGGGTGCCCTGGAGTTCTATTCTCAAAGCAAAGCCTTTCACTTTTGCACTCTTGAGCCTGTGAGTGTGGGGCCTTGCAGGTTCCTGAGATGTCCTTAAGGCATCTTTCCTGTTGTCTTGATGCAAAGTGCTAATCTTTTCATCAACCTCACTCTCCAAGGCACTACTTTACAAGTGCTTCCTTTCTGGGCAAGCTTAAAACATTTTAAATCATTCAGCCATGATGTTTGCTCTTGATTTGCATTTATAAACCTATCTAAAGTCTGCCAGTTGTACCCATGCTACAGCCTAAATATTGGGCTGCCTTGAAATTTCCTCTGCCAGATTAGTTAGTTTGCCTTTCTTAATCTTAGTCTTTTCTAAAGTCTCAGGACATGAGCAACATGTAGATAATTATCTGTGACAGAATAATACATATGGGGTCCAACTGTCAGTGGAGTCCTATTTCCAACTAAAACCTCTTGAGCCTGGACTTGCTAAAATCTCCTAAGCTTTACTGCCAGTGTTCTGGTCTTCTTAGCTCTGAGCAGAATCCTCCATCCAGATCAACCTACAGCATTCTATGGCTTCTCTAGGCAGCATCCCCAGGACTTCCCAAATCCTCCCACAAACCAGTACCAAAGGCTCCTGAAAAGCGTGGTCAGATAGTCATAGCAATAGCTCTACTCTTGGTGCCAAAATCTGCCTCAGTCACTTTCCTCATCACTGGCCCAGATACCCAACACACATGAAAGTTTGGAGAGATTTGTCTTGGTTCACAGCTTTTGAAGTTTGGCAGGTTTAAGCACAGAAATGGCATTGCAGAAGGGCCTGGGCAGAGGAAAACTGCTCACATCCTGGCATCTAGGAAGCAGGGAGAAAAGTGAGAAACCAGGAAGAAACCTAGCCTTCTAGGTCACCTCTCCCAGCAGGCCCCACCTTCCTTCCGACAGCACGCTCAGCTGCTGAGCTCACCAGTGAGCGACCCCACTGATGAGGGTAGCACCCCACCACCCCATCACCACCACAAGCCCTGCTTGTGAGCACACAAGGCTCTGTTGGGACATTTTTCATCTAAACCATAACATGGCTATGTAGAAATAGGAAATTATTAGTGAATATGTTCTGGGTGCCTAGGAACAAACCAAATTTGCATCTATTGCCCCAGGATAATTATTACAAATGTCTCCTTTTAATAAGAAAGTTCTCATTTTGGGTGATAAACTATATGGCTACCATCTATGGAGGAAATGGAAGTAGGAGATTTGTTTAAAATAGCATTGCACCACTCGCAAAACTTTCAGTAGGAATCCAACAATAACTTTAAGAACCTCTGGGGCAGTTTCCAGGACTTTTCGGTGGAGGCTGTCAACCCTTCTTCTTTGCCTCAGTGCCCCTTCACTTGAGGAATCCACGCTTGCTAAAGGCCATCAGATAACACTGTAGCTGGATACTTTTTAAAAGCCAGAATTGTTTTTGAATCTTACGACAAGCATCTACCAAGCCAGCTAAGACAAACAAGAAAAGAATCAAATCTCTTGTTCCAGGGAGGATACTCAGGAAACCAGGAAATACAAACAAAATGTTCTGCCACAAAAGTATTGTCCCTTGAGCAAAGCCTGATTTAAAAAAAAAAAAATTGTGTGTGTCCTCAGCAGCGAGCGGAGACCTATAGAGATGGCAGCCCCTGACACTCAGCCACCCCTCTCTTTCTGGCTCATTGCCACTCTCAGTGTCCAGCTCATCTAGTCAAACCCATCCAACGTGGGGACCGTGA
This sequence comes from Chinchilla lanigera, assembly GCF_000276665.1. Lineage (NCBI taxonomy): Eukaryota > Metazoa > Chordata > Mammalia > Rodentia > Chinchillidae > Chinchilla > Chinchilla lanigera. The sequence goes on along the minus strand of NW_004955450.1, from coordinate 16,500,006 downwards.
CCGGATCACAGCTCACATTGCAATAGAGTCTCGCAGCCCTCTTTCTCTGTCCTTGCTTCAGGTTCTCCTGGGAGGCAGGCAAGTGTGTCTGGGTCCACGGTCACCATCACGTCTGCGGTGAACACAGCAGCCACCTGAGTGGAGGCTCACCACGTGACAAGATCTGTTCCAAACACTGTGTCCGGCAGCTAACCCTTTACCGTGGGAGGTGTTCTACTGTTACCCCACGTGCAGGAGAAGCAGCAGCAGAGGCATGGATAGGCTGTCTTGGCAGAGTTCCCTCAGGTGGAAAGGTGAAAGCTGGCTTTCAAGTGAGGCAGCCTAAGTCCCAAGCCTGTTCTCCTGAGCTTCCTGCACCTTCACTCTAGTGTGAATGAATGAACACCTCTTCCTTTTGTTGCAAAATTCCTCAGGTTTCTCAGGGTCACATGATTATACTTCCTGCTTACAATGCCACACCTGCTATTCCCCAAGAATTCCCTCCAATCAAGGGTTCACCCAGCACCAGTAGCCAATGGCCTCCCTGTCGATAGGCCTGATGGGAATTCTCAGTTCCTACCGTCTTTGATGAGCCAACAGCCAACAAGTTAACCATCCCAACCCTTTACAAAACTCTCTCCATTGGCTACCAGGCAGCCACGTCCACTGACCCCAGTGGCCACGCCTCCCCAGTCTCCGGCTGCACCCCCTCATCTCCCTGCCCTCCCCAAATTGGATTCCTCTCATGTGTGTCTGTAGTCTTGTGATGGTCCCATCCAATTTCAGTTTTCAATATCCTCATTGTGACATCTATATCACTGACCTGTATTTCTTCCCAGAACTCAGGACTCTAATATCAACTGGCATTCAAACTTCACATGTATAAAACTGAGCTCATGTCATAGCTCAGCAAACCCCCAACAAAATGTAATCCAGTTACAGCCAGCCCACATAGCCTTGCATGCCACGCCGGGACTCCCACACATGCGCTCTCGTCACTGTTTGACTGGTTTAGACTTAATTAGTTCGCATGGTGTTGTTCTTGTCCCTTTTCAGTCCATCCTCAACACAGAAGCTGGAAGTATCGGGTTTAAACATGAGTAGTTCATGCGATGGCCTTGCTCAGAATAGTACAATGCTGTCCCCTGCAGAGAGCGCGGCAGGTGTGTTTCCCGGCGTTGGCTGCCGCAGTGCTTTCTCCTCTACGTGGTTGTCTTGCAATAGGACTGCAGACGAGTGGAGTTTGTATTTCCTGACAGTGTCCAGAGTCAGTGGCAGGCCTGAGAGGGAAGATGCCTCCAGAAAATTCAATCTTCAGCTGGGACGCTCAGCCGTTGGCACTCCTTGGCACGTGGGAAGGATGTCCTTAACCACGTCCTATTTAAACTCCTGACCCACAGACTCCATGAGCACAAGAAAACAATTGCTTCCTGTGGGTAAGTTTTGGGGTGGTTTTCCATGCAGACAACTGGAACCCTGGGTGAAAGCCCAGTGCTTAGGAGAGCTGCAAGATCCCCTGTGATTCTCTCTTTGTTGACTGGCTGCATCTCCCGCCACTCTCCTACCCACATGCGGGCTCTCTTCTTGCTGCCTGGAGGGCTCTGCCTCCCGTTCCATCCACCCCATCCCTTCTCTGCTGCTCTCCGCCGTGTGACTGCCCACCTGCAAGGTGACTCTGGTGGCGGCGGCCTCTGGGCACCACGCACGGCTGCCTCTTGCACGTGCAGCTGGCAAAGAAGGAGCGGACGACAGTGAGCGACTCTGAGGCCGGCGGCGGACATTCTTGTCTCCATCCCCCGCTTTGAACTTTTTGCGCGGGGGCAGCCAGCTTCCCAGCCCTGCACAAACGCAAGCACCCCTGCCGAGAGCACTGTGCGCAGAAATGAGGTGCCCGCTGATACCACGCGAGGAGGGCGCCTTCGGAAGTAGGCTCTCCAGCGGCCTCGGGCCTCCAGATGCCAACAGCTGCGTCCTGACCACGACCACCCAAGGGGCTCTGAGCCCGAACCCCCTGCCACGGCGCTCCCTCATTCACCACCCGCAGAAACTGCACAACAGCAGTGTGAGTTTAAGCCACCAAACGCTGGGACACCGTTGGCCATCCCAGCACAGCGTGCCCCTCCTCCCACGGTCTCGGTGCCCGCTCCTCCGCTGCCTTCCTGCTGCGCTTGTTCCCATCCCTGGACCACGCGTTTCACTTGTTTGTCTTGATCACCAACCTTGCTCCGCCATAGTAGTGGATCGAAGTTTGTGCCTGTCTTATTCACTGCAAAACTCCAATGCCAGGCATACCGTTCGCACCCGGTACACATCTGTTAAATGGCCAAAGCTCTGTGAGCTGGTAACACTGTACTAATAGGAAGGATTCCGGACTTAGCAGGAAGATCGTGCACTCAGTGAGAATTGCCGCGGGTGGGAAGGAGCTGTGGACTCATTCCGGGAGAGTACTTGCCCCTCGGTCGGCTCCTCCTCACCCTTTCTTCAGGTACAATTCCTACCCCACCCTGACTGATGACAGCAGCCCAGGTTTTGTCAAGGGTTCTAGATAAAGGAACTCAATTTACAGTTTAACACTCATAGCATTAAGAAAAATATTTATCTCCTCCTGGTTCTCAACACAGATGGCAAGATTCAATTTCTCTTATCTTCTGAGGAGGCAAAGCATAACTGGTAATCACTATCTTTGAAATAGCTGTACATAAAACACAGAAAGTGAAGATTAAGTCATGAAAACTGTAAGCTTTATAGCGGGGGAATCTTAACCTTGAAGTAATCCAGCAGTAGAAATCAGAGTTATTTGAACATTTTCTTACTTTATCTACATATATATACACACTGTGTCTGACTTATTTCACTTAACATTATGTTCTCAAGTTGCATCCATTTGCCCAAAAATATCTCAAGTTTATCCTTCTTTATGGAAGAGTAGTACTCCATGGTATATAAATATATTTTTCTACCCAAATTATCTGTTTTGTTTTTTCAAAAATACTTTAAGGTAAATACTGAGTTGTTTCATTTATATTACTAGTTTTTTTGGTTCATTAAAGCAAAGGCTTGTCCTTTTGTTTGTTTCTTCTTTGTGACTATTTTTGTCTATGACTTGTACTTCTACTCACGTTTTGTCCCTTCTTTTAAGATCATGCCGGGTTACCCACTTTCTGGGCCCCATTCTGTCCCTTTTAGACAGAAGCTTTATTTCTCTCAGTAAATTCTTCCTACTCTCAAAAAAACATCATAATACACAGTCTGCTAACCATTGTTATTCTCTAATTTTCAGGGAAAAAAATTTAATTTTTTTCATAGAAGTAAGAGTTTTTAAAATATTTTCTTTATTAATATCTATTTGCATTACCTTAAAATTAAAAAATAAGAACAAAGGAAACTGGACTTTATGTGGGAGTTTGAGAGTAATTTGTGAAGTGGATGAAATAGTCAAGCAGCCCCCGAGAATCCCAGGCGCTCTGCCAAGCACGCAGGAAGGAAGGTACCATTTGTAAACATCAGACCCACTTTGTTGCTTATGGACGTGGTGGTCTCCCTCATCTATCCATTCAAAATGCCTTGTGACTTCTCACTGTGTTCTTGATGTTGCTTTGGATACCGGGAAATCAGCAAGGAAGTGAACAGCCCCTGATCAAGGATCTTATGTTCTCCTCTCTGACTTCCGGCTGGCACTGGTACTCCCCCCCCCCACCCCCCCCCCCCCAGTCAGAGCCCAAGGGTCTAAAGACTGCTGTGTCAGCAGCCACTCCTTGTCTCTCATGGGAAGCAAGATACTACTATCTTCCACTGAGACATTCATTCTACTAAGAATACAGTTTTACCCAGCCTGTGGGGTCAGCCTTTTCACTTTCATGAAGCAAGTGACAAAGTCTCAGGTCCAGCTTCCAAGTCCAAGCATTATTTGAAGAAGCCTGCATGTTTTTAAGGCAGTGAACGTCCAGGTTCCTCGTGGGATCCTGGAGAGGACCAGGGTGGGCAGAGCCCCCGCAGGCACAGAGGGACCTGTCCGGTCAGGACCCGCTAATAGGGACTGGACCTTCCCTGTGTCCCAGGCATGAACAACAGATCTAAGTGGGCTCCATTTTCACTTTATGGGTCATAGGGTCACTGGAAAAGCCAATGGGCAGTGGACAGTACAGTCACCCGTCCCGCCCTTGTGCAGCCCATTCTTCATGGTGGTGACAGTGGACACCTAAGGATGAGAGACTGAGAAAAGGGGGCGTGAGGATCGGTCTGGGCACACCAGCACTGCACACACTGTATCCTTTGACTCCCGCTGTCCACTGTGGTAAGCAGAACACAGATTTCTGGGGTCTCATCTATAAATGAGAGGTGAGAAGTTCTGAAAAATGGAGGTTTCCTCAAAGTCTCAGGGGGCAAAGTCAGGAGCAGACCTCATGGGGCCGCAGTCTACAACACTACTGCTCTGGGACAGGACCTGCTAGAGAGAAATGAAGTGTTAGTGTTATCAGACTTCTATCCTTCCTGCATTGTTGATGGTCAACCTGGGAACTCCCCTCGTTAAGAGAGGAAGAAAGGTTCCCATAGCCTGGGTTTCTTCTGCAGGCCTCGGATGAAGCCCAAGAACAGGAATTCAAGCATCGCGCGTGTGTGGCTGACTGCCCTCCACCTCCAGTGTCTTTTCTCTGTCACCCACTAAAACCAGAGCCAAAGAAATGTAGCTGAAACTCTGATCATTTTTATATTTTTGTAGCACAGTGGTTCAGACAAAGATGAATAATTTCAAGCAAAAAAAAGAAAACCCTTTTAGTAAAACAAGCTAGGAGTAATTTTTTCTTTGCAAATACCAACCCTCACCTTTGTACACCTTGACATTCCTTGGCAACACTCTTAATTTGGGGGAATCTGAGTTCGTAAAGGAATGTGAGGAGGAAGCAGGGTACCTGCTTTCCCGGCTCAGTTAGATTTAACCACGAGTCAGCACTCACTTTCCTGAGGCCTTATAGCTTTCAAGCAGCGTGATGGTTTGTGTCTCTCCCTTGTCTATGTCAAGAAAGAAATAAGCTTTTTTTTTTTTTTTTTTTTAGGGGAGGCTCTGCTTTAGGGGAATAACCTGCCTGGTCCTGAGTTATGGTGCTTTTCGAGAAATACGAAGGCTATTCCTTACTCTGTATATCTGGTAACGGAGCTGCAGCACATTCAGGGAAATACAACCAGCCTGCAGCTCTTGTCGGAAGCCCAGTGGAAGCACTAGCATTGGTTCCCTCAGCAGGGCATTGCCCGGAGGAGTGTACTTACTAAGTGCGTCCTATGAGCAGAGCTCGAGCAGTTATCCTCACCATTTTCTCAGGCAGTTTATCTTGGCACTGATAGGAACGCTGCACACAGTAGCTCACTTAACATTTGCAAAGTGAGCAGTGTCACTGGCTCCACTTTACAGATAAGAAGACCGTAGAAGTGTCTCAAAGATAACACACAACCTACCCAAGACCACAAAACTGAGATGAGCTGGGACAGTGAGTGTCTAACTCGAGTCTGGAAGCACCCTTGCCCGAACGGCACTTCCCTGCCTACGTGGCCCGAGGCCTGCTGCCCTTTAGCGGGTGGTTCACGTCAGTCCAGCTGCATTCCTGGCCCCTTCACCCTCAGCAAAAGGCGATGGAGTCAGATTTGGCAAATAAAAATACGTGATGCTTTATTATACTTGAATTTCAGATGAACAACAAATTATTTCATCGTATGAGTTGTCCCAAATGTTGTAGGGGGCAGGCTTATACTGAAATCCTGTTGCTGCCTGTCTGAAATTCAGATGTAAGTGGGCCCCCTGTCCTCGGTCTGGTGAGAGAGGAGGCTGAGCTCACCCTGCTGTCCTCTCCTGCACAGAGCTGGGGCTCCGCTCTCCTACCCTGCCCGTCCCCTGCCCAGATGCCCTGGATCTGCACTCCTCATCTCTGCTGTCACGGATGCCGCCTCCCAAGCTGAGGGCTAAGTTACCCAGAGTCCTCATATCCCTGGCTTCCTCTTTCCGATCTTCAAAATAAACACGCATGCTTGCTTCTTTTACAAGTCTTTCATCTCGCCATTACAAGGACACGAACAGGGGTGGTAACAGGAATAATGAGCTCGGAGAAATCACAGAGCTTCCCAAACTGATTACAAAGTTCTCTTGGTATTTACATCCTGCTCTCTCTGTGCTCCCCCATCCCACCTCCAGCCCAGCCATGCAGGGGCTGGTTCCAGAAGCTCCCCGGGGTGGTGTCTGCTGTCCCTAAGTCCCCCAGCCTGCAGCCTCTGTCCATTCATTCCAAGGTTGAGCTCATCCTGTATTCATCCCCTTCCTCCTCCTTTATAATGGAAAAACAAATTCTGCCTTTGCCCCACATCACTGTCCTAAGTAAAACCGCCAGGGAAGAGAGGCCCCTTCCAGGCTGAACCTGGCCGTTCCAGTCAGATCCACACTGGACAGTCAGTCCTCAATACCTGGATGGCTGGCTATAAACTGATTCTTGATAAACACATTATAGAACTGGCTGGGAACCAGGCAAACATGTCCCAAAAAGTGGATACTCAGTTCTATAGGAAATCATGGTACATAATTTCGCTTTTGATGGACAATGTGATTTGAGGAATATTGAAATATTTGCATGTGATTATTTCTATTGCTCTTTAGACATTTAAAATACATTTAATTTAGAACTATAAAATATATACTATTATAAAAGTCAGTTTCATTACATGTAGGAGAAGGTCTAGTGGCAAATAATTATAAATTTATTCTTTGAAAGTACTTCAAGTTATTTTTAATGTCATAAATGGAGCTATCATCTGCCAAACTATGGAATTCAGTATCTCACCATTTTTGCCAAAATAAGATTAATAGGGCAAAACCATGGACAAATGAACAGAACACAAAATTTTACTCTCCCTTCCAAAGACTCAGAAGAACGAAAATGCTATACGAATGATCGCCTGGCACCCCCACGAGCTCGCAGAGGTAGCAAAACATCTGTGCTTCTTCTGAGCAGAGCCCTGTCCATCTTCAGAGTTCAGGGATTTAATCCTCTAGTACTGAGGTCCACTTTTCCTCAAATACTGTCCTATTCAATACTTTAAGAAACATATTTTTTAAAAACAGTCAACAAACATTCAGAAAGATACTTTCCCCAATACATTATATACACAAAATATTAGCACGTCCACCACATAATAATTGCAGTCATCACTAAGAACTTCTTAACGCAGAACACTTTTTCTTTCTATTTTTGTCAGAAAAAAATTGCAAGATCTTACCCACTTGTCCAAATTTGCATGCATTAGTACAAGGAAGTTGCGGAAGCAGAATGTCACCAATTTTGAAACATGAAGGTACTTTAGAAAATACACTGACCCAGATGTTTCAGATGAAGAAGCTGAGGTGGAGGGGAGAGCTCCTCAGGTCAGAGCATCGTGATTGGTGGCAGCAGAGCAGAGGAGACGGGGTGACCTACCTGGTCCCCTGCTTCCCAAGCACACTGCATTGTGTCTAGGAAAATGTGAAACGACACTGACGGTCTATCTCCACTACTTTTCTCATTGCTCAGACAAAATACCTGACACCCACAAATTAAAGGGGAAAGGTTTGTTTTGCCACACGGTTTGTAGAGATTTCAGTCCATAGTTGGCTGGCTCCAAAGGGTGGCATCACAGAGGAGAAATAGTCCATGGCAGGGCAGGGCAGGCAGAAGGCAGCAAGCAGGCGATAAGCAGTGACAGTAGTAGCACTCTTTCTGTCTTTTATACTTTATCCAGGCTACCCACCCATGAGGAGGGTAGTAGTCACACCCTTAACCCTATCATCACACTGTGAATCACTCTCAGCATCACATCCTTGATCCCAGCATCACACACTCTAAACCCAGCCACTTCCAAAAAGCTCCACTTATGAGTGCAGGAGCCTTTGGGGGCACAGCTAGACATGAGCCAAAACTGAGTTTCTGTAAAGAACTTAGAAGGGCAGATAGCACAATAGAAAGGACTTTCATTAAAATAGTAAAAAAGTGCTTTACTTACAGAAAGAAAAAAAGAAGCCACATGCATGACCAGAGGTACCAATGCCCCAGCACTAACTGTGTGTAATATGTACGCCAGAATGTGTCATAAGCAAGGACTTTTGTCTTTTTTGCTCACTGCAGTCAACCCAGCACTAACCACAATTTTAGCGCATGCTAGGGGTTTGATAACTGAGTCAGCTGTGTGTGCCAATTCTCCCGGGCAACCCCATTTATACCTTTAGTCCAGGGACCGATTCCTCAACATTCCCTTCCTTTATGGGTCACTCCATTGCTACAAATAATGGGGCTACGGATTTGTTTTTATTTTCTTCTTTTTGGTTTACAGTATCTTCATCCTCTATATTTTGCACAGTGAAAATGTGAGTTTGTATAATGGGGAAAAAGCTCTTTTTAAGGTTAAATAGAAAATTTGGCTCTTGTCCAAGTCACCTTTGATTATTGAGGATACTCAGTTGAATAAATTATTTTATCTCCTGGTAATAATCTATACATTGTAATTCATCTCTAAAATGCAAAATTTACCCAGTTTATATATATGATGTTTAAATAGCCTAGAACATGAGAGCAAAATTGAAAATCATAAATTGTTTAAAAGGCAAACGACAGAGAATTGTTTTCGAATCATGTCCCTTTAAAACCACTGGGTTTCTTTCATAAATAAATACATAAAGAGGTTCCTTAAATGTGTTAATTTTTGTAAATTACCCTCTGGGACTGTTTTGTCCCTACACTGTGTTAAGATTGTCCTCTTGTCTTTGTTATCACACAAGGTGGGTATGTTCATAAAGTTTTGATGAAAACCTGCCTCCACTAACCTCAGTAAAACACACTCTTATTTCATTCAGTTTAGGAAACAATTTCTTTTTCTAAACTGTAAGTAGGCAGTGCAAAACTACCCTCCAAAATGTGCGGGTGGGTTAAATGGAGAGAGGAGGAAGGGATGGTGGACGTTAAGGAAAACAGTGCAAGGAAACAGAGCAGGACCACTGCCCTCGACCCCTGCAGAGAACCAAATGTGAGGGGAGAGGAAGGGCTCCTCGGAACATGGCACCGGAGCACCCTGCGATTCTTCACGTTCTCTGCGACATGGCGTTCTTCGATCCTTGAGAGACTTGAGTTCTGTTCTTTGCACGCTCCCTGGACTCGGTCCTCAGCACTCCACTGAAGTTCCCCTCCGGACTCCCACTTCACTGGTGTGTCTGCTTCCCACCGATGCCTCATTTTCCATCCGTAAATCTCCACCTCTCCCAGCATCGCCCCAGGAGCACCCCGTGTTCAGCTGCCTTGGGATCGCTCTCCTGGAGGTGCTCCGCCATCGCTGATGTAAATCAATGACTGTCACCTACTACGTGCAAGCTGCCGTAGGGGGTGCTTTTCAGCCTTTTCACATCATCAGAGTTAATTGGAGGAAATGCAGAACAGTATGGGCTCAGAGAGGGCTGCGAGTGGACCCCACCTGGGCAGAGCCTACGTGCATGGGACCCATTTACTGCTTTCATCACTTGCCTTCGTGGGGCCGAGCCACATCTGGATCCCATTACAATTATGAAAGGTGCAGGCTTCATGCTTGCTCCAAAGCCCAGCTCTGATTTTACAACCAGCTTGGAGAAGCAGGAGGCAGGTAAATACTTCCTGCTCCATTTGTAATCAGCATGCACTTGACATCAATAAACTGGGATAATTACATTATCATTATCATTACCATCATTATTATTGGACATAATCTAGGAGACATTAATAGAGGTTTCTACAGAATGCTCTTGGGGCAGATGGGACTAAAACTGGAGCAGAGGGTAGAAAGAGGATGTCATTTGTCTCTTTCCTTAGTCACGTAGATGAGAGAAATTCAAAATGCTTTCAAAAGTCTGTGGAGATCAAACCATCAGAATGGCAATGAAGGGGTTCATTATTTCCTCCACACAAAAAAGGATGAGGGCTCTGAACCCTGAACGTTTTGTGGAACCTGGAAGAGGAGGATGCTTTAGAGATAGTCCAGTTCAAGTCTACCTCTGCCTTGTCTTCTCTCTCTCTTTCACTGAGGACATTAATTGAGGCCCAGAGTTCTTGTCAGCACATTCATTTGTGTAAGAACTCAAACTAGAACCCTGGCTGTGACCACTTTGCTTTCTCCCTCCACTGGCTAAAAGTTTAACCAGCGCAGCTTCACCCTTGAAAAGCCGTTTTGTAACCGGTACTAAACATCTTCATCTAGCCTGTAGGTCTTCTGTCTACAATCCATGATCTAATGTAACATAAATATTTGGAAAACAGGTACTCAAACCTTCCCTTGACACAGAACTGTACTATATGAGCTTTACAGGAGATTAGTTCAACTAAAAATCCTCTACCAGTGTGGGTTGTTAGAAACTGGCAAGAACAAAAGAGAAATTTTCCCTTATTGAGAAAAAAAAAACTTCATCTTGGATATTACGTTTACTTTCCTGGATGGTTTCTTTGTCGTGAGATAAGGTGATAGTCATGTGTGCGGTACACAGAGGTTACAGAGAGCTACGTGGATTATCTTTTTTTGTTTGTTTGTTTGTTTTTTGGTTTTTCTCAGGTACCAGGAACCGAACTCATGACCTTGCACTTGCCAGGCAGGCGCTTTTGCCGCTGAGCTAAATCCCCAGCCCCTGGATTATCTCATATTCCCCATTACTTTGGGTACTGCACCTCTGACCTCATGTGGCTTCAGGACTGTTAGTGTGAGCAGTGGATAAATCTGCTGTCAATGGGGCTACTAGTATACAAACACACACGCACACATACACCACGAGCTCATGTAAGCTTCGTTCATTACTTTTCACTCCATTATTAAAAACTTTCAAAGAGAAACACGACCACCTAGGATCTACACACTCACAAGGACTGCTCATATCCTGGTACACAACTGGAAACTAGTAGATGGGGTCATCTCTGATTGCATCCTTAACCCTTTGAGTCTTTGGCGAACAAACAAACCTATTAATTTCTAAATTATTTCTGTTATGTGATTAAAAACCAAAAATAACTGGCAAACAGGTACTTACCCACAGGTAGTAGATACCTCCTAAGTCCTTTTCCTGGTAGGTGTTTTAAGAGAAATTAATTATGAGTCTTACCACTGGGATGCAAGGAGGAATCATGGATCATGGTCAGAGAGATCACTTCAAGGAGCTTTTTCTGTTTAGAAGAAGGGACAAAGGGTCTAGTCCCAGGTGGTTGCTCCAAAGAAAACTGGTTGGGCTAATGGAGAGATAATATCCACCTTCAACTTGGCTCTTGGGCTCATCTCAATCCATTTCCTTTCCTTCCTTGTAAGAAAGACCTTCTAGCTTTCCTCACCATCTTGATGATGTATTGTAAACAAGGGTTATTCATAAGAACCTTCCCTGGGCATGGCAGAATTATGTCATGGCTTCGCATGGGGCCAGCTAGACATTGTAGGTCCCCTTCCTCAAACTTGGGGCAGAAACAAGAAAATAAAAAACTCATAAACTTTTTCAACCCAAATAAACTGGGATCTGGGGCCTGCCAAAACTTTACAGTACCAGAGGCCCTGGGGTAAGAAACCAGAAAGGGAAAGGAGAAAAAGCTTATATGATGTAGCCAAGGATGGGGAGGAAAACAGTTCACACAGCCAGGCAGCTTCTGGACTTCTCAGACCTTGTGTGTGAAATCAGGACACAAAATGGATAGAAAATAAGAAAGCTTCAAGACACTTCCTTATTTCTCCTCTCTGGTCTTAGCTTTTTCTGGTCCAGCTCCAGACTGGACAGGTACAGACACTGTTTCCTTGATGCCGTGTCCTGCTCCCAGCCCTTGCTCTTTGAGCTGAGGGTCTTGTACTGGAAGGTGCTGGTTTCAGGCAGGACAATGGCTTGCCGCTAAAGGTTGCATTCTTTACCTTGGAATATTCTAGGCACAGACATTACACAAATCCCAGTGGCTATTTGTTTCAAGGTTGAGCCATTCTATTTCCACAATGTTTTCTAATTAGGAGCAAGAAATTTATTTTAAAACAAAAACCAATCTGGTGGATAGCCCTTGCGTGTGGTCTCCATTGGTGCAGTGGGTTATCTTCATTATGTGACTGAAGAGAAATATGCTAAGTGGCAGGAAATTCAAACAGCAGCTGAGGGGGTGCTTCCGTGGGGCACAGTCTGGGGTGTTGAAGGAGAAAGAGCAGTGTTTGTTGGGGATGAGGGAAACACTTGTCACCTTGCAGGACTTGCTCCCAGGTTTCAGAGGTCTATTCTCAGTCACTATTCCAGTTCTTACTGGGTAAGCTAAAGAAAACCTTGGTGCGGTCATCAGGGAGAGAGGTCAGGACTATGATTTGAAATATGTTTCTGAATTTATAAGCTGTGTGGTCATAGGCTGGTCATCCACCCTCTCTATGCTTCGGAATAAAGTGAGAATAATAAAAATGCCTTCCCCATAGAGTCTCTAAGAGGATTAAATGAGTTAATATGTGTGGGAGCTCTTAGATCAGGGCCTCGGACAAAGTAAATGCTTTATTTCATGGATGAAGAAGCTGAAGACCAGATCTAAGAGTAATGTTTAAAGGTCCTGTGACTCTGAACCAGGCTTGTGAAACCAGAAACCAGATCTTCACCCTCTAAGAACTGTCTTCTTTCTGTGTCATCAAACTACTGAGACTTGAGTGGAAGGCTAGAGTGTCTAAGAAGTGTGAGTCAGGTGAGGGAGCTGGTGGAGAGAGGAAAGTGGAGGAGCTGGCACTGGATATCGGAAGAGCGTTGCGTGCTGAGATCACAGGAGGGACTGGAAGGTGGTGGATGCACACACCTTCCACATGGGAGGCAGGAGGCCCAGCTGATAACCAGGGTAAGTCATCCGCTGAGTGAGAGAGGCCGGGGCTGGCAGGGGTGGGAGGAGAGTAACAAGGAGAGACCTTCCAGAGTCTGCTGTGGGGCTGGAGGGAGCATCACCTTCACGATAAGAAGGTTTGCTGAGCAGAGAGAAAGTCTTGTGCCCCGGAGAAGCAGTAAATAAACAGTGTTTGCCATCCAAGGCCATGGGATTCTCTCTAGCCTCTCTTAGAAGCTCAGGTTGAGGAATGGGGTTTCCGGGCTGGTTGGAACAACCCGAGCTAGAGGTTTGTAGGAAGAAGTACAGACACAAAGAAACAGGAATGACGTTACTGGTAAGAAAGATCTGGACTCAGAGAAGCAGAAATAGAGCCAGAAATAACCTGATAGGGAGAAATGGAGGAGTTGGATGTCGTGAAGAAAGTGAAGAACCAAAGGATTCGAAGAGAGGACGGGTGGTCCAGGGACCCTTGGGTTCATGATCTTGGAGGTGGAACAATTCGGAAGGAGGACAAGGTCTCCGCTGTGACCTTGAACATGGATGGCTAGAAAAGAGCGTCCTATGAGACATCAGTCCATCCGTAGTCTGTTCTTGGGAAGGGGAACCAGTAATAGTGGCCACGCCCTTCATGTCTCTTTTCTGATTATATAACAAAGAAATGGACATTCATACTTTATAATTATAGTTTGGAAAAATTTTCCACTTGTATTACTTAAGATTTTGCCGCAGAAAGTTCATCTGGATATTTTTCTGTCCATTTACATATCAAAATTGACCCAAATATTCTTTTAAAGTATGCATGCAACAGTTACCAAGAGATGATATTCTAGGTCATTAAATGAGTTTCAGTAAACCTAAAAGGATTAAAATTCTATAAAATTTGTCCTCTTATCACAATGAAATTAAGAAGAAATACTATTTGATAATTGGAAAATCCTCAAATATCTGGAAATTAAATGCACTTTTGAAAAACCCATAGATCCATAGATCAAAGAAGAGAAAAGGGAAATTAGAATTTGATCAAGTGAAGATAAAACACAGCACATCATAGTTGTGAGAAGTAATTAAATCACTGCTTAACTAATTATGTGTAAATATTATAAGTTCTGATGTATATATTAAAGGAAAGAGCTCAAATAAATGACATAAACTTTTACATTAGGAAACCATGGGGAAGCCAGGCATGGTGGCGCACGCCTGTAATCGCAGCACGCCAGAGGCTGAGGCAGGAGAATCACTGTGAGTTTGAGGCCAGCCTAAGCTACATAAAGAGTTTAAAGCCAGCCTGAACTACATAGTGAGACCTGGTCTCAAAAAAAAAAAAGGGAAAGGAAACCGTGGAGAAGGAGGGAGTAATAATACAGAGAAGAACAAAAAATGGAATTTAAGGGAGAAAAATCATAAAGTTCATGAAATAAACGTTGGTTCTTCTAGAAGAAAAATATTTTAATAAACTTCAATGCAGTCTGATTAAAAGAAAAAGTGATATTACAAAATCATGATTACCAGGAATGAAGGAGACACCATTACTACAGGTCCTAAAGATATTAAGAGGACAATAAAAATATTTGAAACAAATTCATGCCAGCACATTTGGCAACTTTAATAAAATGGAAAAATGCCTGGAAGAAGATAATAAGCAGAGCTCACTCAAAAGACATGGAAAACTTGAAACTCTGCACATATAAAAGAAAATAATTTGTAGTTGTAAGCCTTCCCACCACACAATCACCTCGAGGCTCAGATACATTCACTATGAATCCCCCTAAATATTTAATGAAGAAATAAGACAAATTCTATACAACATTCCATACAGATTGCAGAGGAGGAAACCTACCCTAGTTCAATCTATGGGACCAACATTATTCTGATATGAAAATTATAAAAAGAATAAAAACCAGGAAGATTTAATGAACATAGATGTAAAACCCTTAAGAAAAATTTACCAAGTCAAGTACAAAATATATATAAAGGGTAATATAGTGGGTAAAATTGAGCACTACACCAGGAAAGCAAAGAGGTTTAAAATTTTAAAGTCAATGTAATTAACTACATTAACAGAGTAAAAAGCTAAAAATCGTGTAATCATCTCTCAAACTGGCAAAACACAATATTCATTTACAGCTAAAAACTACCAGTGAACTGTAAGTGAAGGTAACTTCCTCCCACCTAATAAAGGTGGTGGGGGGACAACAGCTAACACCATACTTAATGGTGAAAGCCTGAATACTTTCCCCCGAGGCTAGGAACAAGGTATGTCTGCCCGCATTCGTCACTTCTATTCATATTGTGTTGGAGGACCCATAGGAGAAGAAATAAAGGCATGGCCATAGAAAATTTTATTTTTAGATAACAGTGATTTACTTAGAAGATGGTAAGGAAATTTTTAAAATCTGGAAAACTAGGGAGCTTATAATTGCATTAAAACACATGAAATACTTACATAAACTTCACAAAACATGAGAAATATGTGTATGTACCAAAAAAGCTACAAAACATTCAGAAAAGTATAAAGCACTGGTAAAGGAAATCAAAGAGGACCTAAATAAATGGAGCATTATACAATGTCCATGGATTAGAAGAGTCCATATTATAAATGCATTCAAACCTGGGATTGTGAGTAACTTGGTCCGTGAGTGTTTTGCAAGATGAATGAACATTTTAAAGAAATTTTAGTTTGATACATGAGTGAAGCCTTATAATATCAGTAATATTTCACCTCAAATATCACATGATCATAGCTGGTTCTTCTCTCTCTCTCTCTCTCTTTTTGTTGTTTTTTGTTGTTGTTGTTGTTTTTCCAGTACCAGGAATCGAACTCACAACCTCGCACTTGCCAGGCAGGCACTGTGCCACTGAGCTAAATCCCCAGCCCCTCTTCTCTCTCTTTCTCACTGCTTTGATATACAAGTGTTTTGGATTATGAGTGGAATGAATTATTTTCACAAACCACTTTACTGTATATTAATTTCCTCCAGATAGTCCTATAGGTTAAATGATTTTCTAATAAGAATTTATCCGGAAAAAAATTTTTTTTCAAATAGACAAATTAATTCAAATTTTTATGAAAGGCAAAGGAACTAAAATGACTAAAATTATTTTTAAAAGAACATACTTTTCATAAATCTATAATCATCAAAACAGTATGGTTTTGGTGAAAACACATATATAGGTCAATGAACTGACCAGAGACACAGTAAACAGACCCACATACTTATGTCACTAAGTTTTTTTTAAAGGTACAAAGCAACTTAATTTTCAAATAAATGATACTGAACTAGATGACTATATTGAAAAATATAAAGCTACATCCATATCTTATATACAAAAATTAAGTCAAAATTGATGATAGATTCATGTGACACCTAAAACTATAAAACCTTTAAGAGAAAATCTTTAGTGACTTGAATTTTCTAGACACAATGCCAAACAAGCATGATCCAGCTAAGGAAAAATTGATAAATTAGACTTCCTCAAAATTAAGAACTTTTTCTCTTTGAAAGACACTGTCAGGGCTGGGATATAGTTCAGTGGCACAAGCACCTGCCTGGCAAGTGCAAGGTCCTGAGTTGGATTCTCAGTACCGAAAAGAAAGACACTGTGAGAAGAATGAAAACACAGGCCACATGTTGGGAGGGCATATTTACAAATCCTATATCTGATAAAAAGCTTGATTTCACAATTATAGAGAACATTCACAAGTTAATAGTAATAATAAAAGAAACATAATAAAAAGTTGTAGGAGGAGATTTGAACAACATTTCACTAACAAGATACACAGGCAATAATAAGCACATAAAAGGCACTCATCATTCGTTGCTTGGAAAATGAAGACCAAAACCAAATGTGATACTATTGCTTCCCCGCTAGCAAGGCTAGCAACAATGGCAAAAATGTAAATAAGAGGTTCTGTTGAGGATGGTGAGAATCTGAGATGTTCATATATTCTTTATAGGAATTTTAGAGACAGTTTGGGGGTTTCTTAAAATGTTAAACCTGTACTTATGTTACTGAACAGTCTCTTCCCTAGATATTTATCTGGATATTTACCCAGGTGAAATGATAACTAATGATCACACAACAGTCTATACACAAATGTTTATAGAAGCTTCCTGTATAAGTGGCAAACTGTGGGATCAAATGTCCTCTAGCTGCTGCAGGAGTCAACCCGCTAACGTACAGACATTCAAAGGAACACTGCTCAGTGAAAAAGAAAGACAATGCCAATGCACCCTGCAACACGGTGGATTTCAGCTGCATTATGCCAACCCCGAATTAAGTGTTAGAAGTTGTGTGATTCTCCTAATACAATATCCTGTAAATGCAAATGAGGACAGGAAACAGATGTAGTTGCCATGAGCCAAGGTTTAGGGGAGGAGTTAATTAGAACAAGGTAGAGGATGTTTGGGTGGAAGAAATGATTGTATATCCAAATTGTGGTATAGTTATCCCATGGTATATATTTGCTTCAAACTTACAGAACTGGGTATTGTAGAGCATTAATTTACTGTGTGTACATTAATTTATCTTACAATAAAATTATTTTGAAAAATCCAACAATTAAGTAGATGACTAGTGAGTAGTGAAATTGGCATTTGAATCCAGTTCTACCTGAATCCAAGGCTTGTACCCTTAACCATCATGGCAAAGATGGTGACCTTCATGTATCACATTCTCAGTCTTTCCCCTTTTAAGAGGCTGTGGAGAGCAACTGGGATGAGGGAAAAGAGAAAAGAAAGAAGAAAGGGAAAAAGTATGTATGTATATGTACACAAGACAGCTAAGATAATTGTACTATTAATTACGATTGGTTTATTGAAAGGAACAGTTAATGTTCAATTGTTCGATCAGTCTTACATGCCTATATCTGATTATCTGAGTAACCAATTTAAAGACAACCATATGAAATACAACAATCATTGTTAATTTCCTACCACCTTGCTTGAAATTCTGTATCATTTTCATTGTTTTTGTGCTGTTTTATCTATGTTTTTGTAAATTTGTTGTTGTTGTCTTCTCCTTAAAATAAAAAAAAAAGATTTAAAAGATGGCTGTGATAAAAGATGGCTGTGATAAGATGGCTGTGGAGCCTGGTTCCCACCTGGTTCCCCCACAGAACAGTGAAGAGCCTGTCAACCCAAGCTCCTGAATGTCTCTGTGGAATAGTGTCCCCACTCAGCTACGTAGGATCAGAAGCAGGTATGGAACATAAACTATTGCACATTAACCCACGGATATTGTGGGGCTATTTGTTATTACAGTGTAACGTAGCCTCATGGTGGTTATGCTTGTGAATGGGCTCAAGTCTGTAAGACTCTCCAGGTTGGCTTCTAGCAGGAGGAGGTGGGTGTGGCTTAGCCTGCTCTTTGCTGCTGCCTCTCTTCTGCTCCTCTCCTTCAAACAGGCTCCTGCTGGCTTTAATTAAGCCTGTGGAGCCTCCACTGGGCTGCCCCTCATGAAAAGAGGTGACCCAGCTCACCAGGGCTGCTCCCGCAGAAGCCAGGCAGGACACGAGGTTCCAAATAAGAAGGCTCCGGAAGATTATGGACTGAAAGCTCTCCAAACCATGAGCTAAATAAACCTTTCCTCCGTAAGTTGTGGGTATCAGGTATCGTGTCCCAGCAACTAGAAAGTCACTGAGATATTGCCACATATGATGCTTCTCCTGGAGCAAAATGGACAAAAAGGTGATATGCTCCTTCTATTGTTCATCCGGTTCATTCCAGAGCCATGAGCCTTGAGACTGCCTTTGCAAAGACTTGATCTCTGGACTGGCAAAGGCGATGAAGGGATTGACAACAGGCCTGAACATGACTATGCATTTGCACAGCACTTGGAGTTTGTAAAGTCCTTTTGTGGTCCCTCCTTGAATAGGGTCTGAGTGAGTCTCCAGTAAGTGGGCAGTAAGCTTGGTCACCAGTGTCCTGGTGTGATGTAGTGGGACATTTAAAATGTGGGATTTAGTGCAATGCAGTATGTCACTGGTGGCAATGCCTTTGCAAGGGGCTGCTGTAGTTCTGTGGGGGACCCTAGTTAGCTCCTGCAAGAGGGGATAAAGAAAGACTGAGCCTGGCCGCTGACTCTCTCTGGCTCTCTGCCCCACTACACGACCTCTTTTGTATGCATGGCTGCCATGGTGATGGAGCAGCTCTGAGGTCCTCACTAGAGCCAAGCAAGTGGGCCACCTAATCTTGGGCCTTCAGCCTCTAAGACTCTGAACTTAATAAACTTAATTTCTTTACATAAAACTCAGCATCGGGTATTTTGTTATAGGAACATGACTAAGACATCACATCCTGTCTCATTTTCCTCTAATTACCTATGAGATCATCAGAACAGGAGTTCACATCCTGTTACAGAGGAGGAGGAGACTCAAGAAAAATTAAATGATTCACCCAAGTCATAGGCACAGAAGATTTAGTTGTGTCTCAGAGTTTTCAAACTATTACATACCTTGGCTCTTTTGTTGAGGTTGAGAGTGTCCTAGTCCATTTTATGCTACTTTAACAGAATACCGAAGACTGGATATTTTGGAATGAAGAGGATTCAATGGCTCACAGTTCTGGGGGCCAAGTCTAAGATCAAGGTGTTGGCATGGTGTACAGGAAAGCCAGTGTCTGCTTCCAAGATGGTGCCTTAAACACACAGAGTCCTCACATAGCAGAGGAGCAGGAGGGCAAAAGGCAAAGGGGTTTGCTTGCCATTTTACCGTGCATTGACCCCTTGCATGAGAGTGGACACTCACGGTCCATCCCTCCCAACACCACCACAAAGGAAACCACACATCAGCGTGAATTTTGGACTGCACCATGACATGCAAAGCATAGCAAGGGCACCGAAGGTAGAGAGGACCCTGAGCCTGCTCCACTATTTCAATCAGGAAAGTTCGATTTTTTTCCTAAAAATCATTAAAATGTCCACTAAAAGCTTAGCGATTGATACTCTGATTTTCCAGATGCATAAACAGAGACCCACAGATGTGAAATGATTTCCCCAAATTTATGTAAGGTAAAGAGGCAGTGGGGGCCAGAACTGTTTCTCTTGCTTCCAGGTCAGTTATGTCTTTGTCATCCAGAACATTTTCCTGGACCCACATGTGGCAGTGGCCTTAGTCCGGCCTCCTCTCAGGCAGCACCACCCATCCCTGCCAGGTCCAAGTAGAATCTCAGAGTACAGGATAGGAGAGAACCCTGTGTTCTAGGAACATGATTTTATATTTCACCAGTGAGGACCTCAACTCCAGGAAGAAGTGACTTTTCCCACATCACACAGCCAGTGAGAGGTGGAGCAGAATGACACAGCGAACGCCCTTGACCGCCAGTCTCCCACCCCTGGTGAGTCCTCCCCGCCGCAGTCTCTCACGGCATCCTTCCCAGCAGCAGTGCTTCGCAGATACTACCAGGTATTTGCTTAACACTCAGTGTAATTAATATTATAATTCATGGAAATATTATACAAATGTTATAACACTTTAGAAATATGATTATATATTGAAATGGAATTATTATATATTATGTTATTTGTTAATATAACATTTATATTGCATTTATTTATAAATATATTGATACAACACATTTATCAGATGATTATAACACATGATATGAGACATAGTATATAATAATATTACATGTCAAGCACTCATAATTCAAAAACCTGAAATCCAAAATTCTCCAAAATCTAAAATTTTGGGTGTCAGGCCGGGGATATAGTTCAGTGGCACAGCACCTGCCTGGCAAGCATGAGGCCCTGAGTTTGATTCCTGGTACCAAACCAAAAAAAAAAAACCTTTGGGTGTCAACATGATGAAAGTGGAAAATGCCATGCCATGAGACTTTGCCTCATGCAGAAAAACATTGAAATATTAAATATGTGAACTTTAGGCTCTCGATGTAAAATATACATGAAACATAAATGAATTATGTTTGAACTTGGGTCCTATCCCAAAGATACCTCATCATCCAAATGCAAATATTTCAAACCTGAAAAATATCTGAAATAAGAAACCCTTTTATTCTAAGCGTTTCAGATAAGGGATGCTGAACTTGTATTACGTTATACAGCAGATAATAAAATATTATTATAGTTAATATTAACTGGCTGATTAATAGTTAATACAGCCCTGTATGCTGTGTGGGACCAAACCTCCAGCAAGATAGAGAAGAAGCCTGAGAAATATAGTTCATCAGTTAGAAGAAAGAAAATTAAATTCAAAATATATTTCTCCAAGTGGTTTTCATTTAAGAACTCCTTAGAACTCTTCCTCATTGGTTCAGAACTCTTTAGAACTCTTCCTCATTGGTTCAGAACTCTTTAGAACTCTTCCTCATTGGTTCAGTACTCTTTAGAACTCTTCCTCATTGGTTTCAGGCTCCTGAGCCAATTGTCAAAACTGAACTGCACAAGCTCCTGACAAACTGTGAAAGTACTTAGTGGTTATCAGCAGGATGCTCTCTCCTGGCCAAACCAAACAGACGCCTGGGCCGGACAGCATGGGTCTAACTGGGAGTTTTGCAAGTGTTCTAGACTTGGAATCTGCCCGAGAGCGTCCAAGGGTTGGGAGGATCAACCAGGGGAGGTTTTTGCCATGCACGTCACCCTGTTTTATGAGCTTCAATTTACTCACCTGCAATAGACTTGAGCAAGGGAGCTGCAATAATTATCCCTCACAATGGGCCTGTGAGAAACAATTAGAGAAACACTGCAAAGTGTTTGCATGAACAGTTCATCTGAAAAACCACTTGAATGGATCTCTGGGGAACAACAAACAGACTTTTACAAGTTCACAGTTACTTAGCTAAGATCAGGTGATGATATTTTATTTCAGGAGAAAGAAAACACTATGTGCTAGCTCAGTTGTTCATGCTTGGGCCAGTAAGGACCTTCCGGGGAAGAGGGAGGTGAGGGCTGCCCCGGGCTGGCCCCGGCCCCCGGAGGAGAGTTCTTCCTCTCTGGTCACACACTAAGAGTACTGTCACCAACGCCACCTCTTTCCCCAGATGGTGGCCTTTCCCAACATCCCCTTCCAGCCACCCTCTCAGCTTTGCCTTCTTCCTGGGTTTTCATTTCCACGGCTTTGTCTTCTTGTAGAAAATTATCAGAGCAAAAAATGCACTGCAGAGAGCTCAGTATTTAGCTTGGACACATGGTAGGAACCGGTTGAAAGCTTCTTCCTCACGCTTCCCAGACTGCTCTTCAGGAATAAGAGGGTCATATTTCCTAGCTGGCAAATGTGTTTTTCTCCCTCAGTTCCTTCCTTCCTATTTTTTTAAAAGTGCCTTCCTGGATTTTTAGTTCTGGAGATAAGGGAACTCATCTGGTAGCTCTCTCTGGAAGGTGGTAGAAATGGCTTTGTCAATCAGAACAGTTTAAAAATGAATATTAATGATGTTCTACCTCAGAAGCCCTCACTCTGTGCTAGACTTGGAAAGGCACACATTTATGCTTCGGGGAAATTAAAACAACTTTTGGGGCCTCAAGTTCCCCTTGAATGACTACACCTTTGAGAGTCATCTGGAAGGACAGAGACGAGCAAATTTGCTCTCTTCAGCCTCGCTCATGCTGTGTTCCCCTCCCCTTGTGATTCTTCAATCACAGGAAGACTCAGAGGAGGGTAGGAGACCTGAGGTACGGCTGGCTACACAGTCACTGCTGTGTTGTTTGAGTTCATCCCTCAACTTCTTTGGGTGCTAAGTTTATTCACAGACAAGCATGAGGCCTTGGGTGAGTTGCTTGCATTTTTAAATCTTGTTTTATGCTTTCAGCAGTGGAATCTTTTCCTCACAATCTTACATAGGACCTATGCTAGGAAACAGACAAAAGTTGAGCTGCCCTGGCTGACTAAGAGTTGGAGGGCTTATTTACCCATACATGTCCAGGACGCCTTGCTGAGGATGGAGGGGCGGGTGGCCCTGGTTCTTCCCAGTTCTAGTGGTCATAGCTCCTGGTTCCAAATGATAATGCAGCCACAGCATCAGCTTCTCTCCCTGTTGCCCTACCAACTCTGCAGCCTTCCCTGTTCCGCAGGAACTGACTGAAACCAGGGTCCCTTGACTCTGGTGGGGCATTATCGAACAACTGGGCCAGCCTATCCCCACAGGGGCCCATGGGGCCTTCCTCCTCAGCCTCCCTGTTTCTGAGGCCCTGACAGATGTGAAGGCTGCCCTGGAACCTGGGAGAAGACCAGGCTGGGGGAGGCTGGTGACCTCACAGGGGAGGAGATCAAAGAAGGCTGAGCTCATCTGACCCAAAGGCCAGGACAGCTGTGAGAAGAGAGGGAGCCCAACTGCTCCAGGCAGGGAGGACAAAGGCTCAGGTCCTCTGAGTTCCAGGTGGTACCTGCTTTCCCTCACTTTTATGGTGGGCAGTTGGAGAGGGAGAGCGAAGAGCGGTAGAATGCCTGCTTGTTTTATTTAACTGATCCCTCATTCTTGTCCATCTCTCCCTCCTCCTCAGACTTTATAGGAATTTTTCGTTATCCAGCACACCCTCTTTCCTGTCAGACTGCTCTTCATTTCTCACATTCCACCCGGGGCCGGCTTCCCAGAGCAGCAGCCCAGTCAACCTGGTGAGATATTAAACTCCCCCCGCCCGGTGAAACCGAGGTGATAACAGTTCTCATGGTATTTTCAATTAAAAATTCTTGAAATGTTTCCAGCACCAGCCAGCCAGAGAGGAGGGTGATAGAGAACAAATGGTGACAAGGAGAGAAAAAAAAAAGCAGGAGAAGGTACTTGGAGGGGCTGGGGCTGGGGCTGGGGGAACACAACTGTGTGGAACCGGAAGTCCCGAGACAGGAACGCCAGACACGGGAACCCGGGAGACCGGAAGTCCAACCACAGGAAACAAGAGACATCCGGAGAGAAGGCGCAGATACAACTGTATTCGATGAGTACGAGGCCTGAGAGAAAAGTAGAATTTAACTGTAGGAAAAGGTAAAGTGTACTTGGGCACTGAGTCAAAGACATACAACAAAGTTAGTGGGCACACACCTAGCATTTGTTAGACAAGTTTTATATAAAGTTTCTTCGTTTTTCCTTTGCCACTCTTTAGCATAGTAACCAGAGGCCCAGGAAGAAGCCACAGAGACCAAAATGTTTATTTATTTATTTTATTTATTTATTTTTTTTTGGTTTTTCTCCGGTACCGGGAACCGAACTCACGACCTTGCGCATGCCAGGCAGGTGCTTTTGCTGCTGAGCTGAATCCCCAGCCCCAGAGACCAAAACGTTTTAAGAAAGGAAGATTCTTTCATCCGTTGGATTTCAAACGACTGGGGAGAATTAGGCCTAGCTTCGGCCCCCAAATCAGGTACTTGGCAAATGTATCTTGTTGAACTCAATGAGTTTACCCATCCTGCTGGGGAGGGCGACCCACAGGCAAAGATAAATACGAGACGATGAGGAAAGACCATTATATAACATTCCCAAACACAACTTCAGAGAGCATGTGGAGGAGAAAATGAGGGCCAGTCAATTCACAAGCCAAAAGAACAAACCGCAAATCTCATAGGCACCCTCTTCTACACAGGGCTGCAGAGGACAGTCCCAGAGATCAAGGGGACCGCTACCACCCAGAAGCAACTTGTATGATTCTCCTGATGAAAGTCACAAATAATTTCCTCTAAAGTGTGTGGGGTCCACCAGCATCCCCTGCCAAATAGGATTCTCCCCAGTGTCTCCTAGCCCAGATAAGATGCCACCATGGCTGAATGTGTGCAGGTTGAAACCTTCTGGAAGGAGGAGGTCTGGAAGCCATCTCCTCTCTCTCTTCTCCTGGCAATCACCTAGCATAGGCCACAGTTCCCTCCCACCCTTCACTTGAGAGTACCACAGTATCTTCCCCATGGCATTTTGCATCCATTCCTACTCACTCTCATCCATTCTTCATCCTCCATTCCCAGGAGGATCTGAAAATGCAAATTCGTTGTGGCATCTCACTGCTTAGAGCTGCCTCCCAGCTTCTCTTGCCTTGACTGGAGTCCAACAGGTTGCATATGGGTACAACATCCTCTGTGATGTTCCTCTCCTGGCAGTTGTCTTCCCTGTTCTATGGAACACTTTCTTTTTTTAAAAACCCCATGAACACACACTTTCTTTTTGCCATATGGATGTAGCACTGTAACCTGTTCCAGAGCTCCTCCTTCCTACAGGACAAGGATTCTCCTTGGACCTGTTGAGAGAGCAGAAATATTAGAGGATAGGGCCATTCAGGCTCCAGGGTTCCTAGATCTTTGTGCTGTTGGAAGTCTGGCATTACTAGCAATTGCAGAATTGGTATAACACAAGGCAATCACATCAGGAAATCAAGGGTCCTTGGAAACTCCCAGTAGTCCCACTATTTCCTTACTTCTAATATCATAACAGCTTTCCCACCGACCAAACATGTGTTACCCTCCAGCTAGTTGCAAGTGATTATTTTCATAAAGGTTCAAGGGAGCTTCCCGGTTGTACTAAGAGGAGAGCTCTGACCCATCAGGCCATCTTTGCCCCTTGGTTGGTGCGATGGTTTAAATATGAAGTGTCTCCCAAAGACTCCTATGTTAACAGGTTGATCCCCAATATAGCAATGTTCAGAAGTGGGGTCTACGGAAGTGACTCAATCGTGAGGGTTCTAACTTCATCAACAGAGGAATCCATTCGTGAATTCACAGCTAAATGGCTGTTAGGAGGTGGGGCTGCATTAGGGAAACTAGGTCACTGGCAGCAGGCCTTTGCAGGTATACCTACCTGGTCCTCAGCTTCTTCCCCTCTGGTTCTTTTTTTTTGTGTGTGTGTGTGGTTTTTCTCCGGTACCGGGAACCGAACTCACGACCTTGCGCTTGCCAGGCAGGCGCTTTTGCCGCTGCCCAGCCCCTCCCCTCTGGTTCTTTCCCTGCCTCTCTGCTTCCTCACATCCATGAGGTGAGCTGCTTTCTTCCACCATGTGTTGCCACCGAGATGATTCTGCCTCACCATAGGTCTAAAAGAATGGAAGCAGTTGACCATTATCTGAAACCATGGAAATGGAGCCAAAATAAATACTTCTTCCTTTAAATAGTTTCTGTCGGGCATTTTTGTCCCAGACATGGAAAGGTGACTGACATGGCCAGGATGTGCAGCTGCACCCTGGGTCTTGGGTGGATGGCCACCTACTCCGAACCTTGCTGTCTTCCCAAGGCCCAGTCCCCATTTCTCAGCAACTTACCCCTCTCAGCTGGAAACCCGAGCCCTGCCCCTGCTTCTCTGCCCCCCGCTTATAATCTGGCAGATGCCAGCGAACTGTTCCTCTGCTTCTTCAGAGGAGCCGTGGGCAACTCTGCCTCAGCATAACCAGCGCTCCTCTTGAATCATCTGGAGGCACATGCCACCGTGTAACTTAAGTTTTCTCTGAGTGTGCCACAGCGTAGTTTATGAAGAAAGTCAATTTTTTTCTGTTTATATGACTCTGGTTTTGTGAGATAACTGGCCTTTTTATGTCTATGTATATTTACCTCCTTCTTAAATTATGTTCATTACAGAGAGCTCCTTATCTTAACCTCCGTTCCCACATAGACAGCGACTCCATCTTTCTGACCCATTTAGGATGGAGGGCTCTACTTCTGTACAGTTTCTCTCTGGAAAGTATGAGAGTCAGTTCCTCTCTCCTCGGGCCTCTGTTTCCTTCAGAACAGAATATTCCTCTCTTCTGGACCCTTTTTCTAGCGGATGCTGCTGTCATCTCAGACTTCCTTAGCAGGCTCTTTCTCTTTCTTTCCCTCCTTGCTCTGTCTTGTTTCAGGTCCTGAAGCCGATGCTGGGGACATCATGCTGCATCAGAATAAACATGGCCCTGCCCTTATAGGATTTACGGTCTGTGCAGGGATGAGGGAAGCAGACAGCGGAGTGTGAGCTCTGGGTATGCAAAGAGCCCCATGCTACAGAGAACCCTGATTGTGGGACGTGGACCTAGAGAGGTCAAAGAAAACTTCTTTGTGCAGTTGGGAGATATATGAGCATTTAAAGCAGGACCACCCATGGAAAGGTTACAGGCACATATTAGAGCTGGAAAGAGGGCTGAAGCAGCCGGATGGTGTGTAGCCTGGATGGCAGAGGGAGCTGAGGAGAGAGGAAGGGAGGCGTGAATCCCCAGGACTCTACAGGCTGTGCTCCAGTTTTGTTCTGATTCTAAGCAGAGGGCAGACGCTGAGGCTGTGCGTGCGGAGAGGATGTGGATGTTGACACGTAAGGGAGTAGAGGCGGGGGCGGGAGGGTGGCATAACCGGCTCTCCTCGAAGAATCTGAGGCTCCATTTCATAGAAGGGTTGGCAGAGCCCAAGGAGAATGGGAGCGGAGCTGGTAGGAGCGCTGCAGTAGCTCATGAAAAGGTGACAGTGCTCACAGAGACAGTGGCAGGGGAATGGAAAGGTGCAAAGTTTTAGAATTTTGGAGCAAAGTCAAAGGGGTTTGTTGAGGTTTCCATAGCTGCTGTCCTGGTAGTCTTTGTTGAGGTTTGGGCAGCAGAGAGTGAGGGGTGTGAGGGTTCCCTGGATTCTGGCCTCTGCCCCTGTGGGAATGGGGACGGGGCGCTGTTCTCCGAGACGGATAGGACTGAGGGAGGGAGGGCACAGGCAAGTTCTACCATGCCCTTCTGTCCAGCCCAGGCCTCCTTGTATAAGTGCACCTTCCACGCAGCACTGCTGTAATTAACTGTCCATCTGGGTAGTCTGTGTTTAGTACACGAATGGTAGGGACAATTATTAGTTCCATGAGGGTGGGACTTGTATTTGTCTTTTTCACCAGGAAATCTGCAGTGCTGGACTTGGCATCCAGTGAATGTTTGCTGAATAAATTAGTGACCATCTGCCTTGCTCCAGCTGCTCCTGGGAAATCACCACTGGAGACAGTCACCATTTCTGTAACCTTCATGCACCCCACACAGAATTTGTGACTAACTTCTCATGCTGGAGCTGAAAAGCACTGGGCTGAGAGTCAAAAGATCTGGGTTGAAGTCCCAGCAGTTATGTGCTGTGCTAGCAAAAGATCTGTAGAAGGCTCTGAAATACTCAGAAATGTGTTTCTCCGTGGAAGCCTGGTCAGTCAAACTCCAACCTGGCAAACTGAACCATGGCAAATATATTTTCAAATATGCTATTTGTCATTTCCTTTTATTTTTAATGGTGAGTGACTTCAGAGTAGATCAGGGATCTCCAAGAAAGGACTCGTTTTCCCCTAAAAGTAAGGCTGCCTCAAAAGAGGCCTCTCAGCTCAGTGAGTCGAGTGAGCAGACGGGCATGGGTGGGTGAGGCCACCGCCCCCGGCTTTCAGCCCTGGGCCCGTCTACCTCTC
The DNA here is from genome assembly GCF_000276665.1 of Chinchilla lanigera. Classification (NCBI taxonomy): domain Eukaryota; kingdom Metazoa; phylum Chordata; class Mammalia; order Rodentia; family Chinchillidae; genus Chinchilla; species Chinchilla lanigera. Next base: position 16,471,895 of record NW_004955450.1, on the reverse strand, counting down.
GTTTCTGTGATGTCGTTGCTGTCCCTTCCCCAGAAGTCAACTCCACCTTCAGTCCCAGCAGCGCCCAAACCACTTTCCCTGAGTCCCAGGGAAAGACAGATCTGCTCTGCTTGCCCATCAGACATGGCAGGGACTTTTTTTTCACTGATTCCATAGCTGCTGTCCTGGTAGTCTTTGCTTCTATCATTAAATACATGGAAATCAGCCCAGCCCTGAAGAGTTCTTCGGGGCGCCAGCCGCTACCCAGTAACTGAGACTGGTTTGCCAAGACCTCCAAGGGGACCGTGGTCCTGTTAGCAGCAACAGGTTCTTTATTTTTTTCTGACTATTTGCTGGGCCTGAGGTGAGCTCTTCCTGCACAGCATCATTCACCTTCCTAACTGCTTTTCTTCTCCCCATTTCACAGTTCAGGCCACTGAGGCACAAAGAGGACTTCTTTGAGCTCTCACCAGTGGCAGTGGCCTTGAGTTAGGTTGGGATCCAGGCAGCGGTGAGTACAGACACCATGACTCTAGATTTCCTCTTGTCCTAAGAGTGCGTTCCTTTCAGCTAACTTCTGCTCCAGCTGGGAGATTTCTCTTCTAGGGTTCATGTTGGGTCTCCAAGTAATGCCCAATTGCAAAGCAGGAGGGTGTGGAGAGGGCTGCTGTGTCCCAGGGAGAGGAAATATTTTGATTTTTGAGTGTAAATGGTGCATACAAGTTCTGCAAATTGTCCTCCAGGGGCTACAGGCTGTGCTTTCAGGAAAAGCTCAAGTGTCTGCTCTGGAGAGACCCAGCCAAGGAGGAGGGGCAGGTGCCCAGCTCCTGCCTGGCTCAGGCAAGCAACCCAGGGCAGAGGCAGCTCGTAGACCATGGCTTCCCAGCTAGAGACCTGATGCAGAAGCCCTGACTCCACAGAGGTAAGCTCCCTTTCACCTCGACATTTATCTCAATTTTAAACAATAAAGATGGAAACCAGAATTTAGGAATTAAATCCCAAAGTGTGTCAAACAGCAAAGCATAGCATACAAAGGATGGATGAATATTTCATAAAGCACCATCTTAAGGCAACAGAAACCCTTCCAAATTAGTGCTTTTAACCCTTATTTAATTGCTTGGATTAAAATCAACATTCAAACAAGCCTGGAACCAATATACTGTTGCTTCTCCTGTTTGTATCAGTCTTACAGCTGTTGCTTTGCTAGGATTAATTTGCCTCCAAGGGGTTTCAACACCATCCTCCCTGGTGTATTTTCAGAGCCCGTAATGTCATGTAATCGGGACCATGTTATTTTTGTCTGAATCTCTGGGAGTGATGTAAGAGGAAAAAGGAAACTAGCTAACTCCCAACCATTTGACCAAAGGTTAAATTAGTCTTGGCCTTTCCCCAGCTGGACAGAATGCTGTTCAAGCATTTATTCCACCCAGCCAGGCAGACTGGAGAGCCTCTTCCCTTTCTATTGAAATGTTTTCCTTGAGATATCTTTCCCCATCTTGCCCCCAATTAATGTGCCAAGACCCCCATCCCTTCCCCACTCTGCCACCTTCCCATCATCCCCTGGGGGTCGGCAGTGCAGGGAGCAGGTGTGAGAGCAGCCATGGCGGTGGAAGGAGAGGCTGAGGTGGAACTGGAGCTGTACTTCCCCGTCGCTTGGAGGACACACGGCTCGGCAACTTGTCAGCAACACGGATGCCACCGTCACCAGGCTCTCAGGACATCCTGATGGCTCTATAGTTTCCACTTAACTGCCAACCAGTATAAGCCACAAAGCCTTCATCCCTTGAGCTGGTGTGCTTGTAAGACACATGCACCTGTGAGCATTTCGCTCATCAAACCTACACTTTCTCCAGGTAAGTACAGGAGGTTCCCTGCGTGTGGGAGAAGGTCCTGAAACACCAGACCTCTGCTGACATGACCCACTCTGTGTTTTAAGTAACTTCAGGGCATCGCTTGTGGCTACTGAATGATGTGCAGGCCCACCCAGACAGCAGTATTTCTGTTTGCATTTGGCATTTTTCTTTCCTCAGCAAGTAGAAATCCATCAGTAGCCTGTAAGGTAAATAGAGCCTCCTAAAACACATCTGTCCAGGAGCAGGGGACACCACGCTACACAGGGTCAGACAGGACTTTGGAGCTGGGAGACCTGTAAAGGCAGCAGCTAACATTCCCCAAGGCTCCACCTAACAAGGCCAAGCACCTCTGTGCATGATTCTTTTAACCAGTGTCAAGATCCCAGGAGGCAGGTCCTTTATGGCCTCCATTTTCAAGGTAGACACCGACGTCTGTAGAGTCTGAACGCAGTCCCAGGGCCTGCTTCCCTAAGATGTGCTGTGGACGGGTCTCTGTTTCTTCCTCTCGGAAGCGGGAAAGATGAAACCTGCCTTTCCACAGGCAGGAGTGGTTGTAAGCATGAAGTAAAATGCAGACGTGGGAAGCTGGGCCGTGGGAAGCAGTGTACCCGTGCTTTGTTGGTATTTTTACAAGCAAGAAGTGATGAGCACAAGGGACCCACGATGTCTCAACTCACTGTGGCCAGATCTCGCGGTCCGTGGGCTCAGAGCCCATGTGGACGTGGTGGTGATGTTTCAGTTCTCGGTAGGCATGGTATAAAAAAGTGGTAGGGACGATACCGGAGGAAAAGGATCTAAGAAAACAAGGGCACTCGATGGCAAGGGGAGAGGAACGGCAGCTACTTTCCTTAGTTCTTTCTGGAAATGAAGTCCAGTGTCTGCTTGGTCGTCTTCGTCCTGCCTGATTCTCACAAATGTGTCTCCCGATAGCTCTGCCCTCCCTGCCCTGGCATCACCTCTCCGCCTTCCTCACAGATGCCCGTGTCAGAGCTCTCGGCCGCCTGCTTCTGGCCTCTTCCCGTTCCAACCTCCTTCTGTCCTGCCAAGAGAAAGTCTACTCTTCAAAGGCAAGTACCGGCATGATTCCACTATTTTTCATGAAAACCCACTCCAGTTTAGTGGGTTAACTGCAGCTGTTTTGGAGACACATTATACAAAATATGCAGACCTCGAGGCCAAAATGACAGACATTTTAATTGTTCCTGTTGACCAATATTCATGGATTTCTATATTCTGTTCTGAATTTTCTCCCATCGACTAGCACATATAATAACCTAAAAATAGCAACAAATTTAATTTTTACTAGTCAGATTACAAATGGGGATTGAATTGTGTGTGGTTAAGAGCAACTGCTGTAAGTTCAGCCAAGTTAAGATGAGTAACTTCCACAGAAACGCTCTCCTTAGAAATGTTTCTTAGGCTTAGCTAGAGTTCCACATGAAACTAATTTGTTTTCTGGGAAGTTACTATCTGAGAACACCTATCAGGTCAGCAGTTCCCAAATATCAATGTGGAATTTAGGGCATGTGGATGTCAGAAGGAGATTTTCAAGAACGATGTCTCAGGCCCTGGCCACAGTAGAGGATCTGGCTGGTGTGTCAGGAAGAGCCTGGGGACCACATATTTTTTAATTTGCAAATTATTTTATTGTAGAAAAAGAAAAACACCAATTCAAAACAATCACTCGGATTGAATGTAGGACTCCCAGCTGGGTAAGGGAAGTTCAGTTTTGGGAATAGTAACTGAATCTTCCGTTTCATCTTCCTTTTGATTTTATGTTCGAGTAGGTTGAGAGAAAGATGTATTTCTGCTTTTTATGTTCTTTGATTTCTTGTTATAAAATGAATTATTTTCAGAGGAAAGACGACCGACTAAGGTACTCTCAGACAAAACAGCTGCTGTTGCAGGAATTCAGGGTTAAGAGGTTTGCAGAAGTGGTGGAGATCTCTTCCAAACCGCAGCAAACCTGAACTGTTTTACCCTTAGCCTGGACATTTACTAAGTCTAGCATCATGGGTCCTTCCAGATGGAAACGAAGCTTAGTGACCCCTGCTTCCAGGCCTGTGTTCGCAGAGGAGGTTCCAATCCCTGGGCACACTGGGTCCTGTCTTCTGCAGCAGAGGTGTCCGTGACAGACATGACTCTTGGAGCCAGATCCTGATGACCCCTCTGTGCAGCGGTCTTCCTCCCTCGACTGTGCAGCTAAACCTGGGACAAGGGGTTGCAGGTCCCAACTGGAGGAAAGGGCTGTGCACATGCTCCCTTCCTCCTGACAGTGAGCACGGCTGCTGTGCCCATCCCCTTTCAGTGTCCCCAGGTCTCCTCCAGTCTGAGCACCGAGCCATTTGAGAAGCAGCTCTTTCCTTTCTTTACACCATGTTCAAGGCTGAGCAGGTCTCCAGGCAGCAGCTCCAGTTCCACCTTTCTCTTCAACAGACACCAAAAACAATGTCTGTGAAGATTTCTTCCCTCTACCAGGTCCCCATCTGTGCTCCAGGAGTCCATCAGCTAAGATGATTTCTTCCTGTGGGGAGAACAGTTTCTTTGTGGTGCGATGAGGAGACCCCTATATACTGTCTCCCTCACTCCTTGTGTAACTCAGCTCATGATAAATAAAAAAATTTATTCTTTTGCTCATGTTTTTTGGAGGTTCCAGACCATCACTGGGTGGACTCTACTTTGGGGCCTCTGGTGGCAGTGCAGGCGGCAGTGGCAGGGAGGACACAGTGGAGGAAATTCTTCACCTCTTCACTGGGAATCTAATGAAGGGGAAGGGGTGAGGTCCCACAGAACGCACCAAGGGGCGCCCCAGTGAACAAGGCACATTTGTCAGCCTGCTCAGGGGGCCCAAGGAGGCTTTTGTGGGTGAGGTCCCAAGGCTGAAGAACACACGTGTTCAGAACAGCAGCAGCAGCAGCAGGCAGCGTGCAGCAGAGCAGACAGCCAGAGTGAGAGCTGCCTGCCTTTACTGTGTGATTCTTACACAAGTTGTTATTGCATGTTTACATTCTTACATAGTGCCGTGACAGCGCACGTGTGTTTACCTATGCTGGGTCACGGCTCCATAACTCTCCCCCTGTGCACCTGCGCTAGACAGCGGGGTCATGTCCTCAGGTGTCCTTAGCCCCCTGAGCTTTGAAGCGGTCTGAGTGGTTCCCCACGGTGTTCCACTAGGTCCCGTGGTCTCTGGAATTTACCACCTCCCAATCATAATGGACCCTGGGGTCCAAAACTTTAACACACAGGCCTTCAACCTCCAAACTCCCTTTCTGTCCTCCCTGCTTCCACCATTCTACTATCCTCCCTTTGTCCTACTCTTTCTCATAACTTACTCTCAGCCCCAGGTGTCTGAAGTTTTGGGTATATGGAAGGCATCCCATGCCATATGTAGAAAGCTAGAGGATTTCTACACATCCCTCTGTTCACCTTTGTATCAAGCACTTTTGTAACATCCTTTTCCACCAGCAGACCTTGCCGCCTGTGTTTATGTTCTGGGAAGCTGTAGTTCTTACTGCTAACTCTGCAAGCACTGTGCTACCAGTCTCTTCGCCATTTCCTTAAGTTGTGACTTGTCCTGCAGCTGCATAAACACAATTTTTCTTCTAGAGTGTCTGTGCACAGTCTTTCTTAGCAATTTCTTTTGTGAAGGCTGCTGCAGTGGGCAGACATTATCCTGGTATTGGAATCTAAGCCATGACAGCAATGTATGGGTTCTCTCTCAGCCCCAAAGAGAACTCATCTAATGAACAAACTTCTAAAAGACTTGTTCTTGTTGGCGGCACTTGATCCCTATTACAAGTATCTTTAGTTTATTTCTTACGGCAAAGACTTTCTAGAAATCTTTTGGCAGTCAGGCATGGTGGTACGTGGCTGTGATTCCAGCACTCTGCAGAGACTGAGGCAGGAGGATTGCCCAGGCTGGACAATTTAGTGAGATGCTGTCTCAAAATAAAAAATAGAAAGGCTGAGGATGTAGTTCAGTGTGAAGGCCTTGGGTTCAGCCCTCAGTAGTGCCAACAAAACAAAACATCTTTAGGCATACAGAGATACACTCCTTGGCATCACTAAGCTCATCAATAAAGTGAGAGACGTGTAAGTAAACCCTGTGAGGCAGTGAGTGCCCGTCCAAGCTGCAAATTCTCAGACACTGAGGAAGGAAGACATGCTACGGACACTCTCCCAGCTGCCTTCAAAAGATGACGGGTGTGTTGAGAACAACAACAGTGTTCAGACGCAGTTGTGAGAACCTGATCACCCCGAGTTCTCCAGGAGGCAGTTGGGAGTCTGAAGCTGCCGAGCAGGGAGCCCACCTCCATCCATCACCTTCAAAGTGGCCAGAGGGGTGCTTTGGGGGAGGGCCAGCTGCACTGGACCAACAGACGTTCCATTTGCATTTCTTTGTTGCACTGTTTGCATTTTGCACTTTACCACTTGCCATACCCAAAGGTAGAAGTTCATTAGAATACTCTCCTGCCAGGCAGGGCAGTCCTTCTCAGAAGAGCACATTCCCTTTTCCCACAGGACTCGCCTCCCACCTCCCAGGTCTTGCTTGGTGGAAGCTCCGGGAGGAACTCTTTCTTCCAGACCTAAGAACTTTCCAGTCTGAAACTCTCTTTGTTTTCAGAGCTTGTTCTTCCCAGGTTACACCTGATCACTCACGCCTGCTCAGACACACCTGTGCCCCACTACAAGGCTTCTCTTGCTTTAACTTTATGCATCAGAGAGTGTTAAATGCTTGACTCTATTCCCATAAACCTGCAGATGGACTGCAAACAAGCAGCAGAGTGTGATAAACCCACACATCTACGCAGACCCGAGCCCGGCATCTGACAGCGCATTTTTGTTCCCAAACTCCTCTGTCTTCAGGAATGAGCACTGGCTCCCATGGAGAGGAGTATTTTCCTTTAATATTTCTATGTCATCTCCAGCTCCTTCTGGACATAGCTGCAGATGGGCCCCCCACGAAGGGGGCTCAGACATAGTTCTTGGGATGTTTGGATGAGTTTTTCAAACTTTTCTTAAAAGATAGCTCAGCTAAGTTTATCAAGTTACAGTTATCTGCCCCCCAAAGCTAGTATTAAGCAGTAAGTTACTTTTAGCCTTTAACGCATCTTGAATAAAGACATTTTTACAAAAGAATGGTAACTCTTTTGTACCATCCTGGATGGATATTCTGTCAATAAGGCAACATATTTAGAAGTGACTCTGTTAAAGAATATTGGAGACATACTTATGCTGTTATTCTACCACGCACATGTTCTCATAAAGTATGCTGGGACCTGCCTTTATTCCAACCCTGCAAAAGCAATATTCCAAACTTTTAAAATTGCTTATTCTAAAAAATTAATATAAAAGTTGACATTTAGCTTACTGGCACATGAAATCCTTTCTACAACCTGTAGGCAAATTCCTTAAACTCTGAATCTCAGCTTCTTCCTCTGTAAGTTTGAGATAATGAACGAGACCTCCCCCACCATGTCTTGGGGGCCAGTGAGATAATATGTGAAAGTGCTTTGAAATACAAGTGTTTGTTGTTAGTGATTTATGTCCTTGGACCACTGGCTGGGAACAAGAGAATCACCAACCCGAGATTGATTTTCTCTCTCCTCCAAAGCAAAATATTCATTTTGAGAGTAAAGCTTTTTATTGGGTTGTCCTTCTCCTGATGAATTCTAGTGAGATGTGTGTAAAGGAAGAGACATTATTAGCCTTTTGCAGAAATGAAGCATGGCATTGCTATTTTTATTCATTGCAGAACTTGACTTGGTATGATTAGAGCACTAAGACTTGGGAACCAGAGCCTAGACTTGGGATCTAAAGCTCACCAGCTGTGCCACTTGGACAAGGCATCGGGCTCTCTGGCCTTAGTTTCCTCATCATTTGCAGGACAGTAGGCTAAACGGAGACCTTCCCAGTTCCAGAATGGAACGAGTTTGCTGCCCTGTGGTTACGTTACTAGAGGCTCCCACACTCCATGCACTCGGCTGTCACCATGTCTCAGCTCGTGTTTCTCACAACTCTCCTTGGAAAATACTATCACATTCACATGAAGGATGGGAAAATTAAGGCAAAGAGGGAGGCGATGGCTTGGGTAAGGCCACAGAGGAAATGGGCAGCAGCGCAGTGCACCCAGCAGCCTGGCCTCAGAGCCAAAAGTTCTAGCCCTGGCTCATGCTGAGGCAAGCTGTGTGTGTGAGTGTGTGTGTGTGTGTGTGTGTGTGTGTTCCTGCACGCACGTGCACACTCATTTGTCCACTTAACTTACCCGTTTAAACTAGTCCATGTTTAAACTAGTCCTTATAGAAGATGTCCTTATAAGGGATCGCAACTTCCAGCGTGCAGTAAAGTGTTCTTGGGTCCCCTCACTCCCCTGCCACGCCATTCCCTGGAAGCAACCACAGTCACCCGGCGTGAAACTCTCCAAGTCGTCCTCCACACGTTTACCGTGATGTCTGTGCTCTGTGAATACAGACCGTGTGTCTGTGTACATTTGTGGCCTACATGGTATCTTACTTTATGTATTTTTTCTGCACCAAGCTTTCTTCACTTAACAGTATGTTTAAAAACATTTCCTCTTTCTGTGCCATGTGGAAAGAAGCAAGTGTAGCTTTTCCTATGGTAGAGCTGCACAGAACTGTATTTAGCTGTCTCTCTGTTTCTCTCTGTCTCTCTGTCTCTCTGTCTCTCTGTCTCTCTCTCTCTCCTTGCTTTTGCTGCCTTCCACCAACTGTTGCCCCTCTGCCATGTGCCACCCTGCCTTGCAGCCATCCAGTTATGGACTGAAACCTCCACAAACTGTGAGCTAAGTAAACCTTTTCCCCTTTAAAAAAAAAAAAAAAAAAGAATTGTATTTAATCAGCATGGATGGCATCTCATGATTGTGACCTTGCATGGCTGTGGTTTCCAGTAAGGATGAGACTCCTCTTACTAACATATGCTAACCGACCCTTTATATGCATTTTTCTGTGAATTGCCCCTTTACGTTCTTGGTTGAGGTTCATGTTAGGTTGTCTTCACTGACTGCTGGGAGCTCTTTATTGCAGACACTGATTGTTTGTCTGTTACGCAAGTTCAGGGATTTTTTCCTAGTCTGCTGTGTGTGTACTTTTAGAAATACCGTTACTGTGCGCCGGGCTGTGCCGTGCGCTGTCAGCCATCCCCATAGCACTGCACCCCACATACTGTGCTCTGGGGTCACCCCAAGTCTCACACACGTGGCAGATCGGAAGCCTGGCTGCTGTGAGACCTGGCCTTAGCATCACTCTTGACTTCTTTCTATTCTAATGTTCCCAGATGGTCAAACGCAAGGTTTTCTTTGTTTTGTTCTTCAATCTCAGGTCATTTTGTAATAGATCGTGAGAACAAATGTCTTTATTCAACCTGGTAAGGTCTCCGTGTACTTTCTGCGGATGTCATTTGTTGTGGCAATGTGCAGTAGGCCTAGGAAGTATAAAGCACGCCACAACCTGCTTGCAGGCGGGACGATACTCTCGGTGCTCTGCAGCACTCCCGCAGGCCTGGGTGCGGACACACGGGGAGTCAGTGAGGTGGGGAGGCCTGTCTTAGCCAGGCAGAGTTCTCCTCACCTGGTGTTGGTGCCCACGGGGAATTTGTGTTCTTCAGTACTTCTACGAATATCTTTCTGCCGCTTACCATGTGCGCCCCTGGACCTTGAGCAGTGCTGCTGGCTCCATCCCATGATTTTACCTGCCCTGGACTAGCTTCCATGTTCCTCACCATTCCCTGGTCCTCCTGGATTCCAACAGAGCAGCCTTTGTCCAGGGCCAGCCTGGTAGAGGAGCTTGAGGGAAATCAGGTCTTACGATTATAGACCGTGGCAGTGAGCTCACCCTCAAGAGCCCCTCTTCGGTCATGCTCCACCCACCGCCTTCCAAGGTCCATTCCCAGTTACGGAGCAGAGCTCACAGGCGTCTCTCCCACTTCTTGGCATCAGAGACTGTCTCCCTCCCAGGCTGTCAGAATCAATCATCAAGATGCCACCGGCACCTCATGACTTTCCTTGACCCTGGCTGACAGATAAATCCTTTCCCCTTAACTTTGATTCTGTTTGGGTTTTCTTTTGTAGCTTACCTCTGCTTTTAAAACTTTTGGAGAAACCACTGTCTCAGAGAGAGTCAGGACTTTGGATCTGCCTTCGCATCTTCTACTGTATGTCGCTGGACAAATAAAAAATGCCTGGTACCTGGTCAGCTACGTGGTAAATCATAATGTTCTCACTCTCTGATGTCTGACCTGCATTCATCCTTCTAAAATCCTTTTGGGAAACAAGGAAGTATTAAATAATTCAAATGTCACTTTCTCTGTAAGATCTCCCCCCTCCCAAGCTCCCTCTGCTCCCTTATCAGAATTTATCACTTTCTTCCTCTGCCTTCCCACTGAAATTTTTTCCTTTCTAACGCAGCACTTAATCTAGGATATAACTGTGATTTACTTATTTTCCATCCACCGTGTTAATCAGGGAGCTCCTGAGGACCAGGCTTGTGATTCGCTTTAGTCCCTGCCCTCAGCCTCGCGCTCGAGGTTGGGCGATTCACTCGGGCGGAAGGTGTGGAGGAGGGGATGACCAGAAGGAACTGGAGGAAGCGGGCATGGGTTCCATGGGTGGAAGTAGATGCCAGTGGTGGGAAGGGCGCCAGGTGAGTAAGTCTGGGTTGGAGGAGAGATTGTGGAGAGGAGAGTGGCCTGGCAGAGGCTCAGGGTGGGGGCTCCCTCTCCTCTACTGACGCTTCACTCCGAGGCCCAGGGGTGAACAGCGGACTCCAGTTCCCGCACGGCACTTCTGATATCCTCTCAAATCTTATTTGCCATCAGTAAAGTGGGGTTACTCATACCTCTCCCCCAGGGGAGTGGAGAGGTCTCAGAACAGCAGTGTAACCTGAAGAACCGTCATGAATCAGAGGGATGCACGTTGAGAAGAGGAAGCCAGCTCTGAGGATTAGAGCTCTGGGCCAAGGGTGTGGAGTCAGCGAGCAGCCGGGACGAGAACCCAGGTGCCCTGCTTCCTAGTCCAGGATCCCTCCCACAGCACCGGGCTGTCCCCAGGGAGCTCGGAGTACGTGCCAGATTTTCAGCAGCTCGAGGAGTTCTTCCTGCACCCACTCACACACACAAAGCCCATAGTCATGTCCAGCGCCAAGGCAAGCCAGTAGGATGCTGAGACACAGGAAACAGCCGAGTGGGGAAGTAAACTGATCCAAGTGCTGAAAAGATAATTTGTCCAAAACCAGCCCCCTGGTGAAGCTGCACTGTGTTATTTATTAGCTAAGGGCAGGAGTATGTGGAAACACGGGGTACGGGACAATAACGGAAGAGCTGGAAGGCCATTCCTGTGCAGATGGCAGGAACGAAGGGCCTCTCCTCCCGAGACTTCGAGCTCCTTTTCTGGGCTGGTTTTTCAGATCCACAATCAGTCAACTTTGGGAAACAGTCTCTGCGCTCCAGTTTTCAGGGTCAAAATGGATGAGAGGAGGAGTCAGAGGTGCCGTGCAGAGGGCAACGCTTGCATCCTCCCACAGGAGCCCTGGGAGGGGCAGTTTCTACCGAAGTTGGTTGCTGTCAGCAGCTCTTGGGTCTCCACAGTCATTCATCCGGTGACCCGAAGCCTCTGCCAGGCTCTGAGCAGGAAGAGCCTTGCTTGCTTGGTTCTACGCCAGAGGGAGAACGGAGCACTCCTCGAGCGAGGAGCCCTCCAGCCCTCCAGGGCCTGAACAGCAAGGCACACGAATCCACTCGGCTGAGGCTCCCAGGCACTCGGAGCACAGAACTAAGCACCCGTACGGGGTGGCTGGCAAGTCCCCAACACACTGAGTGGACTCAGAGCCACCGGCCTGCCTGGGAACCAGCTCCAGGGCCGGCACTCCACTGTATGTCACAGCTACAGTGGACATTTTTTAACAGATCCCAAGAAATGATACTGGATTACTTCTAGGATGAGTTCTAAGCAACAAGGACAAAGCATTGGGAGGAATCTTACAATATACACATACTTTTCCTTTTGAAATTTGAATCTAATGCATGCAATTAACTATTCAATACTAAACAAAACAATTCACATGTAAAATAAGATGAACAGCAAACGCAGATTTCAGGACCCTAGTCTAGTCCCACTGAGTGAGAATACCCAAGGAAACAGGGCAGGTGTTTTTAGCCAATTCTCTGAAGTGGATCTAATTCCAGGGTCAAGAGTTACTGCCCTGCAGGGCAACCCTTTCCTCTCCCTGAGACCCTGTTTTACAGATAGAACTGAGCTCTGAGAGGTGTTGGCTTTGACCAAGTCGAAAAGATGTTTAGAAATGAAAGGCAATAAAACCTGGGTTTCTGGATCCTGAGCTCGATTATCCTCACCTCCCCCCAGCCCCAGCGCCTTTTCTACTTCCCCATAAAAAAGGATTCTACCTCCCAAATCTACCTCTCCATACAAAAAGGATTTTGCCTGTCCCAGATCCTTTCCCCTGCAAAATCCCTGCTTGCTTCAAGCTGGCCTGGGAACCCGATGACGTGTTTAAGTGGGCACTAGTGGCTCAACAAGCACTGCATGGAGCTTTCTGGAAATATCTGCAAAAAACAAAAACAAAAACCAAAAAACCACCGTGTTTTTCTTCCATGAAGTTATATGAGGGATTCAGCAGGACATCACTTTCCCCAAAATTCTGTCCTAGGAGGCAGAAGAGGAGCGCACTAGGCTGAAGTCCCGGGACCCAGGTTTGAGGTTTACGCTGCGGAAGCAACTCCTTTCTCTGGCTCATTCTCTACATTTGAAACATGAGGGTGTTAGACCAAATGATCTCAGAGGTCCTCTTTACCTCCTAAAATCCTCTTACATAACCTTTGCCTAAGTTGTTCTTTTTGTTTCAATCCATGTTTTAAGTGTGGGCCCTGGATGATTTCATTGCCCTTTGGAAAATAGTTCCTGGGACCACTGAAACATTTGCAGTCCTGAACCCCAGGAGTGTGATCTGAGCCACTCCAGGACGGGGTGAGCAGCAAGGGGTCCATTCAGGATAACTTCAGTCCTGACCAGGTGAAAGAAGAGCAGCAGCCCGGCGAAAGTGAACATGAGCATGTGGAGGACCAGCCTGGAAAGCCGTATTTTATCCCCAGCATGCCTGGTCACTAGAGAGTTCTCTCCCACAGCGGGAAGAGAGGGAGGTGCGTGTTGGGAAACGGATCGTCAGGAGAGGTTCTCTAGTTTTCCTCCCCTTGCTGGCTCCACTGGACCATGTGGAGCTTTGATTTAAGGCTTCCCTCCTGCTTGAATGCAGGTGTTCCTCAAAGAGTGATACTTTAGGTCTGACTGGTCACACACCCTGAACACATGTGAATTTGCCAGATCTTTTTATGAGCAGGTTTTAAAAACTGTATTGTGGTAATATAATACATACACAACAGAAACTTACCACTTAGCCATGGTAAGCCACCAGTGCAGTGACATCTAGTACATTCACACTGTTGTGCGACCACCATTACCATCTCCAGAACTTTCTCACCGTCCCCGTGTGAAACTCCACCCCAGCGAGTGCTAACCTCTCATCCCTCCCTCCCTCCTCTCCCCAACAGCTGCCATTCTGCTGTCCGTCTTCAGGAACTTGAGGGCTCCAGTAGGTCCTGCAGGTGAAATCATAGTGTTTGTTTTTGTTTTTACTTTCTGCTGATTGGCTTATTTCACTTCACATAATAGCTTTAAGTTTGTTTCATGGTTTAGCGTGTGTCCAATTTTTCTTCTGTTTTGAAGAATAATATACGTGAAAGTATTATTATTATTTTCTTTTTCTGGTACCAGGAATTAAACTCACGACCTCGCACTTGCCAAGCAGGCGCTGTGCCGCTGAGCTAAATCCCCAGCCGACCATGAAAGTATTATTATACGTTAATAGGTAATTGCATGTAAGTAGCTGAGCCTGGTCCGAGGAGTTTGGCTTTAGCCACTGTAGGGCTAGGTGAGTGGTATGGGGGCCCACTCCATGCAATTTCACTCTGGATCTGAAGAAAGAGTAGTTTGGGATTCACCACAAGAAAAGAAATATGAACAGGAAAAGCTTATATCCACACATGGCTCATTTTGCTTGTCCCCCAACCAACCCTTCGGTGGTTTTTTGGGCCGCTTCCATCTTTGGCAGCTGCTGTGAACATGGAAGCACGTGTGTGTTGGAGGCCCTGTCACGACAGGTGAGGGACCAGAGTTGACAGGCTGTGGCGCTGAGGACAAACTTCTGAACTATGGGTTTCCCACAGTCGTCCAGGCGCTGGTGCCTTGCCTTCATCACTGTGGACCTAGACACCACCCCCAGCAGGCGGAGAAGCCCACACCCCTAGAGGCAGCCGTGGCAGTCTCCACTGCTTCCCCCGTCCTCCCAGCACAGCGTGGGCGCTGAGGAGCTCTTTCTCCTTCCAAGCGCTGCGCCTTCCTGCCCTCTCAGCTGAGGACAGCGATGCAGTGACTCCATCCTGTGTGAATAAGCACATCTCCCAAAGTCTTCATGACCTTCCAAATAGGAAACAATTTAACCGGAGGGTATGGGAGCCTCTCTCCTGGAATCGGGCTTAAAGGTTAGCAAAACATTTCTGAACAATGTGTTGAGCAGGCAGGACTGAAACAGTGGTTTTGTTTCCTCAAGAAGAATTCCTGACAAGCCTGTTTACTACAAAGCCCTTGGTATCACTGAGGGTAAGTGGAAAAAAGTGACAAGTGTTTCCAATATGTATGTGGCTTTAGCATTAATTTATTTGTTATCTTTGACAGGGAAAAGGAGGTAAAAAAAAAAAAAAGCCATTGAGAACCCCGGGTCATTGTGTCCCGAGGCCACACCCTCAGCCTGAGCAAGTTCTGTCAGGAGTTTATTTTTCCTAGGTTTTGTAAGGTTATCAATTCCTCCTGGGGGCAAGCGCTGCATGTACTTTGCAAGAATAGCAGTTTCTTGTGGGAATGAGAAACAAAGCAAGCAGCAGAACTGGCCTGGCATCGTTCACTTTTCCTATCTGCTGCCCTGTAGGCTGGGCTGATGCGGCTCCCTCTGTGCCAGAAGGTCCTGTTTTCCGCACCTGGCAGCCCTGCCTCTCTGCGGGGTCACATTCTGCGGCCTTGGAGAGGGCAGCTGCTTCTTCAGAACGTTTCCATCTCTCGCCCCAGAACTGCCAGGGTTGAGTGCAAATTTTTGAACCACTTCTACTCCCAGGCAAAAGCTACCATGTCCCTCTGGTTTGGGACCCCCGATAACCAAGATGATGTAGTAATTATAACCTCACCCCAGATAACGCTCAGTACCAGGCAGCAGAGCCCTTCTGTGAGTTAACTTTCCTGCTAGCTAACCTTCCTGCTAGCTAGTCTTTTAGACAGGTGGGGGCCAGAAACGTCTTGTGCGTGGAGAACTCTCTGAATCTCAGGAACTCAGCAGGTAGAGCCAGAGTGGCTGGGCAGAAACAAGTGAGTTGTTTTCCACAGTCATCACCCTTCCTACATGCCGCTGTTCCCGAGTGACTAGCTGCAATCTCACGTTCGGAGTCTGCCTGGGTCCTGGCGACCTGCCTGGCTTCTGCATAGGAACCTCCCCAGGAAACAGGAGATGTACAGCTTTCTCAGGACAACGGCTGTAGGGAATCCTGACTTTTTTTTCATTGTTACCATTTGCTTGACTCTTACTATGGCAGCTGAGCACTTTATGGGCACGTTCTTGCGTTTTTGTTCCACACATGACAGCGGCGTGAGGTCAGGGATTTTCCCGCCTCACTTTACAGGTGAGGAAACCGAGGTCTGAATGGCCAAAGAGTGCTCTAGGGAATCCTGTCCCTTGGCCCCATGGGCAGCTCTTCTTTCTGGAATGAGTGTTGCCAGGTGTAGATTTCAGAGAGTGCACGGGGATGTGTGAGAACCCCACCCCCACCCCCGGCAGGCATAGCGTGTCTTCCAGCACAGCATTTCTGGGTGGGAGCAGGCTGAGAGCAGACAGTGTTTCAAGATCTGAGGGTGTGGTGGGCATCACAACTCCCTCAGGGCCACAGCAAGCGTAAGCTAATTGTATTAACAAGCGGCATCTGGATTTTATTCTGTTTTACACGAAACCTGTGTTGTTTACGAACGAACCTAACTTGGGAGACTGGGCTTCAGATGCTGAGGAGCAGACCCTCTGCTTGGCTTTGCCAGCACTACGGGTTCTTTCTCCTTGCTCCTCAGCGACCTCCACGGCAGCCTTGAGAGTTGTCAAAGCCACGACCCAGGAGGCCCTGGGGAAGGCGCCGTGTAAGACCGCAGGACGAGCACGTCTGTCTGGAACTAGGAAGACAGAGGTCTCCCCAGGCTCCCACAGTCCCTGCCTTCCCCTGCAGACTGGGGAGAACGACAGGCGTCTCTGTTCTCCCCAGCTCAGGAGAGGCGGAGCTGTGTACTTTGTATGCAGCCCAGAACATAAAGCATGACACCAGGTGCACGTCTGAAAATAGGCTGGGGAAAGCATGTTGTAAAGAAATTGGACAACTCGAGCCTCCTTGAGTAACACTGACTTCATGAGGAGAGGAAGAACGGGGTGAGAAACAAGTTAAGCAGCCAGGCCCACGCTGTTGACGCCTCAGAGCCCCTGCCCCTGCCCCTGCCCCTGCCCCTGCTTTTGCTAACGTGGGGCCCAGCCAGGCTGGCTCCAGGCTCCTCCTTGCTGCACAGATACTGGGCCCAGGGAAAGCTTATCCAAGCAGTTTCACATCAAAGGCTGAGGGGCAGCCTGATTTCCCTCTCGATCTAGCCAATCAGAAAGCAGGAATCAGAGTGCCTACGCCTGAGAGGAGGGCTTTCCGTGGCCCGCAGTGGCCGTCCCACGCTGTCACTCCCGGCTGATCTCTGCTGGAGAGCAGGGAATGTGGAGGGCCTTCAGGGTAGTACGGAGAGCCTGGCCTGGGCCTGCAGACCTCACTGCACAGTGACAGACCTGAGGGAATGTCGGAGCCACATTTGTCCCCTCCCGCTGGCTGGAGGTATCCAGAGCCCGCCCCTGAGGCTTCCTGCAAGAGCTCTCCTGGAGAGCTAGGGTTACTGGATGGCCTCAAAGCGGGGTGCGAAGTGATGAGTGCTGATGTCCCCCAGGCGAACCCACAGGTGACAGAGGGTTTTGCTGGCTGTGGCTGTTTAGGTGTGTGTGTGTGTGTGTGCACTCATGTGTGTGCATGAGCACGCACGTGTGTGTGTGTGTGCGCGCGTGCCCAGCATGACATCTCCGGTGCCCTGAAGTTACGCATCATCCAGGGAGTGCCTACTCCTCCCACGCTTCTGAGAAGCGGGCACAGAGGTCTCACAGTGAGGGACAGGGGCCTGTGGAAAGGAAGTGACTCCACCGGAGGGTTTCTCATTTCCTGTGACCCTCTGCCGCACCGCCTCCCACTCCGCCGTGCTGCGGTCAGTGCTGCCCTGGGCAGAGCTGTCGCTGCCGGCTCTCCCTGAGCGGCTGGGAAGCTGCCCTTCTGTGAGCTGGATGTGTGTGCCTGGAAGGAGGTCGGCGAGATGGCAGAGCAAGCGCCCTTCACACCACGGACATCCCGGGAGCAGCCGTGCTGCTGGCTTCGTGTCCCCAGCACCCGTCCGTGCAGGGCATGGCAGACATGGGAGGGAGGCAAGGAGGGGCAGGGCGCGACCACAGCCTCCTCTGGGGCCACGCACCCGGCCCCGGTCCTACTCGTTCCGTCTCCCTGTGTGCTGCGGCCGTCCCACTGTGTGTGCCACACTCAGGTCACCAGAACCAAGCTCCAGCTGCTTGCTGCAGACCTCACCTGGGTGTCTCTGTAGCCGCCATTCCACACCAAAGTCGAGGTTAGGGCCTTGCCCCGAACTCTTCAAGGTCTCAGCTCTCAGGCACTGGCACTGCCGTCCCCTGGTCACTGAGTCTGCAGACTCCTCCTGTCCTCTGCCCTAGACCTGTGTGCTCTCCCGCTGCCTCTCCAGAGCCCCACAGCGCCAGCGCCTGTGCCAGCTCTCCCTGCCTGCCCCCGTGGGCGTGGCCTCACGCCACCTCTGAAGGCTTTCCTTTTGCCAGGAGCACTGTCTTGCACCTGCCTTCTTCAGATCGCTGCTGTCCACACGCATCGAACAGCACTGTTCAGAACAAAGCCTCACGCTGGGCCTGTTTCTGCCTTTCCTGCTGATGGCTCAAGGCACTAAACAGAAGGTCGCTCATAGGATCCCTATGTCCCATCAGAGTTCCACCCTGTTCCCAGGGGCGGCACTCTCCCTGTCTCCTTTCTTCCTCCCAGGGGCCCATGACCAGAGCACCACACCCAACCCGGGGAAATGGACCTTCTCCCCCAGGTTGAACTAACTCTGAGCTAAATGACTGGTTTACTTTTTGTCTCACTGGACCAGAACTTGAACAGAGGTGCCAAGGGTTACAAGTGGGCTGCGTGCAGGTCCAGAAGCGGGGAGCCACTCTCCCAAAGCCCACGGTGACAACACAGCCCGTAAGCTCTAGGCCAGTGGTGGCGAACCTATGGCACACAAGCTGGATCCGGCTGTTTGTTATCACCGAATGCTCCAAAAGGTTCGCCATCACTGCTCTTGGCTGTAGTACAGTCCCCATTTACGGCTCTCTTTTTCACAACTGCAAAGGTATCTTAGCAAGTTGTCAGCCTCTGTCTTCAGTTCTCTTTGGTAAATAAAAATAAACCTCTGTGAAATGCCCACAGCTGTGCACGGCTCACGCGGATGGGAACAGGCCCTACACGATGCTCCACGCTGCACCCTCGGCATGGGGATATTTTAGATGAAATGTCACTCATATATTTGGTTATATTTCATTTTTTTGTTTGATTTCTTTGTCACACAAAACTATGTGCACACAGGGATTTTAAATAGTGCTGGGAAACAAGTTTTGTTTACCTTAATCCTTTCTATAAAAATATCCTCTTAGTAATCCAAAATATCTCTCAGGAACCAAGAGAGTGACAGAGCTGGAAAACCCAGCCACCCAGGGAAGGTCCCAGACTGTCTTAGGGTGGCACAAAGTTACAAACACAGCAAAGGGTCCCAACGGGTACACAATATAAATGCTTTATTGCTAGCACAGGCTTCTTCTTAAGTAAATTAAAAGAAATAAATCTTCATTTTCACATTCTGCATTGCAGTTCAAAGGTGACGAGCTGGTTACGGGTGTGTTCGGCTGGACGCACTACAGGGGAGGAGCAGGGCATTCCAGGAAGGACTCAGAAGCCGGCTTCTGTCCGGGCCTCAGGTTGCGGACCGCACTGCTGTTTGTAAATAACAGCAAGGAGAGATTTCTTTAAAACGTCGAGGATAAGCAAGGGTTATAAACAGACAAATGGCATGGTCAGAAAGCAGCAGCTGTTAGACACAGGCTATCAGTGTGTTCCACACTGACTAGGTTGTTTGGTACTTTAACTCGATGACCTTCACCTAGGCTAGAAACTGGCTTGGATCCGGCAGCCGCCAAGAGGAGAGAAAGCTAATACTGTCTCCACCGAGCTGGGGCTCAGGGCAGAGGGGAGTGTCTGGAGGAAAGGGAGGCAGGCCTGCTGCACACCTGCCCCGCCCAGGCCGAGGAGCTCGGGTGGGGAGCTGGCACTCGTGGCACACAGAACCCCGCAAGAGAAGGAAACCCTCAGGTGGGGCGGGACTTTCCAAGGTAACTGCCAGTGGGTGGCCGGCACATTACCTGGGTGTGATGGGGCAGACTCACACGCAGCCCTGGGTGTGGCGGGCGCTGGGGTGCAGCCGACGCTGTTGGGTTCCGGCTGCCGCCATGACCCACTGCATAACTGGCGGCCAGTGCTGGGAATGGAACTATTTTTGCGAAGCACCCAGCCTCATCACCTTCTCCAGTCTACCTGGACTGGTTTTTGGTTAGTTTTAAAGTAAGCTTGCAAAAGACCTTATCCATTTATGAAAGACAACATCCCTTCATAAGCACACAAGCGAGTGCACACGCACGGTCAAAACTCTGCCGCAAGCTCAGAAGCGGTGAGCCTTGCATGATGACCTCTCCTCTCATTTTCTTGATCTTTCACTCCCATTATTTATAGATGTAAGGAAACCAGGGTGGATCAGGAACATCCTAAGTTCTCACTACATAGACCAGCTGCAGGGTACCAGCTCCTGGCAGTTTCGGTCTGGTCTGGCTCTAACTAAAACCATTTCATGTTTTGCTTTGAAGAAAGGGATAACATGAAATGGTAATTTGGCTGCAAAACCTTGGAAAATTGTTCCCGGCCCAAACATCTGTCCCAAATGAGCTCCGCGGAGACTTTCTTGGGGAGGGAGGGCTGGGGATGGGGAGAAACGGGGAGGAGGAGGACGAGGACAGTGTGAAGGCCACCTTTCCTGGTGAGGGGAGCTCCCAGCGACAAACACTTCGGAGGACCCCTCTCTGCTTCCGCCCCGCCCCGCAGCTCCTCCCCCACCTTCCACGTCACGAAGGTGACCCTTTCCGGAGGAGCCCGGAGCCCTGCCCCTGGTCAGCATCAGCCGAGAGGCCTGCCTGTCGTGTGCCTCCCTCTCAACCTGCAGAGGCTCCACTCTCTTCCCGAGAGCAGGCCCAAAGAGAAAGCAGAGGGGAGCACACAGGCGCCTTCACCTTCCTCCTGGTCTCCTTAGGAGTTCTTCTGCGGGATCTTGACAGTGACCGTCTTGACTTCCGAGTACTCGCGCAAGCCAGGCTCTCCCCTGAAACACAGAACAGGAGATTGGACACCTGAGGCCCTGGCAGCCAGGCCTGAGCCGTGCAGGAATCCTCGGGGAGGTGTAGTTTATCCCCAGGAAACTGCAGGTCTTGGGAGCCATGCAAAACCGCCACCAACGGGCCCTCTTCCGTCGCTCCGGAAGCAGCGACCGGGCCTTACAGTCAAAGGAGGGCGCGTCTGCACACCACTGCAGGAAAGCCAGACTCTCCCGCTGCCAGAGCGCCAGCCTAGGAGAGCCGTGCCGGAGGGTGCCGGGGCAGGCCAGGACAGGGTGTCCCAGCGCCTCGGCCACCATGCCCACCCGCAGCTGGCACGGGTTCTGAGGGCTGAGGCCGCCCCCTAGGCCCCAGCTTGTGCTCTGTGCCCGCCCCCATGGCTCTGTCCCAGTCGTGAGCCCCGAGAGCTGCTTGCTGCCACTGGAGGAATAGCTGGGTTCCCAGACCAGGCCCCTTCCAGCTAGTCCTGAGGGGTGCTGTCCAAGTTCCTGCAGAGTCAGGGGAAAGACAAAGAGCTGACTAGAAGGGACCTGGGAACTTAGTAAGTTCCCCCCAAGACTTCAAGGACTGTCAGTCGTTCAGGCCACAGACAGTAAGCCATTTCTATGGGGCCGGCACTGTGTGGGGTTCAGGACAAGTGAGGCCAGCTGACTGGCCCCAGCCTCCGCAGAGCTTGCGCTGGTCAGGGTGGGGGTGGTCTCTCTGGTGGCCACTTCCACCTGCCCCCCTCCCACAGGACGCTGCGTGTAGCCGGGCCTGCTCACCGCGGCACTGCTCTCCTTCCATCTTTCTTTCCTCCCCTCCCTTCTCATTCAGCTGCTTTTTCTTTCTCCCCTCTCGTCATCAAATCAAGCACATCCTATTTCCTTTCAAAGGCTCAGGTCACTCTGCCACTTTGCTCATCCGGGTTGACGAGGCCCAGGCACGCCAGGGGGCCAAGGCAGGGTGGCAGGTCACCCCGCCCAGAGCGAGAGGCGCCCCGTCCTTACGGGAGCCCTCATCACCTCGCCCCAGCGGCCCGCTCTTAAGGACCAGCATGGCCCTGGCTGCCCTGATGTCTTCCTGCCCGCAGGCAAGTCTGCGCTGCGGCTCCCTCGGCACTCCCGGTGCCTCTGTCCGAATGAGTTACTCCCTCCTCGCTCCCGGCTGTGCGCACTTGGGCACACCTGGATCCCCCTTGCCTCCCACTGGATCTCTGGGCTGTGAGAGATGTGAGCAAAGCTACAAGCTGCACAGCACGCTCAGCGCTGCAGCAGGGCCAACCCCGCAGTCCCCGTGCCGGAAGCAGTGGGGACCGCGCTGGCTCGGGTTCCTGGGTCAGGCCCCAGGCAGGAGGCTCACACTGCCTGTTCTGCGGCCCAGGGGCACTGCCCATGTGCAGGGGCACCGAGGGGTCCCGGGGAGCAGCCTTGGAGCAGCGTAAGCAGCAAGCAAGAGGCACAGGAGAAACCTGGGGCAGGACCGGCAGACGGGGGCTCTGCCATCAGCTGGCTGAAGATTCCGCTGAGGCCACCCAGTCCTGAAGCTCAGCACATGCAAGTCACCCCCCGACGGAACTGTACCAAGGACCCCACCTCAGCAGGTCCTGGGAGGGCGCGGGAGACAGACGAGGGGCGTCTGGAACACGCCTTGAGGAGCACTCCTCCAGGGCCTGGAAGCCCGGAGGTGGACGAGCTCCAGGTCTCGCTCTTAAATCTGTTTATCCCAGCTCAGTTCTGAGCCATGTGCAGCTCCACGGTTAACAAGGGACAACTTTGCCACAGAAAGGCCAGCACCTTGCCACGGAAGCGCCTGCCTCTGTGTGTGGTCACGTTCACAGATACACAGTGCCAGAGGGCACAGGAGGAGCGGAAGCCGGCCGGCCTGCTTCTCAGCACAGCAGGCTGTTCCCTAAGATAGGCCAAGCGTGGCGCACCTAGGGGTAAGGGAAATACTGCATTTTGCTCCCAGCAAGCCCTTTTAGGAATCACTCAGACTCACCCATAAAGCAAACAAGGGTTTCTGTTTGGGGAATATATTTCCCTGCGCTTGTATCTGGCTTACAGCAGCATTTCTCAGAATGAGGTCCCCAGACCACCTGCATCAGAATCATTCCAGAAGCTTGTTAAAAATGCAGATCCTGGGCCCCAGCCCAGTTCTGCTAAGTCAGGATCTCTGGGAGGGGGTCCCCAGATGAGCACACACTCCAGCCCCCAGGCTGTGCGTGCACGTGTGCACTCACACACGCACACACACACATACACCCCCCAGACGTGCTAGAGAATCCCCGTCACACTCCCATCTGCATAGCCTGTGTCCTTTGTTTCTAAAACGCTAAGCTCACAGCTTCCCCCATCCCTGTGTGACACGTACTGTCCAGCGTATGCTTTGCCACCGGTCACCCCATGGCGCTGACTTGGGAAAGGGCATAAGAGAGAAGCAGCAGCTGGGCAGGCAGAGCTGGGAAAAGCTGGGCTCAGGTCTCTGAGCTCAGAGGGCGGGGCCGGCCCACAGGCAGCCTGCAGCTGGCCGCCCTCCAGGGCAGGCTGGGCTCCCAGACTTGGACCATGCTTCCAACTGAGGAGCCCTTGAGGAGAAGAGAAGAGGACTCATTCTTCGAGGCTGGAGGCGACCTAACGTTGCAGTGCGGGCAGTGAAGAGAGGCATTGTGGGAGAAGTAAGGATGTGGTGGGGAAGGTGCAGGGAGCCTGTTACCTCGGTAGCTCAGCCGCACTATTGTACCCCAGGGGTTGGACCATGAAGCACTGAGAGCTTCAAGGCTCAGAATAGTTGGGAGAATCACACTGCTCAGGTATGAGTCCTGGCACCCGTGCAACCTTGGACAAATTCCTCAATCTCCCAGAGCCCCAGGGTTCTCATCTGTAAGAAAAGAATATTTACAATACCTGGGGTGCCTTAGAGGATTGCTGCAAGGGTTAAGTCAGAATTAAGGAGGCAGACTGTCCGGCCGTGTCCCGCAAGCCTTCCGAGGGGGTCAGCGGCTGTCTTTGGGATGTGACTTAAGCCAGCCTTTCCACCCACATCTCCAAGAGGTGCCTCCACTGACCCTCTGCCCTAACTCTGCAGTCTCAGCCTCAATCTCGGGGTCTGAGCTGGTGATCCATAAGGGGGTGCGCTGAGCAGGTTCGGTAGGAGGGGCAGAGAGCGCTGAGCCGGGCAAGCTCAGGATTGGTGGGCAAAGTGCAGAGCTCACAGCTGGTGACTTTGTTGTGGAGGAGTGAAAACAGACAAAACAACTCTAGATCTTACGTAAAGCCTCTTCTTTTTGGAGTCTTAGGTAAAGACCTCAAATGCGGTGAAACAAAAGCTTCCTAGAGGCCACCCCTGGCCCTTGGGCTGGTGCTGTGTGGATTTCTCCTCCTAAAATTCAGAGTGATATTTTCTCTGTGATGCCTTCCCTGACCCCATCAGGCAAAATTAATGGATTTTCCCTCCATACTTACAAGATTTTTTGATCCACCTTCCTCAGTGACTCTTTATCACATGAAGTTACTAGTATATTAATTTTTCTCTGCTTCCTTTTAGTGCTAAGGAGGTGGTTTTACTCATGGCTACTCTTAGCTTATAGTAGCATGTGCTCACCAAAATGTTATTTTAGTAAGTGGATGTAAGAGAATTGAGCCCTTCTATGATATCTGCAGTTGCCATTTCTCCGCAGACAATAGCAACTTTGACACTTACATTTCTCTTCCATTTCCAGACATCTTGAACCCTCCAAAGGGGCTCTGGGCATTTAAGGCATTGTAACAATTGATCCTGAAAGAAGAAAACATACCCTATTGTTAGTACAAATTCCACCTGCACAGAAATAATCACACTAGTCTGTTATTTCCTTTTAGTTCTACCTTTTGTTTCTTTTCTCTAAATGAGAAAATTGCAGGTTAAAACATGCTGTGATTACCTGGTCTAGCCAATAAGAAGTGTATCCAAGTCTGGGTGACTCAGGTCTTCCTCATCCTTACAGGGTGAATTTATTGAACCCTAGATCCTAAAAACTGTAAGTCCTGCTGTAGTTTGGACATGCTTTGTCCCCATGGCTCAGGAGTCACAGGCCTGGCCCAGGGTGGCAGTGCTGGGTGATGGTGTGATTATAGCGGGAGTCCTTAAGTCACTGGGACAGCTGCCCTTGGGGGTTAAAGGTCTCACCCATGGGCTCCAAAGCTCTTAGAACTGTAAGCCGTTCTGAGCGAGCCCAAGCCCAGAATTTCTCTCTCTGGCCTTGTACTTGATGAAGCCCTCGCTTCCCCTCCCGTGTGTTCCATTCTATCCGCCACAAAGTGACAGGGTCGTGGGGCCCTCCCTGCGAGCTGAACAAACTTTTCACAGTAAAGCTACCCTAGCTCTGGCACTCCAGCTCAGGAACGGAGCATGAACTAATACAAGACGCTCTGGTACCAGTGGAGTTTGGCAGGCCAGGACAATGAGGACGCTCCTGCTCTTACCACACAGTCCCAGCCTGCATTGCAGAAGACACTGTGAGGGCCTTGTTGATGTCATTAGTGAAGACAGCGGCTACGAGTCCAAAGTCCGAGTTATTGGCTCTTTCAATAACCTCGTCCATCGTCTTAAACCTCAGAATTTCCTGAACGGGACCGAAGATCTGCAACAAAACAGTTCCACTCAGCATGGTCGCTCTGCCGTTTCTTTATCTGCTTTCCCCACTTCAAAGCAAGTTTACTTGGCCTTGATGATTTAATTGGCATTTAAGGGTAGGGGCACCAAGGTGTAAAATATTCGGAACTTCCCTGGGGTAAGATTATGCGAGTCTGACCTCAGAGTTTAGCATTCACACACCTCAACTTCCCTAGCATGGCTTGACCCCCTGTGTGTACTCCTTCAGGTGCGGGAGAGAAAGTGGCCTTCTCCCTGACCCCGGAATGCTGCTCAGCATGCGCTCCCATCCCTCACGTGCACAGACACGAGGATGCGTGCGTTCCTACTCAACCACCTACTGGCCCATATTTTCGAGAAGTGCTGTGGCCAGTGGATCACTGAGGCCCTGACTGACCATCCTGGCCAGTGACAGTCACGGTCACACAGCATGGCCCCTCGTCTCCATGTAGCCTGCTTGCGCGTGTGTGAAATACTAAGACCTAAAATTCTGCTGTTGTCTCCTAGACACGCTCTGGAGAACATCCCAAGAAAGATGCGGCTTTTGTAAGAATGCCATATCTGATACCTCCTCCTTGGCAATCCTCATGTCATCCGTGACGTTGGAAAACACGGTGGGTTCAATGAAAAACCCCTTCCGGCCCAGGCCTTTGCCTCCACATTCCAGCGTGGCGCCCTCGGCCACGCCGCTCTGGATGAGCTCCAGGATCCTGTTGTACTGTTTCTTATCGATCTGTGGGAGGAAGGGCGCAACAGGCAAATCCTTCTCTAAAGACGGAAACAAGAATGCTCTCAACACCCTCTCCACTGCGACCTTTTTCTAAATTTCATTATATCCAGTCCAATCTTATGAAACCGTTATTTATCAGTTAATCACCTAAGAAAAGTGGCAACTTTCTACAGTTTGGCTTGATGTAGGGAGGCTGCCACTCAGGTACTGCTCTGATGATCGTATCTAGTCTGAAGGACCGGACGAAGATTTCGGAAATATTTCAAAACGACGGAGACACTGGCTAATTTATTATTCATGGCTTATTGGAGGAAACTCCAACTTCTATAAGCAAATGAATAATTTAGCCAGTTGTAATGAGAAAACTACGTAAGTTAACACACATCTTTTTTTTGCTAGTGCCACACACCAAATCCTGCGGGGTTCATTTGGAAAGGAATTCCTTTAGAGATGATTAAGTGTACAGAGGGAGGACAAGCTTCCTAGCCCACAATGTGAAGACAGTCTCTCCCCTGCTCCAAACTAAGTCATCATTCATTCCATTATTGTGGTAAATGATACAGCAGCCTGCATTCACTTCCAAGTTTGAATGCTCAGCTAGAACACCAGTCTCCCCAAACTGAGCCGCCATCGTCCTGCACAGGAAGGCTCACGCTACGGAGACCCAGGTGACAAGTGGCTCACACGTCCCTATAGACCGTCAGACTCCAGTTCCGCTTGGAAATATATCCCGATGTTATGGTGAGCCACAGCCCACGCCCCGAGAGGAAAGACCCTGCCACAGCCAGCACTGTGAGCAGAGCAAGAGAACCACAGAGCGAGGGAAGTCGGGCAGCCCCGCCTGCCCACATTTACGAGCAGCACGGACGCTCGTCAGACTAGGGCAGGCTGGTGAAGAACAGACACACCGGAAGCGGAGAGAGTCGCCCTCCACACTGTGCACCTGTGGGGGTGTCTGGAAGCCTGGGCGTTGGGAGGATTGGGAGTGGGTTCTGGTGTCAAGAATCATCTTATCAGACTCCAAGTCATTCCCTGAAGTTCAAAACAGCCCTGTTCAAGCCTGGACCCACAGTGGCTCAGAGGTAACATTTAGAGAAGGAAAGCAAGCATAAGCAGTAAGCCGTACCTCTGGGGGTGACACTTCCAGCAGGCAGACTGGTAGGGAAGGAAGAAGGCCGCAGGAGAGGGGAGGAACCCAGAGCCTGTGCTGGCCAGAGGCAGGTGGACGGGGAGCGGGCATCTCCCTACCTGGGGCCCCTGCTCGGTGGTGGGGTCAAAGGGACTCCCCACTATGCGCCTCTTGGCCCGCTCCACGCTCCTCCTCACGAACTCCTCGTAGATGGACTCCTCCACGAAGATGCGCGAGCCCGCGGTGCAGCACTGGCCTTGGTTGAAGAACACGCCCTGGTGCGCCTGCTCCACGGCGTAGTCCACTGCAAGAGGAGATGGCTGTGGTCTCCATGCACATGGCCTGGTGGCTCCAGCCCTGGAGTGCGCCCCTCCCCACAGGTGTCACCTCTGTCATCCCAGGGCGCAGCAGCGGACAGACCGCACTGGGCTCAGATCCCGACTCAGTTCTAAGACCCTGACATTGCTCACGGTGCAAACGGGGATAATTTCACTTGCTTGAGTCCCTTTCTGGTGCTGTAAACAGAGGGACTCGTACTGCTGCCCCAATAGCAGTCTCAAAAGCCAGACAGGGAACGGGAAGGTTCACATCTGCCAGGTGACCAGGCAACTGTGAGAGAGAGACCGAAAAGGGAAGCCACTACGTCTGGCTCTTTGCCTGCAGGAGTATAAGCTGAGAGTTTGCCAGATCTTTCCAACTTAAGGACAAAACAAATCAACATATTAATGTACAATTTTGTTTTTCGCCACGGTGTAACGTTTAGACAGGTCAATGTGTATCTAAGTACATTTGGCCTGTGGGCTGCCGACTTAGAGCCCTAGTCTGTGGGTTCTTATACGGCTAATTAGTATTTTGGTAGTTAAGTTGTACCAGCAGAGGATCCGCGGAGACGCCACCATTCCTCTGCGTGCAGATGGAACTGTACAAGAGCGAGGGTGAGCTTTCCGCGTTCGCCTCTTACGTTTCACACTTCGAATCACTGCTGCACGGCTGGCTGACTGCACCGGGGCCCGGACGGCACGACAGTGCAGGGCCTGCTCCTCCAGAGGACCAGGTTTAGGAAACCCGATCTTGACAACCAGTGTGAAGCTAGCGCTGAGCTCTGCAAATTCCAAGCTGGGACTGTGATTCAAGCCATCTGCTTTCTGTTTTCTGACCCCTGCATTGGTGGAACTGGGAAAGCAGCTCTGCCCGGAGGAGGATGTGAAGAAGGAAAGGAACGACTGGATGAGATTTTGGAATTTCACTCCCTGGAGAGCTTTCCAAAACAGAAAGCCACACCTGTCCAGCACTGACTAAGGCGGCCTCCTTCCTGGAGATGTGCGTTTCCTAGGTTTCTGCCCTGAGCTTCCGTAAAGTCCTCCTGGCAAGGTCCATCCCCACAGAACGGACCTGAGTGTTCTGTCATCCTTGCCAGAGGTCCTTTGAGCAGCAGGAAGGGCTGGAATGCAGGGTTTGTGAAAATGGTGGCAGGGCTGGTGAGTCGGATGTGTGTGCAGTGATCTACAGCTACCAGGGCCCATGAAGAGTTTAGACTTCTTCATTCTAGGCAGAGAGACCCTCCCTCAGGCATCTGCAGGCTTAGAACACTGCTCTACACCCCTATACCCACTGTACCCACTGACTGAGGCTTGACCTCTGCTGTCCTACTCTGCACCATCCCAGAATCAAAATGGCTTGTCAGTGTCTAAAACAAACTCTGCTCATCAGTCCGTGAATCAAGGCCCCTTTCCCAGTATTAGATTGCTTTCTCTCAGAAAGATACCTCCATCACCCTTATTGTCAAAGATCTTAGTGTCTTATCAAGAGCAGGACATACCAACACTCAAGAGGCTAAGGCAGAAGGACAGCCGGTTCAAGGTTGGCCTGGACTATGTGGTGAGACCCAGTCTCAAAAAACAAAGCAAAACAAGTGGAGATAAAAAAGACAGCAGCAACAATCCCAGCAGTCAGGAGGCTGAGGCAGGAATATTGCCCTGAGTTCAAGGCCATCTTGGGCTACACAGTGAGTTCATAGTTGAATTAGAATCTGTCTCAAAAAACAAAAAAAAAAAGGAGCAAAGCCTAGGGTGCTAGGATGCATACAATATCTATGGTTAACTTACAATCTGCATCTGCAAAAATAATGTTGGGACTTTTTCCTCCAAGTTCCAGAGTTACTCTCTTCAAATTACTTCTTCCAGCTGCCTCTTGGATAAGCTTCCCAACCTGAAAGGGAAGAAGCGAAGAGAGGTAAGCACACCTCGCAGCTGAGACAGCCGGCAGCCAAAGCCAGCCCTGGGCAACAAGGGGACGTAGCAGTCGCTGATCCTTAAAGTCAGAGACCCCACTGAATGTCACAGGTGCCGCTTGTGTGGCCAGCGTGGGTGGCCAAGGCATCAGGCAGCTGACCATCCACAGCAGAGTGACCTGGAGGACCCATTAGTTTCCTGGTGGAAGTTAAGCCTGGAATCTCAATCACCAAAAGATTTCCTGAAAGGTAAATGGCAAACAAAATGTGAGTGGAGATTCCCACCACTGCACTGTGGCCTTTGGCTTGGAACACTGGCTCCCGAAAACCTGCCAACCCACCCCCCTTGAAGGACGTGGTGGGGGTGAAATGAGTGTCCACGGAGCTCCAAAATGGCAGCGGGTGGGGGTCATCACGGGTCCAAAGAGACCATCAGTGTCACACCTTCATCCTGGCTGAGGCTGCAGAGAAAGGACCCTAGGCAGCTGAGAGCCGGTCGCTGTTAGCGCCATCCTGTAAATTCCTGCTTATACAGAAGCCGCTTACACCAGGAGGCGGGTCAGGAGAGAGTACCTGCATGGAGTGGACTCACTGCTGAGGACGCTGAGTGTGGAGAAGGACAGGGTGTGACACGCTGCCTCTGCAGTGGTGAGCGCTGCCAGAAGGTGCCCATAGCTACTGGCTCCCTCAGGCTCTGCTTCAGTGGAAAAGAGTTCCCTAAGGGGAGGCCTCCCGGGGGCTCCCATAAACCCACTGCAGGTGGCAGTGGTGAAAGGCCCTGGCTCTACAGCCCCACATGGGCCCCTTTGAGGGACCGCATGTGCTCCAGCACGCCCCCTGTGCCCAGCCGGGGCATGGCAGAGCTGCCCTATAGCTCGACTTCCCCCTCCCCAAGCTGGGGATCACCCTTCTCCTTCCTTCCCTCCTCCCTGCATTTGGTCCCAACGTGAGTCACGCAGCACCCAATCTTGCTGTGCTCCAAACTGGTTTGAAACAGTAAGAATATTACCTCTTTTCAGCACAGGTCACTGTCACAAAATTTCAGTTATGAAACTTGCATTATGCCTTCAGATTTGCATTTAGGAAATAAGGTATACTTGTTTTAGGCACAGTAGGGTGCTGACTATAAATATTTGGGGCAGGCAGAGCCAGCCCGCAGTCCTCTTAGCCCTGCTCCCTGACACACACCACACCATGCCACACGCTGACATTCTTTTCCACGAGCAGTGTTCTTCTGTGATTTATTTTCATGGCTACAGTACCTGTACAAAAGTCTCACTCCCTCTGTGGTTTTCAGAGAAGACTACTTAAGAACAACTGATCCTGCATCAGTGCTTTGCCAGCTTTTCCTCAGAAGCCAAATTAATGCTAAGCACTGTAAGGTAAATGTCAGCTGAGTAGCATCTTTTCCTTTATCTCTGGAAGAAAGTCGAGCTGCTGCTCATACCCCAAGAGAACAGGACGTGTTCGGAGGCGGGACATCCGCTTCCTGCTGGTGTAGCCTCAGGACAGGGACATGTGTGAAAACCCCAGTCTCCACCACTCTCCCCCACTCAACACTATTTGAAGTTCCTCTGTGTGCCAGGGACAGTGCTGAGCTTAGTTCCTTGCCGACAAGGGACTCACGGAGAACAGGACTTTCATGCAACCCTGGCAGGAGCTCAACAAGCATAGTCAGCTTCGCAGTCTGCTTTAAAGAAAACTGATTCTAATTTAATATTAGATCTAAACAGATTAAATTCCAGTTCTGTAGGTCTTTGCTGTAACCCGGAGTCAGACCACTCTGATCCTCACCTGTAGAAATGGAGCAGAATGCAACCACCCCACTCCCATAACTACAGGGTCACACGTCACAGGCCTTCTTCTGGGACTCTTGGTTTCCAGGCCAAAGGCTCTTAGGGAAATGTATTACTACTCAGGAACCCTGCCTGACAGCAGAGGGAGGTGAAGGGGCCTTAAACAGGAAGCAGTTCTCATTATCATTACTGAAGGGGAATTAGATGCTGCCTCAAACCAGGAGGGTCTTAACACGTTTAAAAGCAAAGCATTCAAGAAGAACGAGTTCTGACAAAGTTGTTAAGAAAATACGGTAGGCCCAGCACAGGTGACGGCCAGGTATTACAGGGACCCTATGCAAGGGTTTCCAAAGTCAAAATCAGTGAGATTACAAAATCTAAGACCGTGTTATAAAACAAAGGGCTAGACTTGGTCCACTCTTCTTTGATGGAAACCTTTAAGTGTGGCTCCTTGGAGAGGTGATACACCAGCCACATTCAGCCCTTCCTACACAAGCAGAAGGTGGGAGGGCACGCCGGGTAAGGGAGGCCTGCAGGCCACGTGGACTGTGACAAACACGAGATTCCACCTAGTCTGACAAAACAGGCATTTGTAAGACACAATGGAGGAGCACATAGTTTGAAAGACTAAATCCTGTAAATGACACAGAGGGGAAGAGAAAGGCCCAGAGGCCCAGTTTCGAGTTTATCATCCATTTTTTCAGTCAGAAATGGCTTCCAAAGCACTCCTATTATTCCTCTGGGCCATGGCTAACAACCTGGCTCATCATAACCACATGCAGCTTTACAGACTGTCCTTTGACCCAGAGAATTCAGAAGAGCCGGGTACTCCGAACTCCGGCTCAGCGACCCATGAACTTCAGTTCGGGAAAGCCGCTTTGGGAAAGCCCTGAGCCCAGGGTCTCAGCATCTTCATCCGCAGAAGGAGGGCCAAGCCATAAGTTTTCCCCTTAGCACTCTGGTTAATTGGAGGCATTAAAAAATGACAGATGGGGCTCCTGGGCCCCTGCTCATTCTGAGAGTCTGTACATAATTCTCTTTTTCTCGCCTTACGCAGATGTAGCTTTTCCCAAGAGCACCACAGCTGCCCAGAACGGCAGGAACCCTGGTTCGTTTGCAGCTTCCCCACGCAGGGCTCCGTATCAGAGTAAGGGACAGTGTTCGTGCCCCGGCTGTGCTTTCCTAACTCTGCACTCCCTGCTGAGTCTCCCAGCTCTGTCCACACACCCCAAGCCGTCAAGGGTGGGGAGCTAGGGGCTCCCCCATGCAGAAGGGAACTGGGCTAATTCTCAGCAGGGAGGCTGGCGCAGGCCGGCTCTGCCTCCCCTGTCCTTTGAATGGGCTGCAAGATTGATATCAGGAATATCCCTGGAAGAGCCGCCAGGTCCTGGGCTCGTGTTCCATCACCATGCAGCAGTGCAATTTGGCCGTTTGCAAGGAAAATCATTTGTTATACAAGACAAAAACAAACACAAAAGGCCTTTCATGCCTTCCTCTTCAGGGAAGTTTCCCCCCAAGAGAAGTTTCTAAAATTGGGTATAATTTTTCTTTTTACTAATTATCCAAATTACGGTGCATTCCTTCTCAGCGATATAATAGCTTTTTTAAAACAGAAAAATAAAAATAAATCTCTAGCAGTGACCTGTGTAAAATGGTTGAAGATGCCTGCTTTCTGCAGCAGATAGTCATTTCTTAGACTAAATCACAAGCTGCCTGACTCCAGTTCTCTTTTCTTTCCAGATTTTCACGCTGTGCTTTCTGGTTCCATCTATGTTGAAAATAAAAATGCCCAATACACACGAAGCAGGCATCCCTAGTCTTTCTGAAATACTCCAAACGGCCACACTAATCTGCTCAGACTTCCACCCAAAGTGACAGGACCAGGGCCCTCAAGGGGTAATAATAGTTCCTTTATTTAAGCAGTATCGGCAAACTCAAAATGTTATCTGTGAAATGAAGATTAGGAAAATTAACATCATCCCTCAGCATGTTTCCAACCTTCCTTCCTGAATCACCACACCCACCCACCCCCTGGCCCCAGGAAGCCGCCTTCTCACGTTGGGGCACACCTGTGTCCTGGAGTGTGCCTGACGTGCCCGTGGCCCACTCCTGGTGCCGCCCCTGGGTTTGCCTCCTCCTCCTCGCATCCCACAGAGCTCTGACCCCACTCGATCCCTACTCGTGTTTATTGGCTGTCTGTCTCCCTCACTGTCCTGGACTCCTCCACGTATACACACCACCTGACTTGTGTCCTGTGCACACGGACCATGGGGATCTGCGACAACACGGCTGGGTCAGTGAGCCAGAGCAGGGCACCTGCCCTTGGCGTCTTTGGAAACAGGAAGCTCAGACGGGACAGCACCACATGCCAGCCCTTCCAGGCTGTGCTCTGCTGACCCTGGCAGAGCACCCTGGGCTTTCATCTGCCTTATCTATGGCTTTCACCTCCTCCTTTCCACTACAAGGGAGGGGATGGTGCTATGGTTCGAGCACGGGTAGCTTCACATTGGAATTCCCAGGGCCCTCAACGTCTTTTCTAAGTCTGGGCTCTACGTTTGGACATTCTGAACATCCTAGTCTGGAGCAGAGCACACAGGCACGGTTATTTTTCAAAAGCTACCTGAAATATTCAAGTGTGCTCTGTAGTGTTAAGAACCACAGTGTCGGAAAGATCTTCAGAGGCATTTTTCCCACGCGTGTGTCTAATCTCTCCTCGGTGGCCACACTTCCCAGCTGACTGTTACCGTGACCAACCCCTGTTCTGTGCTACTTGCTTTCACACACATTTCCTTTCATCTTCACAAAAATCCTCAGAGGCGAGAAGCACTATTCAATTTTATAGTTGGAGGAAAAAAACCAACCAAGTTGGGTGGGCCAAGGGAGGAGCTGGTGACGGTTCCCATGGAGGGCAGAGCCAGGCCTGGACCCAGAATGCCCTGGGCTCCGTCCTTGCCACAGCCTCATCCTGAGGTTCCTCCTCTCCAGGATCCCATCCCATCAGCTCCCAGCAGGGTTCTGTCAATCAGAGCCCACCTACGACTTCCTCAGTCTACCTCCACGCCCTGTACTGGGCCATGCTTTTGTTATGTAATACTTTCTCCTTCTAGTTCAGATGGATTTTTTTAAAAAACCCAGATTTTGACCTCTTGGCCTGCTTTGATAAGAAGAAACCTGGAGTGTTAAAGTCCAAGATATTAACGCGCTGCTCACCAGGCAAAACCCAGGAACAGCATTGCAGGACCTGCTCCGACTTCGCCGGAGCGTGCAGCAGAGAATTCTACTGCAGGACACTTAGGGAGTAAATCAAGAAGCCCAGCTAGTGGAGAAAAAAGCATATTTTTTCTTATTCTTCAGTACTTCTAAGTATGAAAAAAAAAGAGAGAAAGCTAATAATTTGAAACCTATACTTCTAAAAGTCCTGTCACATCAAGCTGGTTGTTTTGTTTAAAATGCTAGAGAATTTACTAGTAGATTCACATGACCTTAGGAAAAGGTCTATTTGCTGTTCTACAAAAACAGCTAAAAGGATTTCCAGCAACTGCCTCTGCCTACACAGAGGAAGGAGGCAGACCGAGGGCAGCTGAGCCGAGTCCTGACCAAGCCGCACGGGCGGGAGTGCACCAGGCATGTGACACTCATCTCACTGAGAAGTGAGAGAGGATCCCCGGCTGCGCAAGGTAGAACTGGTGCTAATACAGCTGCGAGCTGCAAACATTCGTCTGGCACGACTCAGTCTGAACTCTCCTGTAGTTTGCTTTGATGATCTCTCTACTATCTTGTTTCCTAACGATGAAATCATAGTTTGTTCATCTAACTGAACAAAGAAAACACTACACCACGCAGAATGCAAACTGTTTTCTTGTACTTCCTTGAGGTTGTTTATTGACTCTGTGTTTGTAACAGCCTTTTCATATTCACTTATTAAATATTTACACGTATTGCTTATGTATTTAACTGCATATGGATAAATTAATTCCATCTTTAATCTCAGTAACTGTTTGCTTTGTAAAGGCCTTTTGCTGAAGTCAAACGGAAAGCAGCCACCTCAAATAAGCTTCCTATTTCTGACTGCTGCAGACGTTCTGTGCCCATGATGGACGCCACGCAGAAATCCATGTTTAAGTGACATGTTCAGTCTGCAAGAGTCTCTAATTTCCTAAGTTGCCTACAGAGTTAGAGCGGGAGGACAGTGGACTAAAGAACTGCAAGCTACGGGGGGACTGTGGATAAGGTCAAGGGAGTGGCGTGCACAAACCCTCCAGCCACCACTACTAATGTAGGCAAGTGTGCATTAGTGTTCACACGGTAGGATAATCACAAATTGGTGTTCATAGCCGAAATAAATGTTTCATATATATACATATACATATGAAAAGATTTGTACACAGATGTTCTTAGAAGATTTACTTGTAATCCCAAACTGGAAACAACTCAACTGTCTATCAATAGCTTAGTGGATAAACAAACTGTGTATCGCCATTAAATGGAACATTACCCAGTAGTAAGAAGGAACAAATTACTGCCGTGCACAACAACATGAATGGATCTCAAACTAATTCTACTGGAGTAAATATAGCCAAACAAAAAATGTATACTGTATGTTTCTGTCTACACAAAAGTCTAGAAATGCAGGTGGTCTAGTCAGAAAACAGACCTGCACCTGGAAGCACAGGGTTAGGGACGCAGGGAGAGATGGGAGAAGGAGTGCGAAGGGGTACTGGGAGGCTTGAGGGTGGGAAGGTGTGCAAGATGGGATGGTGCTGCGGCTGCCGGGGTGACGGCTGCATGTGACTGCACTGACCAAGCTGTACGCTTTCAATATGTGAAATCAGTCATACTAAATTACACCTCCATAAAGCTGTTAATAAAGAAAATGCTAAACAATGACAACGGGACTTTGCTGGATAAATCACGCTGTGCGTGTCTTTGCTGTCCTTTGTGGACTCAGCGGGAAATCACATTGCACCTATGTCACTATTTCACACACGATTTAATGGTTCGAAAGGCCCACAAGTACATTTGGAATAGCGGTATTGACTTTTAAAACAAATAGAACCTGAAAGGCAAACTGAAGAGAAAAGAAGAAACTTCACGGACAGGAAAAGGTGATGAAAACAAGAATGCATCAGTAGCCAATAAAATACATCAGAGTGGTTGGATGAAGAGACGGCAGGATTAAGATGATGAATCTAAGTAAGGCATCTTAGCCATCGCAGAAATGGTAGGGAAAAAAATCACTGACCTACGGGCTCACTGGATACGAAGGAAGAGTTCATTTTGGGTGGAAGAAAGTGTGGGCCAACCCGCAGGATGGTGAAGGCATCTCCGTGTAGGACGTGCATACAGTGCGGTAAGGAGTGAGGCCAGCGTGGCCACAGCTCCGAGTGGTGAGGAACGCGGGGACCAGCTCATGTGTGAACTTGTGTGTTCCTGAAGGTCAGGTTTTGGCTGGCAGATGATGGACACAAAGTGGAGTGGTCCACCCCACAGTTAGAAGTCTAGAGTGCAAGACAGGGCTGAACAACAGAGCGAGCTATTCAGTGCATTCCCACATGAACTACCGTGTTGATTCACGTAGTTTCTCGCTGCAGTGTCGTTAAGAGGTAAAGACACCAACTAGATAAGTGAGAAATCTTGTGTACTGATGGTCTCGTGGGGAAGAAAAAGGGAGGGGTAAGAAACAGTGGTCCATTTCCATGTTCGGAAACCAAGACTTATGACTGAAATGAGCCTTTTCTTAAATGGGCCTGGGAAGATGTTCTGGAATATGACTCAGCTAATCAAATTAACTGACCATCAGTGTGTTTGGCCATCAGTGAATGCAAAGAACACTAGAAAAGTTTATGAACGTGAGAATTCCTAGACCACTTCAAAATCATTAGTGTAAAAATTCTTGGGGATACTCAGAAACCTAGATCTTAATGAGTTAGCCCCCCACCACTGCCGGTGAGGGAGTCCTCGGATACTGTGGTTAACACTGGGAACTTCTGGGCATCTCCCTGAGAATGGATCTCTCCTCACAAAAGTATTCCATTCTGGCAAAACCAGATCAAAGGAGTGGCCCGAACTCCTGAGTTCCTTCACAGGTACCCCAAATCCTCTCCCAGCACTACGTTCTAAACAGTACACTATTTCACCTGAAAAGAAAAGGGGTTTCAAAGAGACTTTCCCAAAATTCAGGCAATTTTCCAAAAAGTAAAACAGAAGAGCAAACACACACTTGAACACATACGTATGCAATACACACACACACACACACACACACACACACACACACACATGCATATACACACACTATTAGCCAGAGGAGAGTAAGAATTAGTCTTCAGAAACATTACTTGTAAATAGAAGTTTCAGGTTCAACTAATACTGAAACTTTACAATGTGCCAAGCAATCTGACTGGAACTTTTGAATACATTATCTCAACCCACAAATAAGAGTGCAGGGAGTTATTCACAGACTCTCTTAAAAGATGAAGAAATGAAAAGAGAGACTAAAATAATTTGCCAAAGGTCACACGGCAGGAAGTCTGGATCTGCTCCAGGGGTGGCTGAGTCCAGTACCCATTGTATTTTACTACCCTTCCCAAAGCATAAATTTTTCTATAAACTTCACTTAAATAGCCAATGATGACAGCTAATGTTTACTGACACTTTACTAAGAACCAGGCTCTCTAATGAACACTTCAAATGTAGTATTTTATTTCATTCTCACCATTCATGGAGTAGATAAAATCATCCTTAATCTCTAGCAAGAAATCTGAGGTCTGGAAAGATTAACTAATAACATGTACTGTGAACAAACCCACACCACCCTACTAGAAGTTTAAATTAGGTCTCATTTCCTGATATGATTTTGACAAAACCCTGACTTCTTTTAGTACAATTTGAAGACTGTGTTTAGAACTTCTTATTGAAGAATTGTGATTTCCTCTACTTTTTTAAAGAGAGAGGTGGAGTACAGTGTTGTGATACAGTCTTCTTTCAAGTTTTATTTCAGCAAAGTGCTGAGGAATACTTGACTTTCCTTTAAGATACCCTAAATAAAAGATGGAGAAAAATTAGCTCAAGATGAACTACATGAAAGCTCTGAATTTCCTAAATTTCAGTATTATCTGATGTGGTCTTTGTTGACTATTAGGTTGATCAATGTGATCATTAACAGTTCAGCTCAGAATTTATCTTTCTTTATCATAAACCACTGGTACAGTTTTGTAGATGGAAATGAACTTGGCTTGAAGGTGGATGAAAGGAAAATAATCTAAGGAATAAAAAGATGGTATACGGGAAATAGCTGCAGAGGAAAAACTAGCATTTCTTTCTTTAACTCCCTTTTGTATTCCTTCAGTGCTAAGTACTTTCAAATACTGTACAGCATTGGAGAGACTTGTGTAGCGGCCCTGGAAGCCAGCTCTGTGCCATGCTTGGGGGCCTGGCGGTCAGGCACACACCAACCCCTCACCACACCCATGGGTATCATGTAGGATCTTGGGGCTGGGCTTTCCCCACCCGCTACTCAGGTGGGCTTTTCGTAGCCTGTTAAAGAGACTTCTAAGGATAGACACTGAAGTCGTACGAGATCTGTAGCTCTAGAGTTTAAATGCCTGCTAAGAGTAGAACTCCTAGAATGGTATTAAAAACAGAACTGCACTTGTATGGAAAGGGAGCAGCTCAGCCTAATCTCTCAATCTCATTCCAGAGAAGTATGCATTGAGCTTTGTGACAGTACTGGTCCATCACGACAGGCAGGGGAAACAACTTAGAGAGCCGAGCGAGGCCAGTACTAGTTGACCACTCAGTCACAAGCGTCCCCCCAGCGTCACCCCTCCCCTTCTCGCTCCTCTTACACTTTAGCTCCCACACTGCTAAAATTCCATCTTCCTCAGGACAGATCAGTGCTAAGAGGAAAAGAAGACGACCTAAATTCTTCCCAGCTGTGACTATTAGCAGATGTGGAGTTAAGGTGTGGAGTTATCTTTTCCTTAAAATGTTACCTTTGAGGGAAATAAGTTTTCATTCAAATGCACGCATCTCAAAATCATGACATATCTCCCAAACGTCCAGGCATGCTTGGAAACATTTCAAGTATGGTTCTAGCCCTGTTACAAAGCATCTTCAAAGTCAGAAAGTTTTAAAGGAAAATGGCACAGGATTCTTCTCTTCCTCCACGCTTTCTTGCACAGCACATTCTGAGAACTGGACGGCCTCAGACTCCTGGGATTTCACCACTGCATCTCAAAGGAAAACAGTGCTTTCCACTTCGGGGCTTGATAAATATTGGTGGCACTGACTTGACATAGCTTGTGTTTAAAACTTATCTAAGCCTCATAGCACAGAAGCACCCTATGGTGGCTCCAGTGACATTTACAGAGGCAAAGATGCTACGCTAAAGTGAACTTTAAAGTCGGGGAAATTGAGGGAGAATAGAGTCCATGACCTTTCAGGGTTAAACATTCTGGCTATTCCTCCAACAACATGTTCCACTGAGACATTCTCCTTCCTAAGTCCCATCTGGATTTTAGTGGGTGGTGCTTTCCAAGGAGTGGAGGACAGCCCTTTGGCCAGAGAGGCCTGCAGAGGTGTAGAGGCGGGGCTATGGCTCTTGGCCTCACCACTCTCCAGCACGCCCACAGCAGGTCTCTAACTTCCCACGCAGAAGATCAGTGCTCAGAGGAAAAGAAGATGACCTAAGTTCTTCCCAGCTGTGAATATCAGCAGATGTGGAGCTAAGATGTGGAGTTACCTTTCCCTTAAAATGTTTCCTCTGAGTGAAGTAACTCCGCTCCCATGCAGCTCCAAGGGCTGTGGAGATGCGGGAGGTGATGATGCGGCAAGCAGGCGTGGGCACAGCGGAAGTGCTCCCTCAGCATGGTCATCAGCCTTAAAGCAAGCACCCCTTTCATCAGTCCTACTGATGATACATATTTAGTCTCAGAAGCAAATTCGTTTTTTTTAAGCTGATGCCATGGCTAGTTCAGTGTTGATTTTATAAGTCTAGTTTACAGGGTGGCTGTTCCACAGTAAATGAACTTAGATACCGTAGGTATTTGTCAGCTCCATGGAGGAGAGGAGACTGAGTGTGATAGGTAGAAGATATATCTCAGAGTTGGGAGGCAGTGCATCCGCAGAGCGCTTCCCTCCTGTGCGTGCCACAGGAAGGTTAGGGTTTACTGTATTTTACTTCATAGCTGTGCGGTTAGGGAGCAGCCACTTAGCTCCATACAAAATTGGCTTAATAAGAGTGGGAGTACCAGTTTCTAAGGCTCATGGGGACTGAACGCAGTATGAGTTTAAAGATATAATTTGATGCCATAAACCCACCTCTTGGGTGTGCAGAACTCAGTGTACTATCAGAGCTATGCCACCGTCAAATGTGGGACACCTCATCATCCCCTGAGGAAACCTCTCCTCTGAGGGTGGTCACTCCCATGATCCCCTCACAGCCTTGACGACCTCTAGTCTACTTCTTCCGCTTCTCTCCCTGCAATGTACTCCACCACCCATGTGCTGCAAGACTGCATCAAAGCCTTTCTCCCCAAGCGTGGACAGACACACAGAGCTCTCTCCCTCCTTGGCTGTCAATACCAGGCAACAAATTACATTTGCTAATGGCCTGCAGTTCTCTAAACTCATACTGGTTCAATCCCCATGAGCCTTAGAAACTGGTACTCCCACTCTTGTTAAGTGAATTTTGTACGGAGCTAAGTGGCTGCTCCATAACCGCACAGCTACGAAGTAAAATACAGTAAATCCTAACCTTCCAGCGGCACGCACAGGAGGGAAGTGCTTGCTTATTCACTGCCTCCCAACTCTGAGATGAAGCTTCTACCTGCCACACTCAGTCTCCTCTCCTCCGTGGAGCTGACACATACCTATGGTATCTAAGTTCATTTACTGTGGAATGGCCACCCTGTAAACTAAACTTATAAAATCAACACTGAACTAGCCAGCGCATCAGCTTAAAAAAAATGAAGTTGCTTATGAGACTAAAGTACTTCTTAAATATTCTGTACCAAACAAACCAAGGACTTTTCTGAATCCAAACGTCCTTAAGGTTGTACTCTTAGG
This sequence comes from Chinchilla lanigera, assembly GCF_000276665.1. Lineage (NCBI taxonomy): Eukaryota > Metazoa > Chordata > Mammalia > Rodentia > Chinchillidae > Chinchilla > Chinchilla lanigera. The sequence continues at coordinate 16,430,816 of NW_004955450.1, read as the reverse complement.
ACTTTAGTTACATCAACTAAAGTAAACAAAGCCGCGACCTCGCTGACTATAATATATCCAGTGTGAGGCAATGATAAACTATGACTCAGGGTGATCTAATCTGCATGAAGCCTTGGGAAAGAAAATCAAAGGCAATAAGGGATTGTGATTCTAGAGTCAAGGGAAACAAACAAGGGAAATCCTTTCTGCCAAAAGACTTTCTAGATCCCAGCGTGTGGCGAGGAGACCAAAGCAGAACGTGATGGTCTCGCTGAGTCAATGAAATGGAGATCACAGCCCGCGGAGGCTGGAGCGGCTCCACTAGGAGGAAATGAGCCCTGGGGAGAGAACAGAGCTCACGAATTTTGTGGGGTCTTTTTGAGTCCCTGAATGAATGCTATGTTGGGAGTGCACAGAATAAGATTCTGTGAGACCCGGAAAGAAAAACTATCATGAAATTTGTCTGCTAAACAATTCCCAGAACTCATACAGGGCCAGGAGACATTGCAGTTCTGAACAGAGTGGAAAGACTTTGCTAAACCCTGCAGGTATTAAACACAAAGCCAGAAAGACCTCACGTTAGTAACAAAGGTAAACCAGTTCTAAGGAAGCTTGAAAATAAGACTTGGGGGAATTAAACTGCACATCGAATGGTTTAGCTGCCAGTCAAGAAACCAACATGTCAACAGTGTAACGGTCCCAGGGTCCAGCATCCAGCCAAAAATGAACAGAAATGAAGGAAAGCATAATCAGGGAAAAATCAGTCAACAGACATCGATCTGGAAATGACAGAGACATTAAAATTAACAGAAAAAGGCACCAAACAGATGTGAGAAATATGCTCACAGAGTGACAGGAAAACAAGGATAGGATAAGGGAGGGAATCCAAGATATAAAAGAGAATCCACAGAATTTCTAGAATTTAAAAGTATAACATCTGAGGCAGATGAGGCCCCACAGAATGTCAGTGAGCCCTGAGACAGCAAAGCTGTCTAGGCTGCAGCACGAAGAGAGGACGGAATAAGTGAAAAAGGCCCAGTGACCTCAGACAACATCAAGTGATTCAACATATACGTCACTGGGGGCGGGAAGCAAACGCAAAAGTGTATTTGAAGAAAGAACGGTCAGAATGCTTCCAAACTTGACACCCATAAACTCAGAGATCCCCACATAAACCTCAAACAATCAGGAGAAACAGCTACTAAAAAAGCGAAATTTCTGAAAACCAGTAAAAAGAGATGATCTCCAAATCAGAGAAAAAAAGAAACATTATGTGCAGGGAAGCAGAGAGTGACCGTAGGAATCTCATTAGCAACAGAGCAAGTCAGAAGAAAACAGGACAGCTCTCATTTCCTTAAAGTAAAACAAAAGCTATTAAATTACCATTCTCTATCCAGAAACAAGGTTATTAAAAGACTGAAGACAATTTAGAGACATTTTCAGACAAAGAGAAACTAAGAGAATTCACCACCGGTCAACCTATCCTGTTAAGAAATGTGGAAGATTTGTACAGACAGAGAAAATGATAACAAAGAAAATAAGGCCCATACCCCAAAAGAGGGCGAGTGTGTAACTGTAAAATAATTTTTCTCACGTAAGAACTTTTAAAATGATAATTGCTTTTTTAAAACAACAATAGCAGAAATATGTTATGGGCATATAACATGTATAAAAGTAATTTACAGGACCACAGTAGAACAAATTCGATGAGGAGTAGAAGAAATTGTATGGCTATCACATTAGATTCGCGGATGTATGATACTGAATGGTCAACTGCTACTAAGATGCATGGTGAAGACACAGAAGCATCACTTGTAGAAGATAAAATGCAGTATCAGGCTGGGCGTGGTGGCACATGCCTGCAATACAGCACTCGGGAGGCTAAGGCAGGAGGATCGTTGCGAGTTCAAGACCAGCCTGGGCTACAAAGTGAGCTCAAGGCCAGCCTGAACTGCATAGTGAGACCCTGTCTCAAAAAAAAAAAAAAAAAAAAAAAAAGCAGTATCAAAATTAGTCCACTCATCCAGAAGGTCAGTAAAAGGGTTTTCTCCAAAATTAGATGTGACAAAGAGAAAATCCAAATCAAGACAGGGCACTGAAACTTAACCATATCAACAATACTTAAATTTGAAAACAGTAACAAAAAGGAAACACACACACATGAAGGGTACACAAGAGGAGTACTGCTTTGCTGCTCTATCTGTGTAGACGTCTAGCATAGGCAAAACTGATAAAACAGATCAATGATTGCCTGGAACCAAGGGTGTTAGCCACAAAGAGACATGAGAAGTCTTTCCAGGGTATGGAAATAATACATATCCTTATTTAGGTGATAGTTACATAGTGTGTATATTGAGGGCTTAAGTGGATGTGTTTTAGTGTATGTAAATTATATTTCAGTAAAGTCATGTGAAATGTTTTTTTAAAGGACCTTTAGTGATAAAACAGAGATTTGAACCCAAGAGCTTGGACAACAAAATCCTTTTGTTCTTACTGATTTATGCAATTTCTTGTCAGATCTGAAAAATGAAGTTCCACCTATCCTTGAATAAAGAGTATTATTGCATTATAGAATATTATTTAATGATACAATGAATATGAATAACTTTCCACTACATATTATGACTTAAAACAAAAGTGCTCAGTTTTTAAAAGAAAATATTTAAAGCCTAGAAATTAATTTATCAAAAAATGCCTGAAACATATGCAATGACATCGTGAGCATTGCAGGACAAATAAGTGAAGAGAGGTGTGTCCCGTTCCTAAACAAGAAGGTGACATGGGGGTGGTACTCAAGGTAAGCTGGACATAAACGCAAGGCCGATCAAACTCCCAAGCAGAGTTTTGGGTGAAAGGCAAGCGGCTTAGATAATCAACTTGAAATTTCCTCCAAAAGATGAAAAGGACACAGTAAGCCAAAAGCTTTTGAAAACACAGAGTGAGTGTATCCATATTGCAACACATGTTAGACTGAGGAATCAAAGCAGTCTGATAATAATGACAGAACGGATCAATAAAATGATGAGTCCTAAAACAGACACATGTACATGTGGAAATTTATCATATCATGCTATGACACATGTACATGTGAAAATTTATCATATCATGCTATGACACAGGTACATATGGAAATTTATCATGTCATGCTATGACACATGTACATATGGAAATTTATCATGTCATGCTATGTTGTATTCAAATGAGTTACAAAGGGATGCATTGTTGAATAGATGATGTTGAAGTAACCGAACACTAACTTACTGAAATAACTGACTGGGCCCTTACCTCCCATCAGACATTCAAATAAAGTCCGACTGGATTAAAGACTTGAGCCAAAACAAAACCGCGAAAGCACTGAAAGAAAACATTAAGAGCCATGTGTGTAATACTGAAGGGATTTCTTAAAAGATGGCAGGGAACTCTGAGACCAGCCATAGAAGACTAAACAGGGACATAAACACACATGTTTAAAACCTGTTTAAAACAAGTCTTCTAAAACATCAAAAAGCAAAGAATAAACTGATAATAATATTTAAAAATTCCACAACAAACTTAAGATGAATGTAATTAACATATAAAGAGATCTTGTAAATGAAATGACATCATGACTCCAATGCATTCTCTTTTTTTGGGTACCGGGAATCAAACTCAGGATCTTGAACTTGCCAGCAGGCACTTGTGCCACTGAGCTATATCCCAGGCCCACTCCAAAGCACTCTTTATTTTTTCTTTGTGCCGGAAATCAAATTCAGGACCTCATGCTTGCCAGGCGGGCATGATTCCACCTAGCTATATTCCCAGCAACTCCAATGCATCCTTCATTAACAAGTTAAAATATAAATGTTCTTTTATTTTATAATTCCATTTATAGAAACATACCTAACAATAAAATTTCCTTAGATCATCAGAAGTTTTCATTTCATGAGTCTCTGTAGTAGGAAGAAAGAAAGAGAGAAAGAAAGAGGAAAAGAAGGAA
>NW_004955450.1:16391368-16426540 GCF_000276665.1 Chinchilla lanigera | reverse complement strand
CTGATACAAGACTATTCTACGTAGCTATTGAGAAGAATGTGGGGGCTCTAGAGCACTGACACGACCAAGTATCACATCTCATTTTATGGGACCCACTGTCAGCTTTAGTGAACTATTTTTAATTAAGAAAGAATAGAAGCCTTTTACATGACTCAATCAAGACCACTGAGAAGACAGCAGAAAAAAAGGGAGGTTAAGAGAAGAAGACACCCTAAATATTTCATTTAAATTTGAAAAATATAAATGAGAATGAATTTGTATATTCTTTCTCCAGGCTTTTGATATAGAATCAAAGACTTTAATTATGGGTCCCCCTGTCCTTTTCAGAAAAAAAAAAAGAAATCCCACTTCTAAAATACAGCTTCAGATTTCTTGATTCAGTTTCTTCACGTGGAGTGGGGAATAAAAATTTGTGCAAAGCAGTACAGGCAGCACTCTGCTTAGATCTGTATTTTCCCCCAATCTTTTACATCCTCTCCTAGTAGGATGCAGTTCTTTCACGTTCCAGCCTTTAGCAAATATGTTTGGAGTGCTGACCTTAGTTCATGAAGGGAATTCCTGTCCTACTCACACTCTGGTTGATATAATTAAAATGTACCATTACTGTGACAACTACTAGGATGAAAGTTGTGGAAACAAGATTAACTTTCAACAAATGTAAAGCTCAATTACTTCCAACTCTAAATTGACATTCAAGTCTATCAATCAATGTTTTATGAGCTTTTTAATGAAATTAACATGAGTGAGTTTAACCTGGTATCATTAACTCTATATCAATGGACATTATAAGTTTCTAGACCCGCACTGTCCAGTGTGGCAGCCACTGGCTACCTGTGGCTATGGGACAGTAGAGACAGGGATGTAAGCATAACACACACCAGACTCCAGAGTCTTCCTATGAACAAGAGAATGCAAAATACAGTGTTAAAAATTTCTATGTTGACAATATAAAGAATGACAAAAATCAGGCCCTAAAATTCAAAGACCCAATAAAAAAATGGGCATCTGAGATGAACACACAGTTCTCAGATGAAGAAATACAAAGAGCAAATAAATATATGAAAAAAATGTTCAACATCACTGGTCATTGGAGAGATGCAAATTAAAACAACACTGAGATTCCATCTCACCCCAGAGAGAATGGCTACCATCAGGAAATCAATGAATAAGAAATGCTGGAGGGGCTGTGGGGAAAAAGGAACTCTTCTCCACTGCTGGTGGGAGTGTAGACTGGTGCAACCACTGTGGAAATCAGTTTGGAGATTCCTCAAAAAACTAGGCTTGAAGGTCCCATCCAACTCAGCTATTCCCTTTCTGGATATTTTTCCAGAAGAACTGAAAACATCAAACCACAACGATATATGTGCACCCATGCTTATAGCACCACCATTTGTCATAGCTAAATCTTGGAAACAAACCAAATGCCCATCAACAGAGATATCGATAAAAATGATGTAGTGTTTCTATACAATGGAGTATTACTCAGCTATAAAGAAAGATAAACTTGAGGCTTAGGTAAATGGATGCAACTAGAGACCATACTCACAAGTGAAACAAATCAGACCCACATGTATAAATATTGTACTGTCTCCCTAGTGTAAGAAATTGAAAGAGTAAATAAAATCCAAGAGGTACAATAGATACGGTGAAAGGGAAAGAAACTGCTAGGGGAAAAGGAAAAAAGAAAGGAGGAGAAAAAATATGTATATACACAAGATAGCTAAAATAACGTACTACTAATTTCTATTGGTTTATTGAAAGGAACAGTTAAAGCTCAATTTTTTGACCAATTTTACATGCTTATATCTGGCAATCCGAATAACTACTTTGAAGATACACATGCATATAACAATCACTGTTGATTTCCTATCATCTTGTTTTGAAATTCTATATTGTTTTTAATGTTTTTCTATTCTCTTTAAAATAAAAAAAGAAATTTTTTTTAAAAAGGAAAGAACAGCTGGGAGGGGGAAAGGAGAAAAGAAGGAAGGAAAAAGAAGAAAAATATATATATACAAGATAGTTAAGATAGTTGTACTACTAATTTCTCTTCATTCATTGCAAACAAATGTTTGTGCTTATACTATATGATCAATTTTTCGTGCCTGTATCTTCTAATCTGAGCAACTACTTTAAAGATAACAATATGCAACGTATTAACCATTGTTACACTCCTACTATCTTGTTTTGAAAGTTTGTGTCATTGTTTTTATTGTTTAAATTTTTTTAAAATGAAAATAAAAAATAGTATCTTTAGATTAGATTTTTGAAATACTGGATTAAATTAAGCATGTTATTAAAATTAACCTCGCTCACTGCTTTTATTAACAATGTGGCTACTGCTTATGTGAAGGGCAAATGTTGCTCTCCCTCTCCTCCTGATGGGCGGCACTGTGTGGACCTGTACACCTTAGACCTGTAGACCCGACACTCAACAGTGCTGTTATACGAGGCTCCACTGAAAACGACAGGTCAAACTCTTTCATCATCGCCGCCTGAATCAGAGGCATCCTGGAGCACTGGCTTACAGCTTCCCCTAAGTGGACTTGTGACTCTGTGTCAGGCACTCACAAACTGACGCCCACCTTGGTACCACCTATCAGCTCAAAGCAATTTTCACATTTTCAAATAGCTGAGAAAAAATTAAAAGATTAATATTTTTGACGTGTAAACATTACCTCAAATTCAATGTCAGTGTCTATAAATAAAGTTTTATTGGCACACAGCCGTGTTCAGTTTGTGCATTGCCGAGGACTGCTCAGGGCCAGCAGGGCACAGCTGGTCGGCAGCAGCAGAGACCACAGTGTCTATAAAGTCTGCAACATTTGCTGTCAGGCCATTGGCCGAGAGCTCGCTGGCTGCTCTGTCATCCCTTAGGCTCCTGGGCAGAGTCAGCCGCCACCTGAGCCTACAGGCCCTGGGAAAGCGATGGAAAGGGGAGACTGTGTCTCCATTCTGCTCCCTGCCAGAGTCTGGTGTGAACGTCAAACTACTTAACCTGCTTTTGCTATATATTCTTCACTCAAAAAGCGCCTAGAACCCCAGCTCCCAGGACAGTTTCTACACAGATGGCACCACAGAAATGCCCAGGGATGTGCTGGCATCCAGAGGTCAGGGTGCTCTTAGCTTTCGAATTCTCCTCTTCCACCCATGAGACCCCTGATGGTCCGAAGGAAGCCGGGCCTCCCTGCCCTGCTGGCGTCTAGCAGCGGGGGAGATTTTCTGCCTTCTCCTTGGCAGGACCATTCAGCCCCCGGTTCCTCTGGTGCCTACCTCCGTGGAGCCTGTGAATGCAATCTTGTCTATGCCAACGTGAGAAGCAATCGCTGCGCCAGCTGTCGGCCCATATCCTGGCAGGATATTGATCACTCCAGGTGGAAAGCCAGCCTAAAAGAACGAAATGCAGAATGGGAGGAACTGTGCTTTGCGAGCACCGACACACCCCGTCAGAAGGGACGCACGCAGGGCTCGCGGGGAAGCGTCGAGCCCTGGGGTCACCCGTCCTACCTCCTTGATCAGGGCTCCCATGTACAGGGCGCTGAGCGGCGTCTGCTCCGCTGGCTTGATCACCACCGTGTTGCCGCAGCACAGAGCTGGAGCGATCTTCCAGGCGAACATCAGCAGGGGGAAGTTCCACTGAGGAAGAAGACGCGGGGTCCGCACGTGGGAAAGCACCCCTGTACTGCTCTGTCTTTAAACTCATCTGTGAGATTTCTCAGACTCATCCTCCACGTAAACCTTGCCCACCACAAGGTAGATGATTAGGTTTCTAATTACTTCATTAAAAATGCAATGGCAGTGCCAGGGATATAGCTCAGTGGTACAAGCGCCTGCCTGGCAAGTGCAAAGTCCCGAGTTTGATTTCCGGTACCAAAAAAAAAGAGAAAAATGCAATGGCAATGACTTTGAAAAACAAACCCACCTTTCTTTTGTGTACAACAAATTACTTTATTCTAACAATCCCCCCAAGAAATCTCATGATGAAAAGGGCACTTTCACTTTTCCTTTGTACTGTCTTGGTTTTTCATTATTCTTCTGTCCTGTTAGTTTTAAAGTTAGGTTCCATTAAGTTTTTGTGTGTGAAACTTTCTCTCAAATTTGGGCTTTTTACAGCAGGGTTTTTCCTCTTTGGTGTGAAAGCCATTTGACTGGAAGAAGTGAAAAGAAGATTGTAACTGTACATTATGTTATTCCAATGTGTGCCCTTTTCTTCCCAAAGGGTCACAAAACCTACATTATTCCAAAAAACAGTTATCTACGGACAAGCACGCAGAATTGTTAATCTGTCTCCTCCCTACTGCAAAATGATGTAGTGAACCTGAAATATATTTACGAGCATATGACTTTAGGGCCTACAGAGGTTTAAACTGACTGGACCAGGCTCTCAAGCTTGCAGTGTCATAAACTCAGGCACGAGCCTCACTGCTATCAGGTGTCACTGATAGTTTCATAAGGAGGAAGGCAGTAATCCTCGTCCCCGAGGGCAGAGTTCTGCCTGACGCATCTCAGCTGCCAGCCCCAAAGGGTTCCCACTAGCTCTGGCAAGCCTGCAAAAATATACAAGTGTCTTGCCTTCACCAAACACCCAATTTCTTTTCCCTTTGGTTGTTTATAAACTTGAGAGTCCTTGGTGATGTTTTAATTCCATCTGCAGTGTATAAATCTTGGAGTGCGGTAATTGAACCAGAGCTAGCTGACAGGTGACCTTCATCCTGTCCGAGAAGCTTCAGCTCTGAGCCTGGGGAAGGGCAGGAGGAGCAGGTCTGGGTCCCCACTGAGGTGACAGATCTTACCCTGCGCAGCTCCAAGCGGGTCCCCTGGGGTTAGGAGCAGGAGGACTCCAACAACCAACCTTCTCATCTCCCTTTCCAATCTCTAATAAATGTCATAGTTGCCTGGGGCTTATTGATCGTTTGAATAACTATTAATAACTCCCTCAGGTCTTTAGCTCCCAAGCCAAAGACTGTCTTCAGCTATCTGCTGCATTTTGACAAGAGAAATCTTGTCTCTACTGTAAGTGTAATTTGAGCCTTTCCTTGACATCTCCACCGGAAGGAACTATTAGCTCATACCGTTAGCAGATGCCCTGACGTTTTATATTGCGCCGAGGGTGTGTACGAGGGAGCGAGCAAAGGACAATGTCTAACGTTCCAACCCAAACACTGAGAAGGACATCTATTTCCCTTTACAAGGCGCACAACAGCCCGGCATGGTTTCAATTACGACCGTGACGTTAATTGTACTGCTGCGTCTTTTGTAGCGTCTTCCAAGGAGAATCTTGTGAAAAGAAACGGTGGGAAAGAGGAAGATTGAAGGACCATATAAAACAATACGCCTGGAAAGATGGTGAGTCACAGGTCTAAAAAATAAACAAGCAAATATAACAAAGCATCGACTTTCTTCGAGCAGGAGACACATCCATAATCAAGGGCAGGTTATTAATACGCTGTGCTCTGCTTTGCTTATTGGAGTCAGGAGATTCCACAACTCGAGAGCTCAACTCCTAGTAACGGAGCTGCAACCTTGTCAACCTGTTCAAATAAGCACTTATTGGGCGGCTGGTGAAGATATGTCAACAACACGAGCTCCGTTTTTTTCTCCCCAGTAATGGAAAACACACATCACCCAGGACCCTGCTTCTCGTGTCTACAGCAGAACTGAGTGGAAGGAAAACACACCCGAGGCTTGAGGGGCTCACTCACCGGGATGATCTGTCCGCACACCCCGATGGGCTCGTGTCTTGTGAAGGTGAAGTAGTCCCCATCTGAAAGAAAAGGCCAGTCACTCCCAGGAAGCTTAGACTAGAAGGGAGAGAAATGCAGAGGGAGAACTTCCGTGGCAACAAAAACAGAAATGAAATTTTAAAAAAAACCACCCTAATCAACCATACCCTAATCAACCATGAAATTTAAAAAAAAACCACCCCAATCAACCATACATGGTCTTTCCTTTCCAGAACTGGGAGAAGCCGGTAGGAAAGCCGTCACCTGGCCTTGCAGCACCTGTGGATGGGCATCCCAGACCCCCAGAGTCTGAGGAGAGGACCTCAAGGGCCCGATACGTGACAAGTCTGTGATACTAGAAGTCGGGGGAGGGGATTAAACACTAAAGTGTATGCTCTGTGTTAAAATGACAGACGAGGACAGTTATCTGACATAAAAACCGAAGTATCTCAAACTTTTAAATAACTTTCTAAGTATTAAAAAGCAGTAAATGAAATGCTATTGGACAAATTTAAAATGCTGGTCAACTGGGAGAAAAGCAGAGGAAAACTACGATGCACTCCCTAACTCAAACCAGCTATGCAAACGCACTCCCTGGAGACCCGTGCAGCCCAGCCAGACCTGGTGCTGCTTAGCAGAGGCAAAACCCACTTTAGAGAAGGTCACCAGAGTGTGCTGGGAGGTGAGCACGTCCTATCCCCTGGCTACAAGGCAGAGAGCTTGAGAGAAAATGAGTAACTTCTCTTCTCTTATGGGTGCAATAGGCAGCTGGGGTAGTTGGCCCGGACGTCCAACACAAACTTCATTGCTTTTGTCTGAGTTAGTTTTAAAAGGTTAATTGAGCCAGTTGACTCAGTTTTTAGCACACGGTCTTTCCTTTCCAGAACTGGGCAAAGTCTCTGCTTTTCCTTTGGGGACTTCCCTCGAGTTGTCTGCTCTCTCAAAGCAGCCCCCGAAGGGGTGGGGATGTAGCTCAGTGTGCAGGGCTTGCCCTAGTATGCAGGGAGCCCTGGGTTTGATCCCCAGGACCACCACCACCAAAAAAAAAAAAAAAAGAAAACCAACAAGTAGCCCCCAAGGAAAGCGTGTGGGTTGGAGAGCAAAACAGAAGAGACACCAACTAGACCAAGTAATCGTCCTTTCTGAGCAGAGCATAATCACTACTATTTATCACCTGGACTTGTGGTAACTGAATTCAGAATTACACCGTTTTAAGTCATTCAAGTCCTGTGTCTTTCTCTCTCCTCTCTAGACCTCTGCTCTCTAGTCTTCCTGCCAGAATTAAGTACTGACTGCTGCTGGTGCATCTTTGCAAAGAACTTTTATTTATTCACATACAAGGATATGTCTCATCCTTTTATCCCTCTTCCTTGGGAAAATATAAAGGAGCTCGTGTTATTCACCATCTTTCACGTTTTATTCTCTAACTTTTTCCATATGAATGGGCACACCTTTTTCATGCCTGCATGCTACCCTACTGGCTCAGTAAGTCATGATATTACAGTGAACTCCCTGAGGGTCAGTGAGGCTGCTTTCTGTGGAGCTATCTATAAATAACACTATAAAGACTATTATGTTATACATCCTTGCATGTCTGTGTATTTTCCTGATCAAAGTGTATGTGCATTTCACACTTCCACAAATATTTGCAAAATCACCATTCAGAAAGTTGCACAATTCTTAATTCTAATAACATGCTGAATTTTCTACTCTTTAACACTAGGGTTTTTCAGACATCTTGATTTCAGCTCAGCTGGTGGAGAGAAGGCGGCAACCTGTTATGATTCTTGTCTACGAACATGAGCACTTTTCATGTTTGCTGGCTGATTTCAATTTTTTTCTCAAGGCCATGTCTTTGGCCACTTTTCTTTTGGGCTTTTCATCTTTATAGTCATCTGAAGAGCTCCACGGACCTTAAATAAATTTGATTTCTGTCATATTATTGCAAAGGTTTCCCCCATAATCTGCTCCTTATCTCTTGACTTTATTTTACGCACAGGATTTTAAATGAAAGAAATGAGGAAGGAGGCAGGCTCGGCAGCCATAGGAAGTTGTTTTACAATATTTCCATTCCAACAGAGCGTAGTCAAATGTGGCCACTATCCGTAGGATGACAATAAGTCCTAGTGATGTTTTCAAATCAAATTGATTATATTAGCTTGTAGACAGACAACTCCCACATCCTCTGAGAACAGATCATTGTTTACAAAAGCGCAAGTTACCACCCACCTTCAATCTGTCAAACTCTCGAAGGGTTTTCACACAGAGCGAGGACTCCCACCAACATGCTAACAAGTGTCACCGGCAAGGAAACCTCCCCCAGGCCGCATTGTGACACGGCTCTGGGGCTGGTCTCAGGGAAAGGAGCACAGAATCAGAGGGGAATGCTGGGACAGAGTGCAGGCAGGCTGAGAAAAGAGTCAGGGAGAGGGAAGTGAAGGAGAGAACGTGTATGTTTCAGCAGAACCTGGAGGAAACTGGAGTGGCCCGGAGGGAGTTCAAAGGCATCTGCCCACACGATGAGGCAACACACACAGCATCTCCCCATCTGTATCCTAAATGCTTGGGACCTTAGTTGTATTGCTTACATAATTTGAAAAGTTACTGGAGAAATGAAAGCAAACAGAAAAAATCTAAACAAAATCTTTAAAAAGCTGGTTCCACAAGGCATTGAACCCGACTCCGCAATTACGTCTTATAAAAGAAATTGTTTGGGGGAATAAAACTTCCTGGGTAACTTGCTCAGATCTGACAAACAGTTGGTTAAAGGTTAGTATGAGAAAAGGACTGAATTTTCCAGTCCCACAGTTCTTCTAAATGGTAAATCAAGAAATAAAAGGTATTTGGTGCTTGAACTCTTCAGAAAGGAGCACTGCTGAAAGGAATACAGGGTCCTCAGCCCAGTGAACCCCATCGTAGTCTCATCCGGACAGTGAGCAGTCACACCCCAGTTGCCTGGCTGCATCCTCCCTGGCCCCTGACCTAGGGCTAGCAGCACCCAGAGGTGCTTCCCTGCACCAGCTCCCACAGTGTTACTCTGAGGCTGGCCCTCAAGAGACTCCTACGTGACTGCGGCCATGTCTAAGTATCACCCGCTCCATCCTCACTTAATAATTTTTGTTAATCCACCCAACTTTCAAAAACATGCACACAGCCACTTGTTAGCCTCACCTGAAGAAAACCTATGAAATAATAGGTTTCTAGGGTTGGCGATATTTCTTCTAATGATCTTTAAATCTCATAATTAAATAAAAAGTGTCCCTTGGTTTGTTGTAGAGGATCATCCAGCGTGCTGGCTTGCTGCAGGGCAGGTGACATGGTGGCTCGGAAGTAAATGCCACCATAGGCACCCAGCCATCCCGTTCACGCATCAGCAGGATGTCCCTCCAGGCTCCCAAGTGCTGGATCCAGAGGAGCTGTGGGGTGGAGGAGAGCCTGCAGGTCTATTGATGGCCAGCTATGGCTTTCTAGCTGTCTGACCTCATTTGTATTCATTTACTGTTTGCCTCTCTGATAGGTTTTAACCTATCAGAAAGAAAGTGGTGGTCCAGGAGAATGTGATCACTGTCATTACTACTTTTTAAATGATAGCATAAGAACAACACCACCACATGTCTCAGTAGAACTTTATAAAATATTTTCATGTCTTCATTTCCCTTTCATATTCAAGGAAAAACTAAAGCAGCTATCAATATTAATACTGTTAGGTGGAGAGAATATGCCACTGAGAGGTCCGTATAAAGTGATACATCTGGCTCTGGACTTGAATGTCGGTCATCAGACTTCAGGTTTTTTAGCCACAAAAACATACTAAGACCCTTCAGTGAGGAAGACATTGAATTCAGGTGCATAAGCCTAGAATTAGAGTGCAATGCCCAGGAGTACAAGCGGGGTAAAAGCAAATAAACAAAACCTTAATGACAACCCGCCTTGTGAGGGAGGGTGAGAGGATTCTCAGCAGAATCAGACACAGTGAATTCACCTAAACTCTGGTATCTTAAGTTCTAAAGAGAACCTGGCAGAGCAACTTCCCCAAAATGTGGAAGCTCAGGGCTGAGCACCTTGGTCCCTTTCCTTCAGGTACAGCCTACCTGATGGGAGACAGTGTCAGTTCTCTTTCTCCATACCTAAGATGAGATATGATAATGTGTAACGTGAGTGCTCCTCTCTGTTTAGAAGAAAAAGTTACAGCCCATTTTTTCACCCTTTGTATTAATAATGCTCTCTATATATGGCAGGATGACCTCCAAGGTCATTTCATTTCTCTAGCTTTGTGCTGTAAGTTCGGAAGCTTGATATAGAACCAGTCTCCACCCTAACTCAGATACTTGGTTCTAGGCTAAGACGACTGTAGGTCTTCTCACTCAAACATAAGCACTCACAGAGAGAACTTAGGCTCAGCAAGACAGAATTACTTTTGATGATGCCATAAAAATGATCTAAATTTCACATTCTGAGTCAATAGGTTAAAACACAACAGTTATGGAAAAAAACTAAAGTAAAAATGGATACCAAAACAGACGACATCATACATGGAAGACTTTTTCTCTAAGGCTCTTTTCCCTTTCACTTAAGAAAGTTGTTATGCTTTAGATCTAAAATATCCCCCGATAGTTTCATGTTCATGGATGGGCCCCAGAGGGAGAAGGTTGCTTGGAGTGTGACCCGGAAGAGTGTGTTCTTGTTCCTGTTCACCCCTCCCTTCTCCTTCCTTGCTGTATTGGGGTGGGAGGCTTTCCCCTGTCATGGCCACTTCTGCCCTGGAGCCAGCTAACCATGCACTGAACCCTCGGAAATGGTGAGCCAAAATAACTGCCCACCCCATCCTTTAAACTGCATGTGTCAGGTAATTTGTCCCAGCAGTAGAGAAGTGACTAATACAAAAACAAAAAAACTTAAAGAGTAGTATAAATTGCTCATCCAAGAGGTGCACATTAAGACACAGCCAGAGACAACTTTTCTGGTATGTTTTTATGCCTTCATATTTTTAGTGACCAAAGAATAGTTTTCACCTCAGGAAGAATATAAAAATCTTACAATTGAATGCTTCCTTCTACCATAACTTTGGTGGAACCGTGGATTAAATTTTACTGAGTGTGCGTGCACCGGGCTATTTCTGTAACTGTGCTGAGAGAAGCCTTTGTCCCTAGAGGTAATAACAGGATGAGCCTCTTCTGCAGCTGTGAAATACACAGCCACTGCTCTGCATGACCACACTACACAAGAGACATAGCAGTATTTATGTTAATTAAAAATATAAACATTTCCATAATTTCTTCACGGTAAGCATCACTGCTAAAGGCAGATGTTACAGTTTCCCGAAAAAAATTTAACGTGATTTTTATTCTCGTAAGAATATCTGGCATCGGCACATTCAATGCACAAACTAGTGAGAAAGTGGTTAGGAATCTTTACACTCAGTAAAATCAGAAACAAATTATATAGGAAATATGAAAGACTATAAAGCATTCCAAACTTCACCAGAAATTGAGGAGGACATTATCAGATAGTTCCTAATTATAACACTAAGAGCATTTTAAGAACTGTAGCAAGTTATATACACCTATTAACCATACAAATGGGTTTATTTAATGACATAAAAATCTGTAACCTAATTCACTTACTAGAAGATCATCTTCCCATCTCTAATCTTCATACAGAATTACCTTTTGAGGAGCTAGAACCCCTTCTGATGACCCTAGCATTAAACAAGTAGACCAATTCCAATGAACTGTCCCATTAGGGACCCTCACAGGTCCCTGTGCCCGCTGACACTCTGCAGAGCTCTCTGAACATTTTACAGTGACAGCGATAAATTCTGTAAAAAGCCCATTCAAACGGTGAAACTTCACATTAGCCCGAAGTAGTTTTAATGCTGTTCTTCCCAGGAATCTGCTAGCAGATTCTAAGAAGTTAGGTTACACGTTCCTGAGGCTGTCATGAAGATGTCTTAACCCTAACATTATTACATTACACACCCTTTAAAAGGTCAATTTACTTCTCTGGACTGGTTTCTCTGTCTATAAAATGAGGAGCCTGGCTTTACGGATCCCTGAGGTCCTTTTCAACTCTAGACTCTCGCAGAGGTTCCCGGTGAGGCTGACTTCACGACCACTCGTCACTACCAGTTTGGAGCCCACTGGCGACAGCTGGTCCTTCTCAGATGGGCAGAGCACACAGCTTCTCCCTGCCGCTCGGA
This sequence comes from Chinchilla lanigera, assembly GCF_000276665.1. Classification (NCBI taxonomy): domain Eukaryota; kingdom Metazoa; phylum Chordata; class Mammalia; order Rodentia; family Chinchillidae; genus Chinchilla; species Chinchilla lanigera. The sequence continues at coordinate 16,414,618 of NW_004955450.1, read as the reverse complement.
CTGGACAAGATCTCAGCTCTCACCCTGTGTGTTCACAGCTGACAGCCCTGACCCCAAACAGGAGGACTGAAGGGAAAACCTTAGGATCCCAGTCAATACCTGTGTACCTTTCACCCTATTCTTTAACAGGTTCAACTGAAAAAGCGGAAAGAAATGTAAATAATTACATATGCCCTGCGTAGTCTTTAACCTTTTCCATATGCTAACATATCATAAGACTATTTTTAGGTCAGCATTCAGCTTAAAGTAAACTACACTTTCTATACATACCATAAAATCAACGCTCAGCGCACAGAAAAATCGAAGATAACACAGAGCCATTAATTCCCATTTCTCCCTCAGTAAACTGAAAATAAAAAAACTGATCTTTCCTCTGTTGCAAGGAAGTTATGAATAGGCAAGAAGCAGCAGATCTGATAGAAGTTAAAAAACAATCAAAATGGGGAGAATAGTATTTCTCATCAGGACTGCTCTGACACTGAGGATAATAAACAAGCACAGAGAAAGTGTTGGGTTACTACTTATCATAAGTAGGGGCTGGGCAGAAGGATCAAAGCATAGGACATTCAGTCAGACAGAACGGCTGCCTCAGGCTCCATGGCATGAAATACTGGAGACTGCCATACAGGGAGTGAGAGCTAGACCCTTGTGGATCAAACTGACATTGCATAATTTGCAGTAATGGCCCGAGTGTGGGCCTTGGGTGGAGCAGAACAGAGACCAGTGGGAGAAACTCCCAATTCAGGGGAGGAAACAGCTGGCTGGTTAATCACTCTGAAGAAATAATCCTTTCTTGCCCCTCCCAGCCTTTTTACTGGGAGACTACCCTTCCAGGGACAAGCAAAGCAGATACTTGTTTTCAACAACTGACTACGCATTCATAGCAAAGCGCTTTCTAAAATGCAATTTTGAGCAAAGCAATCATCTATTTAGAGTAATTCTGTGTCTCACCACTGCCTTTGGAATAAAGCCTGTAACACAACTGATGTAGGCCTGGCGCCCTCCTGTCTCTGTATCTGACTGGCTTTTCCCACGCAGCGGCACCCTGCCCTCTCCTCCCCCCACAGGCTCCCCTCCGTCCGTCTCGCCTCCCCGACATAACAAGGAGACGGATTGTGGGCAGGTGGGAAGGGTGCCCCTCTGCCCAGGTCACTGAACTCATGCTTCACCCTCCAAACGGGCCACACTGAACTGCACACTGGACATCTTGCTCAGCTTTGTATCCCCAGGGCCCAAGACGGGGTCTGAAACATAGCAGGTGCTCAGAGACATCTGCAGTGAATGAACGAACGAAGAATAACTGGGCAAGAGGCTAGAGGCGATGCCGGCAGAGGAGGTGGAGGAAGCTCTCTTCCTACTTCCACTCTTCTCCAGCCTCCCTCGGTGGGAAGAAGGGAGGTGGACAGCAACACGAGTCTCCCCGCTCTTTGTGGTTCTTACCCTTCAGTGTCAGAGATGCTAAGCTAGATGAAGCATCGCGTCATTCGATGTAGGAAAGCAGTGCAGCCTTAGATTTTTAATTTAAAACCTTTCAGGTTAGTTTTTATGAGTGACCGGCCACAGCTGTGTGCTCTTCCTCCCGGACCCTCACTATGAAGGCCATTCTAGCTACATGATACAGCCAGGGGATGCACAACCACACATGGTCCAGAACATGTGGAATTCCTAAGTGCTACCTTGCTAAAACCGTCTAGATACCGTCGATCATTATTCATCGATTCCGGACTGGAGAACTTGCCCGCTTGCTGAAGCAGCCCCAAAACCAGTACCTGCAACATTTTCACAATCATTTCCAGCAAAAAAATCTGCCTGGGCCCGGACATTTGATCTCAGTGGAAGCTGAACAAGGTGACACTAAGAATTCTTGCCTTAACTCTTATATTTTTGTGATTTCTTTAATACCATGTTCTCCCATTTTTGTGGTTCTGTTTATGATCTTGCTCTAAGGGCTCCTGAGCACCATGCAGAAGTACTGCTGGTGTGTGTCCCCAGAATGTGACCCTAGTGTTAGGCCAAGTCCATTTGGGTACAAGCTGCTGGCTGGCTTGCCATGAATTCAATGTGCGTATGCCAAAAATATATGTTAAAGGAAGGGGCTTTCAACAGGAACTCATATAAAACAAGCTCACATTCTGAATGGTTGACGAAAATGCTCTGCGTAGATGCTCACGGGCACCTAGTCACGCATTTACTGTAGGAGCAGCAGTTCAGAATTTGCAAATTCAGTGTCCGTGACAACTTTATGGAACATAACTGAATAATCAGAACCAACTGTGTGTTAACCAAAAACCCTGTGGAAGGTTGAAGGGCACACTGAAGTTTATAGCAGATTTTCTAGGGAGAAAATAACTTGGGTTTGAATCTAAAACCTGCTACTGATTGGCCACATGGTCTTGTTTAATACACTAAATACTTCCTGCCTTATTTCCTTACCTGTGAAATAGGGCCTGTCTTTTTAAGTTCAGACACTAAATACTTCCTGCCTTATTTCCTTACCTGTGAAATAGGGCCTGTCTTTTTAAGTTCAGCGTATGGTTGCATTATTTCCTTACCTGTGAAATAGGGCCTGTGTTTTTAAGTTCTGCCTTATTTCCTTACCTGTGAAATAGGGCCTGTCTTTTTAAGTTCTGCCTTATTTCCTTACCTGTGAAATAGGGCCTGTCTTTTTAAGTTCAGCGTATGTCACAGGATCACATACAAAATCACTAGATCTTATATATGAAAGATCACTTCATACTCTGAGGTGCTATGCAAATACATCATGAGTTTATGTCACCATTCCAAATACAAAGAAAAAATTTTTTTGCAGAGAAATGCATGAGACACAATGCAGACCCTATGGTTAAATGCTAACAGCCTTCCTATAATGTCCATTTCACTGTGGGACGAGGTCCAGGATACAAAGACAAATCAAGCTGCTGTTAAATATGGACCTAGAAACTTGCAAAGATGAAGTGACTGAGCAAACCGGAGGAAAATGCGTGAATAACGAGGACCCTGCCCACCAGCCCGGCCATCTCCTGTGATCCCACTGCTTTGGTGCGGCTCGACACATTAAGCACGGTGAGACCTGCTACCTCCGTCGGTCTCATACAGCTACTCCTTCCACCCTGCAGCTAAAATGAATCCTCCGGTGAAGTGATTAAGAGCCAAGGCTCTCGGGCCAAAACTTGAGCTCTAAAACTTATTAGCATGTGAATTAGGAACACTATTCAACTTGCCCAGGCTTCAGCTTCCTCCTGGGTCAGCTGGGGGTGTTAGCTACAGAGTATGGCTCCTCGGGTTGCTGTGGAAGCACTCGACTGGTGTCATCACCAGGGTTCAAGCCCAGCCCAGACCTCTCCGCCCACCACCCTAGTCCTGGGTGCTTTCCGGCTCCCTAAGGGCTTAGCGCTGACCTAACGGTAGCACCTCTGTTTAACTCCCCTGCAGAGCCTTGTCATGGCTTTGTGGTGCTGGTTTTGATCTGGATCTTAATGATATAAAAAGAAAAAAGTCAGAATTATTGTTTTTATAGATTACAAAAGTAATATGTGGTCATTAGAGCAAACACAGAAAATAGGGAAAAATATGAAGAAGGAATGAAAAATTACCCATAGTCCCACCGCCTGGAGACACGACTTTTAACATTTTAGATTATTCCCTTTTAAAGAGGGGATCTTGTGTTTCAGAGGGCAAGCGCTAAGTCTTAATCTTCTTGGGGTTTTCTGGGACTCACCCCTGCCCCCTGTTCCTCTGTACCCCTGGCGCCTAACCCAGCACCAGTAGCTAACAAACATATACACCTGTTCCTTCGCTGACTGACACGTCGATTTAAGTGGCACATCCATGCTCCTGTGTGAAGACTATCTACCTAGAGCAGGAGTGACACTGTCAGGTGACATCACTTGTTTGGCTCTTTGCTTGGTTTAAGCTGCTGGAAGTGTCTTGGGTCCCTATCGTTTGTGGCCGTTGCTTGGGCCTGGTGGTAAAAGTGTGTTTCTATTTGAAATCTCACATGTCCCTTTTCAAATCCTCAGCTTTCACATACCTACAGGAATGGTCATCCCATGAATTTTATCAGCCCAGCCTGCGTAATACCGAAGGGTTTTGATGACGCCCTGCAAATCCACGTAAAAAGCTTGGAGGAATGGTTTGCCGCCATTTAGGGACTCCATGGTCTGTAGGGAAAGATAGAGAGAGGAATTAAGTACCAGGAACTTTCCAGCAATACACTACTTTCTGGAGCAAAAGAAAATGCAAGAGAGAGAATGTACATGAATCTGACTGTGACGCATACCTGTTCCATTCTGATTTCCCAAATAAAAGGCTCTCTAGGATGGTGAGTTTGGTTTCGTTTCTAGTAAAACCAACAATGAATATGACCATGTGTGCATCGTGCACGTGTGTGTGTGTTCTTGTGCCTGTGTGCTTCCAGGGATCACTATCCAAATACAGAAACACAACTGACGATAAAGAAATGTTCTGCGTGTCAGCCTGGCTTCTGTTTTATTAATGGTCATAGCTGCATGGAAATTTTTTTGAGTCTTCACTAGTCACTTAAGTCCAGAAAGACAAAAAGGGGCCATGAGCTCTTCATGCAGTTGATGAGAAATAAACCGTCTCCACAGCCGCCAAGACCCTGCTGAGAAATGGAACATTCACAGTGCACATCGAGTTTATTTATTACACCAAACAAGATCTCCTCCAGGGAAGCCTTTAACAAGTTAAAGACTGGCTTTTGTAAACATTTATGTTAACAACCATTATCTACTGAGAACGAAGTATCTGGCCCATTTAATAAAAACAATAATATTAAACAGCTTTACATTATAAACATTATTTTAATAGCATGCTCTTAAACTGATTAAATCTATAACCAAAACTGTGACAAATTAGTACAATAAAATAAGAGCATTTTCACCTGAGATATATTAAAGGTATTCCAGTTTTAACAAATGAAATAAACAAGAGTGTATGTTTGCCATTTCTTGCTTTTATAAGGACATCTTATATCACATACAGGTGTAAAAATTATTTGATGGCTAACAAAGCTAAAACTGAAACGTCCTCCACTCAATAAGGTAACAGTTCTGTATACTGACTTCCTATGTATCACCTTATTCTGGCTCACTTTTAGGGAATCAAATTATTTACCAGTACGTCTTAGAACATTTTATGATCATTAGGTGGCATTACATTCTCCAGGCAGCTGCCGTAGAGTCAGAGTCTACAAATCATAGAACAAAGGAGTCAATAACGAGTCTAGGCCACCTAAGTGGTCCCCATGAGCAGCTGACAGCAGGGAATCCTTTGAGAACGACCAGCCCTGCATCTACTCTCACATATGCTACCTTTGGACATAGTAGCAGCTTCTCTTGTCCTCCGTGTTGAGCTCCCTTTTTTCTAGAGGGCACTTCTTACTAAGATTACTTCTCCTGCACTTGGAAGGGCTTCAAAGCCAGAATCACGTTTGCATGTGGTGAGAAAAAAGACGTGACCTCAGCAAGATGCATGGCAGGAAAAGGGGCCATCTGAGTTTCACAACATGAAAATAGAACTGCAGAAGTAAACCACATCATCTTCTAGTAGATATCATTCATCCAACACTGTGAATATTATATGTATGTGTATAACAAGCAGACATTCATTGGCCATTTATGTGCCAGGGACTGTGCTAGGATCATCAAGGAAACAATAAACCATACTTTTGATGCTTAAGGAAAACGTCACACCAGTGAAGAGACAAACATATGCACTAGGATTCTGCGAGGTATCTTGAGAAACTCAGCTCTACTAGCAGGCTTGCCGGAGAAATGTTGAGGTCGTGTAAGTTTGGGAGGCACGGTCAGGCCTTTCAGGGCCTTTAACATGCTCGGTGTCTGGGACTCTCCGGGAAGGAGCAGCTTCACCATGCAGCACCTTTCCCCTAACCTGCATGAATGTGCTGCTGGGCTTCTTACAGCCAGCAACCTGCTCCATACGCTTCAGTTCCAACCCATCTCAGTAAAGGAATCATTTGGGGACAGATTCAAAATGGCATCAGGGAGTGACTGGAAGGACACTGAGGGGGGCACAAATGCTCCCCTCCTCCAAAGCGAGCCCCGCAGTGACCTGTTTTCCCAAGCAGAAGGAATGGCTTCAATGCCCTGAACAAGGAATCCCTCAGCATCACCTGATCGGTGTGGTCATGGCGGCTGTGCCATCCCTACATTCCCAAATGGCTCCAGTTTCCAAAACGTTCATATTCTCCGAGAAATTTTAAAAAAAAAAAAATTAAAAACAGAGACAATAACAACAAAAACCATTAGGAAAGGAGCAGCTCCTTGTGTCCAAAAAATGCTGTAGTGAAAAGTATTACTGTCTTGTGTCACCTCTCCTTTCTGTAGATTCTAGAAAAAGAGGACAAGCAGAGCAGGATGTGTGAGGGGCCCACATCCCGCTGTCTGCCTCGGAAGGATTCTCCAGTCCAGAGGAGCTGCGCCCGTGCAAGTCAAAGCTTGTCCTACTTGATCCCAGGCGGAGCACTTGGCACTGCTCTTCTGCAACCAGCTTAGGGGATCTCCTCCTGCTTGAGAGGTTCTGCTTTGCCAAGCGAGGGGAAGGTGTGAGGAAAGGCGAGCCTTACCAGTCACGGAATGCTGCAGTGTTTCCTTCAAAATGCAGTGAAAAGGACACTCAGCTGATCCCCAACTTCCCTACCTGACCTGATCCCAAACCTTAATATCACTCCCTTTTCATGAGAATTATGCATGCACTGTCCTTCCCCGCAGTTCTGCTCCACAGCATGCTTTCAGACAGACGAGGAATCCGAATTCCAGCAGGAAGGCGACCGTGGGATAAAGGTGCACTGTTTTCTTAGGCTACTTACCGCAAGAATCGCTCGGTCTCGCTCCACCAAGTCCGCTAGCTTGTCCAGCAGACGGCCTCGTTCTGACGCATCCATCCTTCTCCACACTGAGCCAAGAGAGAAGGCCAGGCGGGCTGCCCGCACAGCTCTGTCTATGTCTGCCTGGAGAGGGGGAGAGACACAGCTGATGAGGGCCACGCTCCAAGTGCAGGAAGGGCTCAGGCTCCAGCAAAAAGCAGGGCCTATGTGTGAATGCCACATGTTCTTTATGCATTTGTCTCTCGATGGACACAGAGGCTACTTTAAAGACTCAGCTACTAAACTGTGCTGCACGTATGCGTGTGTCACTGTAATGTGATGTCTTTAATTCTTTTAGAAAGGTACCTAGGAGAATGGCTGGGCTGCATGGAATTTACAGCTTAAGTTTTTTGAAAATCTCTGATTTCCATAGTGGTTGCACTAGTTTACAGTCTCACCAACAATGTAGAAGGGCTTCTTTTTCCCTGAAGCCTCACCAGAGTTTGTTATTATTCTACTTCTTGATGATAGCTACTCTTTTTGAACTAAGGTGGAATCTCAGTGTTGTTTTAATTTGCATTTCTCTAATGGCCAGACACACACACGCACACACACACACACACACACACACACACACACACACACACACGGTGGACCACTACTCTCCCATCAAGAAGGATAAACTTGAGTCATGTGAGAAAACAGATGCATCTTAGGACCAAAACGTTCTGTGAAATAAATCAGAAGCACAAACTTCAACATCACATGGTTTCTCTTACAAGAGAAATTCAGAATATAAATAAAGAGCAAAATAAAAAAGTAGATAATGAGAAGTAGGGAGATAGATCTTTCCCAAGCGATGAAGCGGGGGAGGAAGAGAAGAGAAGCGAAAGAGAGGAGAAAAGAACAAAGATGTGTTACATACGTGTTCCAACTGCCCGGGAGGACTGTGATCATTGTTACTGCAAACATGCACTAATGAATGTAAAAATTTAACAAGACAAGTGATGCCTAAACTCAGCAGTGGCATCTTGAGAGCATGCGCGCTGCTCTGCGGCCACCGCTGCAGTCCTTCTCAGAACGCCATACCTTGTCTGCTTCTTCAACTTCACACACTTGCTCTCCTGTAGCTGGATTATAGACAGGGAACACTCGCCCGCTCTCTGAGCTCTGCCACTCGTTGTTAATGAAGATCTAAAAGAGAAGACAGCAGACTTGGGTCTGTGACACGGGTACTGGGGGCCAGTGAGTGACTGAGCAGCGCAGAATGCCACAGTGACGATACCAGCCCTGTGCACGCATCTTTTAAACACTCTTCGTTTACCCACCAAGTTCTGTTCCTCCCACCAGGTTGTTCATTACATTAGTTGCTAAATGAGGAACTGTAGACAGTACGCACAATTCAATATTCGGACAAAGAAATGGTCAAAGGAAACTCCAACCTGATGACTTTGCTTTTATGGGCATACCTCTCCCATGCAGCACTGCGATGTACAACAGAACATAAAACTGTTACTGTACCATACAAACAGCAAAAATTACAGCGCTGTACTATAGAAGCCACCACAAGGCCACACTGTCACCCACTTTCCTGTGTGGAAAGTCCAAACGGGGGTTTTAAGTGGGACAGTGTACCTCAGTCGTAAGTCCAAACAGCACTAACCAGGTAGGGCATTAAACGAGGAAGGTCTTGCAATGAAGTGTAGAATGCGCAGTGCTGCAAGGCACCCTGAACAGAGCGCGTGTAGGCGAGCCTCACTCCCAATTCGGGAATTTCCTCTATGATGTTTCCTTGAGAGTCATCCAAAAATGGACTCCAGTTCTTACTGAATACAGTGAACATCTCAAGCAATGGGTGACAAGTCAGCCTGCCAGGACAGAGTCTCAGGCACATGCAGACCACATCGTGAGGTTAGGAAGATAGTGATCGATGTCCAAGCTCCGGCAAGATCTACAGGGATTCAGTGGTGGCTCCTACTGCAGTCATCCGCCTGGACTGACTGGTGCTGGGATAAACACTTGCTGCTTAATTCACATCAGATCCCAAGCTGAGCAGGTGCTCGGACCAAACTAACTAGCGCATTCAGTTTCACACGTAAACCTAAGGTTTCTCTGGCTTTGCTGAGTGGGCTACACAGGTTAGGAAAGGGAAAGGGGAAGTAACTTTGCAGTTCGTCTCCCTAAAATTCCTTAAGCAAAAGTTCTTACAGGTGGAGATTGTATTAAAAGGGTGAGGAGATTAATAATTCAAGATTATTCAGATCATTGTCGTAAGATTTTAACAAACAAATTAAAGGAGGTGGGAAAGTTAAGCAATGAAATTTTTACATTTTTGTTGACACTGAAAGAGAAAACCAAACTACAGTAAGAACTGTTGGACAATGAAACTCAAACAAGTACACGAAGATGGTTTACTCTGTAAAAGATATGGCACCACAGTGAAATTTCTGAATTTGTGAACCAGTTATCCAGAAAATTTAGGACAAATACAATGATAAATTTATTTCTTACTACTTGCTAGTTTTTAATAATCATAAATGAAGTTAAGGGGGCTGGGGATTTAGCTCAGCAGCAAAAGCGCCTGCCTGGCAAGCGCAAGGTCGTGAGTTTGGTTCCCGGTACCAGAGAAAAACCAAAAACTAAAAAATAAAAAAATAAATAAATGAAGTTAAGTAATTACAAACCTAATACCAAATTCTAGAAAGTGTCCCCAAATTTTCTGTTCACATTTCCCCCTTTGATTTGTTAAAGTAATGAGCCTGTGTGGAAGGAGGTACTAATTAAAACAGAATCTTCTCTTCCTAAAGGCTTTTTGAGACAGGGTCTCACTATGTAGCCCAGGTTGGCCTAAAACTCACAGCGATCCTCCTGCTTCAGTCTCCTGAGTGCTGGGATTACAGGCATGTGCCAGCACGTCTGGTCCCTAAAGGCTTTTTAAAACAAAAAGAAAGAAAAGACCTTATATTTGTACAGTACTTAATATAAATATACTGAGCACACACACAAGGGCCTTGTAGTTGTGTAACACTGTACAGTTTATAGTACAATATGTTTACTATATTATTTTACCTGATAAATACCGAGGTATTTCTAGACAGAGAAGAGGCAACTGTCTACACATTCCCCCAAAACACAGTATGATCTCCAGTAACAAAAGAAGAAATTGAAGAGGTGTGCTTATGTTTGGGGGGATATGGTCTGGGGTATTATCAAGTGTAAGGAAGAAGAGGTCTTTTCAGTGTTCTTTGCACCTTTTATTCATTAAATGACTGAACCAGACTTCTTAACCTTTGCAATAACACCAAGGTCTACTGAACTCAACTTTAGTGTTTAACTTTCTTTGTAGAGCAGTTCTATTTATAAAGATAGTGAGTTCATGACTCTTATTATTTCTTAGAGGTCTTTCAAAGAGCTAAGAGAAAAATTATTTATGTTTAATTAGATAAAACTCATTTTCATATTGTTAATATTTAAGTCTGTTGTTTTTTAAAAATCGAACATGCATTATGGAAGTAAATGATCTTACATTTCCCACATCTTGAAGTATTTTGCTAGTTCATCATCCTAGGAATTATTTAATCACCATTCATCAACTATTTCCAACTATATCTTTAAAAATTAAAATAATAAAGCTGGGTGTGGTGGCACACAGTTGTAATTCCAGCAATCTGGGAAGCTGACGCAGGAAGATTCCAAGCTCAAGCCCAGCCCAGGAAAATTAGTGACTTAGTGAAATACTGTCTCAAACTAAAAAATAAAAAAGTGCTGAAGAAGTAACTCAATGCAAAAGGCCTGGGTGCAACCCTTAGCACTTAAAAATAAAATAACAAGCAAACAGAAAACTACAGAATTGAATAAATAAGTTACTGCTATTGTATCTTTCTTTACTTTTCTAATGATATATCTTAAGTACATCATCTTTCAAGAAGGTATAAAATGAGTTCATAGATGTCATCTTTATTGCCTTATTTTTTGCTTTCATTGAACACAGATAAGAATTCAGAATTTTTAATTTTCTGCCTGTAATGCAATAGAGGGGGAAATGAACACAGAAAGGCACTGCAGTTATTAAATGGTGAGAAGGCAGACAGAAGCACTAAAGCCAGTACTAGGGGGTCAAGCTGACCACACAAGCAAAACACTGGGCTGCCAGTCCTTAGGAGAAATCCACGTCCTCAGACTCTAACCAAAGAGCCAACAGTATCTTTATAAAGACCGAAGGATGCAGATCATCTAACCCATTAGTCATTCAGCAGGAAGCATTTCATCATTTAATACTTTTCAACAAGGCCCTGGCCCATCCTGTTTTAGTAGGACATGTGACATTTCATTTATCTTTGATACTTTTCTGTAAAAATTTACTTGATGTGACTCATATATATATATATATTATATATAATATATACAGATATGATTTGAGGGACAGGGGTATAAAAATAAAAGAATGTTTATTAGGTTAATCAATCTAACAGTTATAAAATTGAAGTGAAATTCAAAGAAAATGAAAATATTTTTAGACTTATGAAATAAAGAGTTGCCATCTTCTACAAAATTATGAGCTTTCAAATTTTTCAGTAAGATTGCATTGTGATAATGTACATGCAAGAAAAACCAGAAGTCCTGATGAGGTGTAACCTAGCGGAGACGTGTTTTCACCTGGAACCTGTGTTTATGACAAAGGAAATGTTCCAGGCTCACACACGACAGCTGAATGCAGTCAGCTGCACTCAAAGGCATTGGCCACCTCAGCTTACAATACCCCCACACCAGGAAAACATGGAAAAAATTATTTAAATTATTATTTTGTTGTTTTTAGCACCTGCTTATTTTTATTTCTGTAAATTATTAGTAGAATAACCAAAATTTAAAATTTTTGAAAATCTTTTAAAAGGACCTATCATAAGGTGGTAAATATGATGGTTATTTTTTCTGGTATGCAAAATGTGAAGCTTTTTTCTATTATGTCATTAGACTCAGCTTTATAATATGATGTTTTGGTTTTTTTTTTAGATAGGATCTCACTATGTAGTTCAGGCTGGCCTTGAGTTCACCAGGTAGCCCAGGCTGGCCTTAAGCTCACAGCTATCCTCCTTCCTCAGCCTCTCAAGTGCTGAGATAACAGGTGTGCACCACCACCCCTGGCTATAATTTAACATTTTTTTTTAAAAAAAATGTACCAACTACATTTAAAGTTTTTAAAAACTTTGCCAGCTACATTGCTGGTACATGGAATAGCACATACATCCACAATACTTGAACATTTTCAGCTTCTTGGAACAATTTCAAAGAGTTTCAATTCTATCTACATCACTTTTTCTCTGACCAGGTCTCCTCGGAGAAATGGTTTATTTTGTGGTTGTAGCAGAGAAAGTACAAGATTAGGCCTGGAACATGATAGTACCAGGAATCAAGTAAATCAGAAATTGATGGGGATGTAGTAAAAAGACACGGGAGCCGTGTTGGCGAGCTTTCCCACTGCTAATGCAAAATATGTGACACCCACAATCTAAAGGAGCAGAGGTTTATTCTGGCTCATGGTTTCTGAGGATTCAGCCGTTTCTAGCCGGCTGTAAGGTGGGAATGTGGCAGAAAGGATGTGGGGGAGCAAAGCTGCTTACTTTGTGGTGGCTAGAGAGCAGGGAAACAGCCCCAGAATGGAAGTGGGTCAGACACAGTGCCCAGCGTCATGCTTCCATGTCCCATTCAAACACACCCAGAAGTGTGCTTTCCTAATCCCCAAGACGTTCACAAGCCAATTAAGTTGACACACCAGTTTCACTCTCACATTTTATGCCCCATCAGCTTGACACCCTAACATGCCTCCTTGAACCACCTTAATAACCAAGTAAACACGCAGTCATACTTCTCCCTAACATGATATAACTATGCTATATTCAACCAGAAATGTACTAATTCCTTCCTTAAAGTCTCAACAGTTCCATCATTGTCAGAAGAGCAAGTCAAAGTCTCTGCTAAGACTCAAGGCAAGTGCTTATCCATGCACCACTGAAAAGTAAAAAATTAAATTACTTAATTCTAAAATACCACTGCCTACACGCCACTTCACAGGATAGACATTCCCACACCAACAGGAAATGACAGGGGCATAAAAAACAACAGAACAAAAGGTGATTCAAACCAAGCAGGACACATAGTAGGTCCTATAGCGCCATGCCAGACATGCCAAGGCACACAGTGGTGAGATATGCATTCCACATGGAAGGGTAGCCTCACCACTATGATCTTGCCAGCTGCAGCCCACAAAGCCTCTTTCTTGGGAAGGCATTACTCACTGTCTGTGGCTTTTCTCAGCAGATGGTCTGTGTTCCTGGCATCTGCAACTTCCCAGGGTCTTCCCTGCGCCTTCAGCTTCTCTCCCAAAACTTCATAAACTACACTACAGGTCCTTAGCTGGCCTCTTAGGTCTTCCTTTAAAATCCAGGTGGAAGCCTCCCTGATCCCACAACTCTTACACTCTGTGTACCTGAACACCAACATCACATGGATGATACCAAGGTCTGAGGCCAACACAAGCAGCAGCTGGATCTCCTTGCAGCAGGACAGCAGCAGCCTCTGAGCGCCTGGATGGCTGAGGATAGTGCAGTGAGTCCTAGGGAGCCAATTCCCTAGGATTCCCTTCCCAAGTAGGAGTGGGGCTTTCTTCTCAAATTGAAGGTTTGTACTCTTGCATTCTTTAGCTTTAAAAGATGGCAAGTGCTGATTCTTGAGAGGTTCTCCAGCATCTTTCTTCTTATCCCAGTTCAAAGAACTTAGTTTCTTTTTAATGGCACTTGCATCCTTTGCCACCTCCTTTGGCCCCAACTTTATAAGTGGTTCTTTTCAGGACAAATTCTGTTTTTCAAGTACTTTTGCTCTGCTTTTTGCTCCCAATTCTCATTATACATCTGGCTAAAAGCATCAAGGAGTACCCATGTCAAGCCTGAATGTTGGGCTGCCTTGAAATTTCCTCTGCCATGTCAATTAGCCTTCCACCCTTAAACTCAGCCTGCAAAGTCTCAAGACGTGGGTAAAATGTAGAAAATTTTTTACCAGAGTATAACATTTATGGCCTCCAGTCCAACTGCCAATACAATCCTCATTCCCAACTCAACCCTCATGAGCGTGGCCTTCACCTGTTCATATTCCTATCAGCACTCTGATTTTCTTAGCTCTAACCAGAATTGTCCATCAGATTCTGCTTACAGCACTCTAAGGTTTCTTTAGCTCACATCTCCAAGCCTTGCCAAGCTCCTCCAAAAACCCAGCTCCAAAGGCTTCTAAAGCCCTAGATCAGGTACAGTACAATAATGATGCTACCTCTCTGGAGGTAATTCTCTGTACTGGTCAGCTTTCATATTGCTGGTATAAAATATGTGACACCCACTACTAAAAAGAAGGAAAAGTTTTATGTTTGCCTCATGGATTCAACCATGTACTGAAGTACATGGTTGGCTGCCTCCAAGGCAGAAACATCATGGCAGAGGGGTATAGCAGAAGAAGGTTGCTTAGTATATAGTGACCAAGAAGCAGAATAGGGGAGCAGTCCCAGAAAACAAGGGGCCAGGGACCGGGTGCAGTACGTAAGATCACACCTCCATGACCCAGGAACCTGCTTTACTAATCTCTTATGCAACACTCAAGCCAATCAAGTTGGCCATCCAGATTGACTGCACAGGAGCCAATATGAAGAGGCTTCCTGCGGTGAATACTCAGACAATTTAAACAACAAAATAATGATAAAAATGTAGTGTTACCCATAGAATTACAAAGAAGACAGAGTCTGCAATGATAGAATTTTCTAAATTAATAAACAGAGGATGAGGAAAGCTCTTCACCATAAGCTTCCAAATAGAATATGTGAAAGAGTGATGGAATTAGATAACATTGCTTAAATACCACAATAGTAATTGTTGCAGGCAAAAACCATCAGTGTATGGTCAATTAGAGAGCAAAAGGATAACAAAAAATTGGATGTTCATGGAGCCTCAAAGTATCTTCCCTCAAGACACTTATACTAACTGCAAAGGGAAAAGCAGTAACTTTACACTGCAAAATCTTGGCAGCCACTACTTTAATCAAGTGATTATGGCTGATGTCATTAATAATAGGATAAGCTGACATCATATGCTCTGGATAGGATATGCTGAGAACGACAGAAGACCACTTCTGTGGCATTCTCTCCTTCATGAAAGGCATGACCTGAGTTTAATCCTGAGGAAACACCAGGCAGATCCAAACTAAAGTATATCTTACAAAATAATTGGCCCACACTTTTAAAAGGTGGCACCATCATAAAAGACAAACTAAAAAACCAATTCCAAACTAAAGGATACCAATGAGACATAGAAATTAAATATATCATGCAACCATGGACTTGTTCCTGGGCCAGAAGGAAAGATGTTGTTGGAAAAATTGATGAAATCTGCTTTAATGTCTGTAGGTTAGATAATACAGTAATGTTAATATTCAGATCTTTACAGTTCTTTTCTAGTTAAGAAAAACATTTGAGGAATCAGGGTGAAGGGTGCATGAGAATTCTTTGCACTATTTTTGCAAATCTGAAATTATTATGAAATGAAAAGCAAAAAACTGTGAAAGTTAGTGTCATCTTCCTGTGCCTATCTTCCATACTAGGAATGCACAAAATGAATGTGTTAAGCAAAGAAATGAGAATTCAACAGCTTCCTCTTCACCAACACTTTTCTTTTAAATGTGAGATTGTTAAAAATGAAATATAGAACTCAGTGTTTACCTTAAAATAAAGTCCAAGGCCAGAAAGGTTATTCAATTTAAAATTTCCATACTATTTCAACTCAAAAGCTTTTTAACATCAGTACGAAAACTATAAAATTTTGCTGTGCTGAATTTCAGAATAGTATAAGGAAAAACGGGGACTCTTCTATTCTAGAGCTCTTTGGAAGCAGAAAGCATATCTGACCCTACATCAGACTTTTGCTCTGTTGCTTCGTTTGTGAAATATACAGGAGTTCACATGTAACATCATATAATTCAGTGGTGCTCCAACCGAAAGCAAAAGAAAGTAAGGGATGAAAGGCAATCCTCGTCTGCTCTAAGCTCCTAAGAGGATAGGACAAATTAGCCATAAACCCAACTTTCTTCCACGGCTGTGATGAACTGTCCATTGACATTTTATGGGCTGTTGCTGGTATCAAAAGCCCTAATGGATGTGGCTTGGGGTTAACTGGAATGGAATGCCTGCTGGAAGGGGATGTGAATCACTGTCTAATGTCTTTCCTGATAAGATTAGAAATAGAATATTTCCCACATCAAGATAAAGTCTAAAAGACACTGAAGAATAAAGGCTGTGTTTGGGCACATTTTTCACATTACACTGCATTTAATATGTACGAAAGGGTATGAGTAATGTGCATGTGGATGTAAGTTAGGGTCCTTCAGAATTCACACACAATGAGCACTCCATCCAAGCACTAGAATGTCAGAGTATCACAAAGGTTCTGTCTGTCCTAACCCTGCACTCCACCTTGACCTGCCTGTCACTGGAGGTAATCACTACCCTGGATTTTCCCCCTCTTTATTCTTAGATATTTTCCTTGCTTTTCCTGCCCTAATGTAATCATTGGATGTGGGTTTCTATATACATCTAATGTATAAATACTGTAAAATACACTGACCAGTGATCTTGATCTTTACTATCTTATCTGTTTGTCCCATAACTGAGAAGGCTGTGTGGAAATTTCCCACCTTGTTCATGCATGTGTCAATGTGCCCCTTAGCTCTACCATTTTTATCAATGTGAAGTTATTTGTGCATATACGTTTGTAACTATTACATCTCTCTGGCTTTAACCCCTTATCAATGTAAAGTGATCCTTTTATTAATAATAAAGTTTTGTAACTTAAAGGCTACTTTGCTTCATATAGACCCAGCATCCTTCATCTGAAAATCCAAAATCTGAGATCCAAAACTTTGATGCTCAAAAAGTTTCAGATCTGGAGTATTTCAGACTGTAGGGTTAGGAATGTTCCACTGGTAAAGTCTACACAAATATTCCAAATCTGAAAAGCTCTGAAATACTTCTACAGGTCCAAGCATTTTGGATTAGGGATCTTCAGTGTGCTAACTGTGCATTAGCATAACTACTTGAGCTTTCTTGAGCTTCGTAGGTCTTTTTCCAACTTTTCACTCTCGACTATGTCTACTATTTTGGTGTGTTTGTGTAAACAAAGCATGGCTAGGTTCTACTGTACTCAGTGTGGACATCTCTTTTAACTTACAAGTTTAATACATGTGTATTTACTGTGATTGTATTTCATGTTCTACACTGTGTTATTTTGGGGATTGGTATTTCTATTTGTCTTGCTCTATTTTCTTCCTTTCTTAAAGTCAACTAAAATTGATTGTTAGTGTTCATTTTGTAACTCATTTACTTCCTTCTCTTGGTTTGGAAATTGTTCTCTACATTTCTATTCTTCAATTGGTTTTCCATGCTATTTTATCAGTGGACACACAGCACTAAAATTAACCATTCTTCCTCTGAAGTTTGTCACAAAATTCTTATTTTCTAAAGAAAAGGATTTTGCATTTTAAGAAGGTTTTACAATTTTTATGTTCCATATTCCCCAGAATTTCACTAAGTAAAGATATAGCAGAGTAAAGTCTCAAGTCCTGTTTTCCAGAACACATTTAATTCCACCCTCTTTCTCAAAGGAGAACCCAGGATTTTAAGCAGAAGTTCATTTCCTTACATCTTGCAGGTATGACTGCAGTACTTGCTCTCTGGCACTGGTGCTCATGGGAGTCCGTGGCAAGTCTTCAATAGTTCTTTGTTGATGACTTGATGATAGCTTTTCAGAGTTTCTTTTTCTCTGGTGTACATAAATTTCACCACAATATGTCAACCATTTCTGCCTGTTTATCTTGATAATTATTCATTGCACGTACAGTGTAGATGTAATGTTCTTACTCTTTGCCATCATTTATTTGGATGGAACTCTATTCTGTCTCCCTAGAACTCCAGCTGTTTGTTACACCCTTGTAGTCCTTTCTCAGATTCTTTTACTGTTGCTTTGTCCTTTCCTCTCTGTGAGGCAGGTAAGTCCTTTCCTCTGCTTCACCAATTCTTACTTCCACGTGGATCTAGTCTGCTAATTTCAGTGTTTGTATCTTTATTTCTAAAAACACTGTCTTGGTTCCTTTCCAAGTCTGTGTGGTCATTTTGCTCTTCTTGGCTACTAAAACTCACACGGTTTTTAGGACAGTTTGAGATTTACAGAAAACTGAGGAGGACACATCACCTGCTCATCTCCCCCATCAGATTCCTCTGTTGTTAATATCTTACATTACTAGGGCACATCTGTCACACAGGAGGGCGCTTGACTGAGATAGCCTTACTCACTGAAGCCTGGGTTATGCTAGCCTTCCCTGTCTGTGCTGTATGGTTACTTAGGTTTGGAAAAATGCCTCGCATCTGGTACCCCTCACTGCAGAGTAACACAGACTGGCTTTGTTGCCCACAATTCTGGCACACCCATTCATCCCTCCACCCTCCCCTCAAACTCCTCACAAAAATGACCGTCCTACTGTCAGTTGCTGCAATTATTCAGCAGACGGGCTCTTCAGCCTGGTTTCTTTCTCTCAGCCATATGCATTTAAGTTTCCACCAGACTTCCTGTGGTTCGGTAGCTCATTTTTACAGTGAGCACTGTTCTATTAAGCGGACACACCGCAGTTTATCAACTCACCCTTTGAAGGACATGTTGGCCAGTCTAGTTGCTTCCACTTTTTTCATATGAACGTAAATGTTGGCAAATAGAAAGAAAGCTGTTATGAACGCTGATGTGCAGGTTTTTGTATGAACGTAAGTTTTCAGCTCATTCTGGTAAAGACCTGGGAGAAAAACGGCTAGATCACACAGAAACGCTGCTCTTGGCTCCATTAGAGACCTCCAAGTTGTGTTACAAAGTGGCTGGACCGTCGAACATTCCCACTTTTTGCTCCACATCCTCATCCGCAAGAGGTGTCGTCAGTGTTTGGGATTTCAGCTGTTCATGGTGGGTCACTATTGTCCTCTAACAACACAATATGGGGCATTTTCTCACATGCGTACTTCTGAATATGCCTTCTTTGGTGAAGTATTTATTTATGTCTTTTGTCCATTTTAAATTGGGTTGTTTTCTTATTGTTGAGTTTTTAAAGTCCTGAGTATATTCCAGATAAAAATCCTCCATCAGATACGTGCTTTGCAAATACATTCTCATACCATGTGGCTTCATTTCCATTCTCTTAACACTGTCTTTCACAGACAGAAATGCTTAATTTTAAGAAGCTCAATATCAATTTGTTCTAATTAGGCACTGCACCTAAAAATATTTTGCCACAACATTTTAGTCATATATATTTTTTCCTGTTATCTAGAAGTTTTATAGTTTTGCACTTTACATTTAGGTATAATGATCCATTTTTGAGTTAATTTCTATGCAAGGTGTAAGGGAAGTGTCTAGAATTATTTTTAGTGTTCTCTAGTGGCTGTAGCACCATTTATTCAACAGTACCATCCCATTACTGGGGTTACTCCTTTGTCTCCTTTGTATTTGTGCGGGTCTATTTCTGGGCTGTCCGTTCCACTAAGCTATGGTTTTGTTAACTCCACACTGTTCGATTACTATAGCTTTCAGTAAACCTTAACGCTTGGTAATGTTATTCTCCAACTCTGTTCTTTTCCTTCAGTATTCTGTTCGCTATTCTGGCTCCTTTGCCTTTTCATATAAACCTTAAAATCCATTTGTTGATATCCATAACCATGAGTGTCTCAACTGACATCTTAACAACATTAAGTTTTCGTCTTCATAGAAATCCTTTGATTTCTCTCACCCACACTTCATGGTTTTCCTTATAAAGATCTAGTACATATTTTATTAGATTTAAGTCTAAGCACTTCTCTCTCATTCTCTCTTTCTCTCCCCCTCCTTCCCCCCCTCCATTTCTCTCCTCTCTTTTTGATGGTAATGAAAATGCAACTGTGTTTTTAATTTCAAATTCTAGTTGTTCATTTATGAATTTATTATATTAACTCTGTACCCAGCAACCTTGTTTTGAGCTCTTAGTAATTCTAGGAGTTGGAGGGGATGGATTGTTTGCTTGCTTAGTTGCTTGTTTCTAGTCAATTTCTGGGAATTTTTTGTGTAGACAACCATGGCTTCTATAAACAAGGAATTTTCCTTCTTTCCTTTACCTTTTATTTCCTTTTCTTCAGTTACTGCGTTAACTAGGACTTCCATTACTACGTGAAATAGGAATGGCTGGAGGGGACATCTTGCCCTGTTCCAGTGTCAATAGGATAGCACTGAGTTTCTCACCACTAAGTATGATGTTAGCCATGCGTTTCATGTAAACATTCTCTAGCTGGGGAATCTCCTCTCTATTCCTATTTTGCTGAGGAAATTTTGGTTGTTTTGTCATGCATCAATGTTAGATTTTGTCAGATGCTCTTTCTGTGTGTAAAGATGTGATCATTTTTTCTTTGCTCATTGATAAGGTGAATTACATTAATTTTGTATGTCAAGTCAGCCTTATAATGGAATAAATCCCACTTTGTTATGCTGTATAATTCTTTTCACATATTTTGTTGAATATTTTTGCATTCATGTTCTTGAGAGATGTTGACTGAATTATTGAACAGATGAACACTTATCCACCTTATTTATTTCTCTTTGTTTAAGTTTTAGTAGAATGTGTCTTTGAAGGAATTTTTCCATTTTCCCAAATTATCAAAGTTGCAGTCACAGAACTGTTCATGAAACTCCTTTATTATCTTTTTACTACTGTCCATGGCAGTAGCAGAGATGGCTCCACTTTCATGTCTGTTATTAGTAAATTTGTTTTTTCTCTCTTTTGGCTATATGCTTAACAATTTTATTGCTATTTTCCAAAAAGAACAGTCTACGGTTCCATGAGTATGGATTTTCCTGTTGTCAATTTAATTGATTTCTGCTAACATTTTTATTATTTTCTTCTGTTTGCTCAAGGTTTAATTTGTTCATTTCCTGGTTTTCTAAAAGAGAAATTTACACTGTTTCTTCTGTTCTAATATAAGTATTCAATGCTATAAAATTTCTCTTTAAATACCGCTTTAGGGGCTGGGGATTTAGCTCAGTGGCACAGCGCCTATCTGGCAAGCACAAGGTCGTGAGTTCGATTCCCGGTACTGGAGAAAAAAAAAAAAAAAACAAGAAAACCCAAAAAACTAAATACTGCTTTAGTTGTATTCCACAAATTTTTATATACTTTCCTCCCATTTTTTCAAAACAGTTTTAATATCTTTTGAGATTTATTCTTTGGCTATTAAAAGTGTCTTAATTTCCAACTATCTTTCTCTTCTAGCTCAATTCCACTATGGTCTGAGAGTATTTTTTAATAAGTTCTAGTGTTTTTAAATTTGTTAAGGTGTGCTCTGCAGCCTGGAATGTCATCTATCTTGGTAAATGTCCTATGGGCGCTTGAGAAGCATGTATATTCTGTGGATAGAATATACAGTTCCTAGAACTGGTATTGGGATTTACCTCCAGAGAAAAATCAGCTCTTGTCTTTTCCTTCAGCTTCCTCCTCGTTTTCAGAACACTGTCCCTTTAATCAATCAATGCATTAAATGAATGTAGGCAAGAAGAGCTGCTCTCACTATTTCTATTGAATATTGTTGTAATACAGTAAGTCTCCGCCCTTGGAATGAGTTCTGTTCCAGGAGAATGATCATCAGTTGAATTCATTCAGAAGTCTAAAAGGTGGGTTTCACACAGCTTTGACACAAATGTACAATATATACTACACTGTGTTTCTTAGCAGTCCCCTCTACATCACCACTGCTGGGCCCTGAGCACTGTGCTACTGAGCACTGCCCCACACTGTACAGTAAGCACACAGCAGCACAAGTGTGACGATGCTCACCAGACACAAGAGCTACGTCCATGATTTGTTTGCGCCTACAGACGTTTGTAATGCAAGGTCCGCTGGTATCTGTGAAAGTTCGCAGCTCCAGCGTTCATAAGTCGAGGAATTACTGTATTTGATATTATAACGTATAGTAAGGCCAGAAAAAGAAAAGAGGTTAAATAAGGTTAAATAATAAAATGTAAAGAGGTTAGAAATGAAAGAATATTGTCTTTATTTTCAGGTGACAGTGGTTGTCAATGTAGAAATCCCTAGGAAATACATAAAAAATTATTAGAAGTACAAATCTGGCAAAGTTTAAGTTTACAAGATTAATACACAATCAACATTATCATCAGCAAATCATCGAAACAGATAATTTAAAACAAATTTAAACACGTACGCTTCTCTTACACACATATTCACATGCGTATCTATCCAAGATCTAGTCACACTGTGACAGAAGGATGCTTTCAAGGATACAGTCTACTCTATTGCCAAAATAAAATCCCTGTGCAGCGACTTTTGGCAGCAACGATCAACCTTTTAAAATATACAGATTTAGAAAGAATAGCCCAAAGAAAAGTCTGAAGAAGAATTATGGTTCTTAGCTGTGATGCAGCTACTTCGTACGATTTAAAGATCTGCAGAACTCCCTCCTACATCCTCCCTTGGGAAACAAGTCAATTGAAAATGAACAGCAGGAACTGGAACTACAAGAGAAAGGGATATCTGAATGGAAACTTGATTTCATAGAAGAGACGTGGAATATTTATTAAAGAGTTATCCTAAACATGGAAGTGTTTACAGGCCCTACTGAAAATACATAAAAGATGTGTGTTCTGCTGTCCTGGAACTTATAATAAGGTTTCAAAGATAAGAGTACTTTCAAGAAAGCTAAATAACTTTCGACACTCTGTGATTTAGTGCCAAGATGGATGACAGAGATAAGCAACACTGGAGCTCACTTCAGAGAAGGGAGGGACTGGTGTGCTGTGGCTGATGTGGTAGAACACCTCAGGGAAACAGGAAATAATGAGGGAGTATGACCCGGGGTAGGAAAGGGGACAGGCAGAAGAAAGAAACCCTCTCCCTAATAAAACGGTCCAGCTGGCCTGGTCGCCTCCCACCATCTTAGCTCCTTCCTGAAGACTACCCGATACCCTGGCTTGGGGAGCGTGACGGAGAAGAAGGACATGAACGCCTAGCTTCTCTTCTCCACCCTGAAAGTCCCCTGACCCCACAAGAAGCTTAAGGGACTTAGGTGACTGAGCTGCCCCTGGCTTTTCCATGCCAGCCTTTATCACACTGTCCTCCGAGTCTGGGGGATACACTCCGGCAAGCAAGAGCCAGAGAGCACAGGGCCCATGAGAAATAACAGTGAGCAAATGAAAGAACGCACACAGGAGGTCAAACAGAATGTGGGAAAACGCTAGGAAAAAAAAAGAATTTTTAAAATATGTTATGAATTAATTACCATAAAAAGGAAAAGTGAGTAT
>NW_004955450.1:16364723-16391268 GCF_000276665.1 Chinchilla lanigera | reverse complement strand
AATATATATATATATATTTCTGATAAAATAAAGTACTGAAAAAACAAACCTTATAAATTTCATATGGAGAAACAACAAACCGAGAAGGGAACCAAGGGCATTAGAGGAAAGAGAGAGCATGTCTGGGAAAAGGGCAACTTCAGTCTCCCACGGAAGCTCAAAACATAGACACGCAACATTTTGAACCGGGCCAGTCATGGTGGCACACACCTATAATTCCAGAACTCAGGAGGCTGAGGCAAGAGGATCACTGCAAGTTCAAGGTCAGCTTGGGCTACAAAGTCAGTTCAAGGAGTCTGAAATGTATAGTTAAACCCTGTCTCAAAAAAATTACCAAACCAAACCAAAAAAACATTTTGAACCACTCAATGCTGACCCTTTCACCATGAAAATACCTTTAGAAAGTCATAAGGCAAAATGAGCCAGAGAATGCAGCCTGGGTATGCAAACAAATCAACAGCCATATGTCCACATCATCAGAATCCTCTGTGAGCAGATGCTGATCATGCCCCTGGCCTGGGTCAATTTCTGAAGTTTGCTGTCTAAAACAGTAGAGAAGGAATTGTACCAGGGGGGAATGCGGTGTCCCCGGGGGCACCATCCCCATTCTTCTGTACATGTGCCAGCTGCCAAAGGTCATCAGAAGCCACGCAAAGAAAAGAGAGTCAGTCCCTGATGATCAGCAGCTCGGGTCCACCCAGACAACGTACCAAAAGGACTCTGAATCGGTGGAACTCAGAAGGATATACTTCACCTTTTATCATCTGTATAATCTCTGTATCACCCTTATTTCTGGGTATATTTGCTTATGTCTGTTCATTTCAGTTTTTTCACTAAATGGGGATCTGTCTGTCTGTCTGTCTTTCTGTGTCTCTGTGTCTCTGTCTCTGTGTGTGTGTGTGTGTGTGTGTGTGTGTGTGTGTGTGTGTGTGTGTGTTGATTTCTCTTGAAATCTAAACACAGCTGAGCTCATGGAGACGAGTCTCTTGAGACACAGGCTTCTTGGTCACTCCCTACTAACACCTTTCTCTCCTCCCTCCTCCCTCCTCTTTCTGGTCTCCTTCACAGTATTTGCTGAGCTCCTCCTCTCTTACACACCGTGCTTGCTCGGGTCTCCTTCATGTCTTTACGTCCTTCTCTAGACCAAGCAACGTTGTCTTTCTGCCTCTCTCCAGAATAAGAGCCCCCAGTAAAAGAGGCCCAAAGAGGAACCTGTGCCGGTCACCAGGACGCAAAGAGCTCTCTTCTCCGCCCAGCGACAAAACAGACTCAACATTTCAGAGAGAAAATAAGGGACTGTAGAAAACAGACTTGGCTAACCCTAACCCAGCTATGTACGGTGAGGGTACCCGCTGCCACTACTGCCCACGACTCCCCTGTCTGTGGCGCTGACATCTGTTTTAGGAAAAAAGAGTATAAACAGTCAGCTGCGCTGTGCAGCCCTGACTTGTCCCTCCACTGAAGCAAGATGGCCTCAGGGCCAAGCGCACACCGATGTCAGTTGTGACATTTTCCCAAATGGGGAGAAACAAAACTTGCCATCAGAGCTGTGGTAAAAGGCAACGGGAATTGCTACTGGTAACGGTTAATGTTCATTTCTTCCTGTTCCATTCTCTGTAAACAAGGTAATGCCTATACAAGCTCATTACTGTAAACTGAGCACATTTAAATTGGCAGTAAAACCCGAGTATTTACTCTAGTGCACATATAAAGTGCCTCATCCAATGTTTTGGAAATGTTTCAAGTTTTGAAACCAAGCATCTGGCAGCTTTACAAGCCAAACCTTACACTTAAATCACTCACTCGGGGAAGTTCCCGGTGTCCCGTGTCAGGTAGTACCACGCCGCAGACAGGCATCCCCCACTGCTAGGATTCTTTTGCAATAAATTTGCATTCACAGGGCTCTTCTAACTCTTCCAGCACCGCAGACTCCAGTGGCTGTTGATTAAATGTATATGTCCCGAGCATTTAATCTGCCTTTCATTACGGTCACTTCATAAAACCACCACCGACTGGACAAGCGATGACACGTAACAAGAACCTGGAATCCCTGCAAAGTCTCCTAGTAGGTTTTTTCCCTCCTTCTTTATTAATAGTGACCAGTTTGTGGCCGAGCTCTAAATCAACACAAGTATTTGACAGCAAATGCTCCTATCTATGGATTATATATAACCCGTCCAGAGCACCAGATGAAAGAGGGTCACCCGGAAAGGAAAGGCCCACTTCCATGTAAATCATGTTACAAATTGGACAACACCCGGAGAGTTCATTGTCCAACCTCAACTGTGAAGCCTATTCCCATTTACTATTCCCCTGGAATCGATGTTAATTAAGGCAGGCTGAAGCCATAAATCAGCCAGGGAGTTTTACAATGTAGTTCAGCATTAAGCATATGTATTTAAATAAAAAGTAACTGATTAACCAGTAGCATTTTTCCAGAAGTTGCTGAGACCATTTCTTTATAACAGAGACATGTCACTTTTCATTTTTGTGAAGAAAGAAAAGGAAAGGAGTATCTTTTAAAAAGTTAAGTGACTCACAACACTGTTTATTAGGAATAGAGGGGAGCCTAAAAGAAAGAGGGAAATGGGGAGAACGGAAGGGAAGAAGCACAAAAGGGAGGAAGGAACAGCTGCCATCTCCTCCTGTCTCCCCTCAAGTCACTAATTCTTCCTGTATTCCCAGTTGTCCATTATGACCTATGTCAGGCGCGGTGCTAGGTGGAGGGGGGAAAATAAGTAAGAATCAGCCCCTGCCCTTGAAATACGTGTCCAACACATAACAGTTCCAGTAATATGACGTACAACAACACTCGCAAGCATTTAAGCAATATCTACTATGCAGGTATGCATGTGCTCCAAAAATAACACACTTTACATTCTAATTTTATATAATATCAGAGAGGCAAAGTGTGTGCCTCAGAAAATCCAACCAAAGCAGGCACACACCTGCCTGACTGAAGCCAGCTGAACATCTGGGATGAGAGCGCCCCCAAAGGCAGCATGGTGCTTGGCCCACAGCTGTGGAGAGGCATGTGCTTCTTCCAGAGCAACACTAACGGAGCATCTTGCGAAGTCCAGCTGGACCCCACAGAAAGGAACAACCTGAAGACAGGTACTTGGGATAGGACTTTTGTTAACCTAAAGGTCCTGGATTCCACACATTCAGTAAATTCAGGGGCAGCTAACGTTATTCAATCACCACCATGTACTGAGAATCTTCACCACTTCCTTTCATTTATATAATGAGTCTGAGATGACGTAGGCATTTTTCTTTCCAGAGGAATATACTAAGGTGTATAGTACAAATCCAACCTCACGCTGCACATAGTTCACAGGTTAAAAAAAATAAATGAACCTAGGACCCCAATGCTAAGTACAGGGATCCCTCCATCTCTTTCAACATTACTGGCTTTCTTCCTCTTCTCGGCTCCGATATAACCTTAAAGATCCAGGTTCAGGTGAGCTTGAAGCAGTAGAGAAAACATAAGCAGGGCATTTACTGGAGAGTCAGAACTGCACATCAAATTAATCTAGAGAATAATAATAAAAGTCAACATCTGAGTCCTTATGGTGCCCAGGCGTGGTTCTAGACACTTTATGCATTGACTCTTTGGGGAGTTCAGGGGTGTTCAAGACAGGATCTCACTGTGTAGCCCAATCAGGCCTCAAACTCACAATCTTCCTGGGTCAGCACTTGCACACCCGTGCCACACTGACTCACTGAACCCTCTCTGTAGAAGGTTCTCCCCGGGTCCCACTGCACAGGTGAGGGCAGCGAAGCTCAAACTTTAAAGAACTTGCCTCCAGTGAGGAAGGCACTGAAGCTGGGATTTAAAACCACAAAGGATGGACAAACAGAATTACATCCAATTAAAAAGCTTCTGCACAGCTGAGGAAGCAATTAACAGAGTGAAGAGACAACCTACAGAATGGGAGAAAGTCTTTGCCAGCTATGTTTCCAACAAAGGATCAATATCCAGAATTTATGAAGAACTCAAAAGCACTGCCCCCAAAAGAACAATAAATAAATGATAAAATAAAGTGAACAGACGCTTCTCAAAAGAAGTACAAATGGTCAATAAGAATGTGAAGAGATGTCTAGCCAGAGAGATGCAAATCAAAGCTCTACTGAGATTCCATCCAACTCTCTACAGAGCAGCTACCATCAAGAATATGACAAACATCGATGCTAGCAAGGGTGGTAGGGAATCCTGTTGTTATGGTTGTGTCTGGGTGTCCCTCCAAAGCCTCATGCAGTCATGGGGTGGGCTTCTAGAGTTTTTGATCGACTCATGGTCTAATGCTGGGATTATGGGTGTGAGTGCAACACCCACCCTGGGGTGGGTAGTTTGCATACAATGTAAGGGAGGGAATGAGGCTACCTGCCACTGCTCCTCCCTTTTGCTCGTGTAGTTTTTGCTATTTTCTGCTGCCATGAACAGTTGCCCTCTGCCATGTGCCACTCTGCCTGGGAGCCAGCCATGTATGGATTGAAACCTCCATAAACTGTGAGCTAAATAAACCTTTCCTTCCTTAATTCTGGACATCAGATATTTTGTCTCAGCAATGAGAGAAAGGGAACTAAGATACTTGTACACGCTTTTGGTAGAAAGGTAAATTAGTACAGCCACTGTGGAAATCACTATGATGACTCCTCGAAAAACTAGAGCCACCATTTGGTCTGTGTGGTATATTTCTAAAAGAATTAAAGTGAGGGGCTGGGGATTTAGCTCAGCGGCACAGCACCTACCTGGCAAGCGCAAGGTCGTGAGTTTGATTCCTGGTACCAAAAAAAAAAAAAAAAAGAATTAAAGTGAACATACTAAAGAGATATCTGTATGCCTACGTTCACTGAGCTACAGTTTACAATAGCTAAACTATGAAAAGAGCCTTGCAACTGAAATAGGAAATAGTTTGTCAACTAAAAATGGATAAAGAAAATGTAGTGTATATATGCAACGAAGTACTATTCAGCCATAAAGAAGACTGAAATCATGTCATTTGCAATAAAATGGACAGAACTGGAGATCATGTTAAGCAAAATAAGCCAGGTCAGGAAGATGAATTTTTTTTTGTATGCTTTATCAAAAAAATGTTGCTCTTCATTTCTATATTTTGGGTTTCTCATATAAAAAAACCATGGGAGAGGGAGGAAGAGAAGGGAAAGAGGATGCAAAAAAAGAATTAAAGAAAAATGGAAATAGAGCTTTTGTAAATGGGAAGAGAGGCAAGAGTTGGAAGGAGCAGGGAAAGGTGGGAGGGGTAGGGAACCAAAAAACAGGGAGTCAGATGCACCCTGTACATGCATCAACTCCCTGTGATAAATGTAATCACTATGTACTATGAATGCATATGAATGAAAAATAAGTTAAAACTTTAAACAGATGATAACAAAGTAAAAAAAAGAGTATTAGAAAACAGCAAGGGATGAGAGAGTAAGGATGGGTAAGAGGGGTAGTGG
Organism: Chinchilla lanigera; assembly: GCF_000276665.1. NCBI lineage: Eukaryota > Metazoa > Chordata > Mammalia > Rodentia > Chinchillidae > Chinchilla > Chinchilla lanigera. Next base: position 16,385,805 of record NW_004955450.1, on the reverse strand, counting down.
ATGGTGAGAGTGGAAATCAAGTCTGTTAAAAAATTTTAACAACTGCAACAGACTGGCCCCTGCCCCTCAGTCCCAGAGAGTGGCAACTGATTGTTCATCAGTATGTGGCCCAGTGGCAACTTCCCCCGTACTGTGTAACCTCCCAGTGGCCACCTGTACCAAAACAAACTGGTCTCTTCCTGCGTAATTTGGTCCCAACCAGTCTCTCCAGGGTCATCTCTGAACATTCCTCATCAAGTCAAAATAGTGTCTGTAGAACATCACCGTTCATGTCAATGCAAACACACAGAGACAAACGAACACCATATTGTCCACTGAGCATTTCCGTGTCTAAGCACAGAAGGGAGGGGCCACCTGTGGGGACAGACAGAGAAGTGGCACAGAGTGCACCGTGGAAAAGGGCACAGGAAAACTTAGAGCCTGTGGATCTAAGTTCCTCCTTCAGTTCCCTCAACTGCTCATCATAAAACAGACAGCTTATAAACAACAGAAACTGCTCATCATTCTTGAGCTGGGAAAGTCCTAAGCAAGGTGTCTGGATTCAGTATCTGGTGAGCACCCACTTCCTGCTTCATACAGGGAACCCTCTCACTCTGTCCTCTTGTGGCAGAAGGGATGGGCCAGCTTCTTTAGGCATCTTTCATAAGGCACTGACCCCACTGTAAAGGCCCTGCTGCTCTAATGGCCTCCCAAGGTTCTCGTCTCTAACACTGTCACTTGGTATTGGAATTTCAACATACGAATTTGGGAGAGACACAGCATTCAGACCATAGCACTCCCAATCCCTTCCCAAATTCTATACCAAAACTTGACCAGTTTCTAGGTGGGGCATGAACTTTTATGAGTCAGAATATATAGATCTGCTTTTGCCTCCCTTCTTTACCTGTCAAACCATTAAAAAATCAGTCAGGTTTCAAAACTCAGTCCAAATACACCCTCCTGGTAAAGACTTCCCAAGTGCCTGAGAGAGCTGTCTGCTGACCCTCACCCCCGCCTCCCTGCATACTGACCTGTGCTGTTTTACCTATGTCCCCCGCTGCACTGTTTACTACTGAGAACAAATGCTTTGTCACTTTGTCATTTTTATTTTTGTAGTTCCAGTACCTAAGAGAAGAACAGTGCACATAGTTATTCAATGAATGTTTCCTATGTGCTGGCAATGTGTAAGAAGCAAGTACTTTTCCAACAAATTTATGTTTCAAATTCCAGAAATCAAGGTTCTTGGAATCCTAAAATCATTTTCATCTCATTTCCCAGAGAAGCTGTGCTTTCAGGTCCAGCGGACGCAGTCTCACTTGTATCATATGCATCCTCTCTTTTTCTTGTCTGAGTTGAGGCTAAGTTCTCCTCCAGAACATGTTTCTAGATGGACACTGTGACCACCACAGTGATGGAATTAATTCCCCGAGAAGAAGGCAGCACCACCTGTATCTTGTAAAGCCCTGGGGCCCAAGACAGCTTTGCTCCTGGGCACTGGGCCACACACTCTGTGAAGCAAGCTGCAGCCTGGAAGGCCAACCTGGAGCTGCAGTCCCCTCCCCTGACCATTACTAACTGTAGTGAGGCCACCTTTTAGTTTGTGATTTAAGCTACCGTGCCTTGCAGGCTTAGTTATGAGGAGGAACCACCTTTCAGATGTGTTTTCTTCTACAGCACAAGGTGAAAGAGGGGCAGGCATGCTGTGTTCTTGTCCTGGCTTCGCGCTAAGTGTCTGGCAAGCCACAGGCTTCCCACCTTCGGCTGCTCTGTCTGAGAGCACCACCTCAGTAACTGAGGAAGTAACTCATCAGCATTTGTGATGCACGTCTTTCCCACCCCTGGACAAATGTGGATCATTGACTGTTACAGCCCTTTCTAGCTAAACCTCTGAATACTTTTCAAGCCAGAACCTTAGGAATCTGCTATCAATTGATAGAGGATGTCAATTATTATTCAATCTACTGCCATTCTTAACGGTTCTAGTGCTCCACCTCTGATGTGGCCACCAGTGGGCGCTCAGGAAGAAGGTTTCTCAGACGTTCTGGGTCACTCTAAACTTATCTCCCACCTTCTCCGAGTGTGTGTTCCCACAGGCATCTGAAAGACAGGACCTCTGTGATCACCACAGAGCCCATGCTCTGCATTCCCTCCTCGCCGAATCACATGCAGCGTTTTACAGGCAACAAGTGTACTAGGAAGATGTTACCTGGAAAAGCTATCTCTAGGTAGAAGTTCTACAACAAACATTTAAAAATCTGGGCAAAGTCCTCAGTGTAACAGTTGGAAGCCCCCACAAAAAACTGGTTTTAGTTTCCTGTTGTGAAACTCTTCAGCATGCCAAGATCATATTCTAACTGTATCACTGAAGCACTATTTTAAAATGTACTAATGAATGAGTATCTTATTCTTGGTCTAACTGAGAGGCCACCTTGGTTAGGAAGAGTCAGCGTCACAGAGTCAGAGGGGCGTTAGGGGCAGCCTGCCTACCCAATGCACATGTATTTGTCAAAGCAGTCCAAAAACTCGCTCATGGACATGAATCCCCAGTTAGTGGCAGAATGGGAACTAGAAGCCCCATAACCTTATTCCTACCTGAATGTTTGGTTTACCTGGAAAGCAGACTTGATACCTGACCAGGAACATGAACAACCATCACTGCACCTTTGACAAGGTTTTTTTTAGAAATTATTCAATACAAGGAATTTTGTTTGAGTCTCTTTTTGTTCAGCACAATCAACACAGGTAAGTAGAATCGTTCTTCATTTCCTTTCCTGAAGGCAAGATGTGTTGGGGAAGCAGTGTAGGTTTTCATCCCTAACGTGGCAAGACTAAGAGAAGAGGTCCTGAAACTCCCAGCGTCCTGGAACAGAAGCAGGGACTGCACCAGAGAGCAGACAGCAGCCAGACTATTTCAGGCCTCAAATAGGACCAATTTTTCCTTATTCTCAAAGCATGGTTTTGTGCCCTTACAACTGCAGCACTACATTTGAGGGCTGAGGAAGGGGACTCAAGACCACGCCCTATCCTAATGGCTTTCTACAGGAGCACTGCTTTGGGATGAGGAGAAGGAGCAGATTGGCCAACCACAACTGAATTAAGAGCTGGTTACAATTTCACTGCATTAGAGAGAGCGCTTTTCATACATTCCTTTGCAGAATCTGGCATCCAAAGCTAAATAAGAGAGGGGCATCAAATGCCAAGGTCTTCATAAAATGGTCACAGCTGTTTGGCTCAGTTCCTTCTCCCAGCTAAGGGAATAAAATAAAAATTCATAATGACACCTTATAAGAGACCCTCCAGGTAAGTATTGAAAAAGAGTCTTGAGTACGATTTCCCTCTGTAACTGTTTCGCAGCATTCTAGCATCTGAGCACTTGAACAGGAAATGCCAGCGTCTCCCTATCTGAGAAGCTCCACCTTCCCTGTGAAATGCTTTTAAGAACCGTAACACAAACAATGCTCCAATACAGCAAAGGCTTTCTGTCAAACCGAAGTGTCCCTCCCCAGATCATAGTCTCCAAGGGAGGCAGTCAGATACGTGAATGGAGAATATGGTTGTGTAACTGGGTTAACACTGGAAAGGTCAGGAAGGTCTGTTTTCAAAAGCCAATTCAACGTGATTGTGCTGGTTTATTTCTCAAAGGAGACGAGCTGGACAACAAGGCAACACACAAGTCTGTCACACACACCCCCAATGGTAGAGTTGCTTCACTTCTCTAAGCTTGATGGTTAACATCATGAGGTCACCATTATCTTTTATGTATGTGAAACAAAGTAAAGAAACAGGAATTCACAGATGACTGAGGTGAGTAGCCTTGAATGTGTTCCCTCCTTTAGAATGGAGCTTAGAATTGAAGGCTCTCCCGTTATTTATCAGTCTTTCTTTTGCCACTTGTTAAATCCTAAGGGAACTACTTAAAGTCCCTGAGCTTTGTTTGCCAATCCATTCAAAAAAGAAGGAGGAGGAGGAGAAAAAGGAGAAGGAGAGGGAGGAGGAGGAGGAGAAAAAGGAGAAGGAGAGGGAGAGGGAGGAGGAGGAGGAGAACAACTTTGCCTTTGAGAGGGAGGAGAAGGAGGAGGAGAAAGAGGAGGAGGAGGAGGAGGACAACAACAGCAGCAGCAACAGCAACATCAGCAACAGTACAAGCACAAGAGGAAGCGGAAGAGGAAGAAGAACAAGAACAACAAGAGGAAGAAGAGGGGGAGGAGAAGGAGAAGAAAAAGAAAGAGAAAAAGGAAAAGAAGGAGAAGAAGGAGAAGGAGGAGGAGGAGGAGAAAAAAGAAACAAGACCTATCTCCAGAGGGTTGTACAGATCATGAGCTGGCATGTAATGTGGGTAAGGCTTAGCAGGCTGCAGCAGAAGTTCTTCCTTTCCCTGTGTTCCCTGAAGAAAGTTCTCCTCACTTCCCTTGGTTTCTCCCACAACCTAACATACTAACATGCAGTAAACACTCAGAAGCTGTAATAGGCCATGTTCCTTGCGGGAGAAAGTGGAAATGGAATAAAGAATTCATATTGGCTATCAAGGGGAATCACATTCACCTAACAGTTGATTTAAATTGCTTTACAGACCTTGACAGTTACTTGGATGAAGGCTCAGAGCGTAAAGTGTAACCATGCAAGCAGCAGCTCACGCTCACTTCTGCAGCAGGACAAGTCAGGTTCACCACATGTCCCACCCTCAGCAAAGTGGCCATGACTACATCCATAGAGAGGCTGCCATGAATTTTCTAATTTCCAAGCCCTGAGGGATTCTCAGAGCCACAGGCACTAATAGGAGTTAGGTGTAAATAATTTCCTACCTTCAATGAATCTTTAACATAAAGCTGCCAGGTTTTATTTCAGTAATAAAATGTTTTGTTTTGTTAATAGTAAATGCTTCAGATGATTTGTATTAAACCCTGAAGTAGACTGTGCCTTGGAGAGTTAAAGATTACTCCGCTTGCTACCAAATGGCTTTGGGTGGATAGGAGGAAAGGACCAGGAAGCAAATCAATAGCCAGACTGATCTATTTACATGAAGGATTTCAATTATTTTTAATAAAATCTATAAAATAGTAGTTTTAGGGTGTGCTATGTGGGAACTATCTTCTTTTACATGATTGCTCTATTATTTTTAATGTAATTAAAAGATGCATGAAAACAGAGACTGAACTATCATTTATATAAAATTATATCACCTCAAGAATAGTACTCTGTAAATCTAGTGGCCTTTGAATATTACAATTGAAGGTAACAAATGCATTTTTGCCTTTGAGAATATCCTCACCTTACTTTAATCCTAGTTAAGAGCCTACCTAGATGAAATAAAAAAATGAAACAAGTGTTCGAATCATTTTGGGAAGAGGAAGGAACTTGCTCTTGAGATATCTACATACTGGGAGCATAGGGGTTCAGTGGTTCCATTCTGTGTTTTGCTTTGCTCCAAAACATCTGGCTAAAAAGTGAGAAAGCACCCAAATGGCATTGGTTAGGAAAAACACCCCTTTGATCGACTGCATTTTTCACTTTCAAGCCAAAGTTTGATATTATACAGACATGGCCTTTGTTCAATAGATGTAATCTTTTAACAGCAGAAAAGGGTGTCTTTACCAAGCCTGCTTTGCTCAGGACTAATTTATCAATTCTAATTTTAAATCAATTAATTTTAAATAACAAACCCAATCCTGCATGACCCGAACTCCTCCAGGCTGTATCCTAAGTTGGAAGGCAAAGTCTTCACTAGAAAAGACTGCAAACTAGAATCTCAAAGTATTCATCATAAAGTTAAAAAAGAAAAAGAAATGAAAACTTGAGGAGATATGACAAAAGTATCTTTGAAATATCCATCCACGGTGACTGTGCCAGAGGAAGGGCCCAGTGTCTACAGCAAGTCTCATCCCACACGCGATGTCGGCACAGGGAGATACCACACCACATGACACTGGTGAAGAGAAGGAGCTGAGGACATCAGAGTTAGGCAACCAAGACCCAGCAGCTTCTCACGCATCCATCTAACCTAAGGTCTGACCCTGCACACAAGGGACACTGATGAGCAGAGACAAAAGGTCACTGGTCCTGTACCCTGGAGCGGACAGAGCTGGGTCCACATGCATTGGGAGGGAGCTAAGAGGACCTGGCCCTTTCTCAGAACCAGCCTCCTTGGGACACTTAGTTCTACCTGGATCATTCAGAGTAAAGGATCCTGGGGAATTCCACAGATGAACAATCCAGATTAGGGGTGGACCAAGTATTCCACTGGATTCACAATTCCAAGGATTATGAGAAGTTTTCCTACAACAGATCTGAGCTACCCAATTCTCCCAGCCTCCCATCCTCAAATGCCATGTCTTATTAACACCTGGGTTGAGTCTTGCGGAGATTTCTGGCCTTCTGTGATCACAACCCATTGTAGGAAGGATCCTGTGATCCAACTCTGCCTTGGTTCCTCGCACACAGCTTCTCAGTGGGTGGACCTGCTACATATGGAACAAGGACCAGACCATGTGACTTCACTGCCAGTTAAGCTTCCGACGCCTCGGTTCTCTCATCTGTAAACTATGAAGTAAGACCACCTGACCAAGAGGTTGGACAGATAAAATCAATTCAGTGCCATTCAATCACCGAAAATCCTGGCAGAGCAGACTTTTTATTGATTCTGAATCTGAGTGTAATCAATCAAGTCAATTTATCAATGTTTTTCACAAGTGACCACTCCACGATCCCTGTTCATTTATGGACTCATTTATTCTCTATCACTGCTGACCCCTTTGTCAAAAAATCAGACCTACAGGACAAAAAGGAGAGGGAGGGAAAGATGCCAAAGGCCACGCAGCACACTACCCGGTCTCCCAGAATGTCTGAAGCCACCCTCTTCTACTCCCCTGCAGACAGCCCAGGGAGGGCTGGCACCTGAGCTCTGGTGTGGGAACTGGGCTCTGGGAGGGAGTCCAGGCAGGCTTGACGCCCTGTCCCGTCAGTCGTGAGAAAGCGGAATGTGACATGATTTCTTTTTGTCTTCTGCTTGGGAACAAAAGTTACTCTGCCCATCTTCCCTAGGTTTCACTCATCTTCTGTCTTTCTCCATACAGGCGTCCGTTTGCAAATAAAGGGCATCAGAAAGGCTGGTGGCTGCGGGTGGGAAAAAAGTGAAATGCTTATTTTCAAAGCCACAGGAGGCCCCATTTGACAAAGCACCTAGCTTATCTCAGTGTTTTTGTTTGTATGATTTTCAATTCAAAGTTTGGAGCAATTCATTCCTAGGACTAAACTATCTCTACAACTGCCTTAGTAGCCCTATTTATTCAATAGTATTGTAGGGTTAGTCCAGCGGAAGTATTTTAAAGTATTCCTTCAATCTTCCTTCCATTTTAACGTGAATTGTTTAAATAAAAATGATGTTTATTTGCTGATAAAAATCGCAAACACTTCATGTAACAGCTGAGGCTCGATAGTTTTAGTAAATAAAAATACAAAATGCCCAGATGAATATGAACTTCAAAAACACAATGAGTAAAACTTCAATTTAAGTATTTCAAATCACTGAGAAATTACAGGATACACTTCTAGTGTGTTTCTTTACCTAAAATTCAAACTTAACTAGGCAGTCTATATTTGTTCTGGCAATCCTACCATGCTTTCACGGGTGTTAAACATTCAAGTAAAAACTAGGACACATTCCACTGCATTATTGAATTTAAGCTTTCTCTGTACAGAGCTGAAGTACTTCATCAGTCAGAGTATGAACTTCTCATTTATGAACAGATAAAGTGACACCTCTAGAAATGAGTGAATTTTAATTTTACTTTACAGAGTAAGACCTACTTCTAGCCAGTAAAGTCCATGCTACTTACAGAAATTTTCTCAACACAAAAAAGTAAAGTCAAAAGACGCAACTGGCATCTTCCTTTGAAACACGAGTTAAAGTCTTCACTACTTAGTTTAGAAGTGAATGCCACCTTTCATTTATGGTTCAAAACAGACCTCCTAAAACCCACAGAGCATACCTAAGGCTAAAGAGACTTTGGAACCAATAAATAAATGAGCAGTTCCTCTAGAGGAGACCAAACATTCCCTCACGACTGTAAACAAAAAGCAAAGCTCAATTTTATGTAACCCATTCATTTTTCATATATCTTTAGCTATAAATAACTAAATGAAGAGGGATTATTATGTTTTTCTTTTGATGAGAGATAAAAAAAAATTCTGTTCTTGACTCAGATCTCAGCAAACAATCTCAAACATAATTATACCTATTTTGCATGTGATTCAATTCATTCTCTTTGTTTGGGGCCTTTATAAATGTGCCAAAAGGTCTACATGAAACTTCCTCCTACCTTAGGAATTGGAATGTAATATTATTTATAGTAATTCACTCCCAAAGCCCCTCTGAGTTAATAAAATGTGATGATAATCTAATAACTCTAATTGTACATAGTTTATAGAGTTCACTAATTTAAACTCACATCTAATATTTAGAAAGAAAAAGGTGTTTTTGTAGATCTTAAGGCGTCTTAATTTTTCTCTTGTTCTTTCTTTTTTCTTTCTTTCCTTCCTTCTTTCTAAATAGATCCTTTCCCAGAAAGGGAATAAGAAAAAAGACATCAAATGAAAAGTGCAAACTGACTAGTCGAGAAATCTCCACTGAGCACTTAAACAAAATGTTAGAAAACTCCTGCTAGGACTTCAAAATAAACCTCATGCTAGAGCTCAGTCCTGCTAAGAAATACCACTCAAAGCTGCCACTTGACCCGGAATTCCTCTACAAGAAAAACTAACCATCACTACATAAGCGTGGTCCATGAGAATGCCGGGGTGTCAACAACATTTGCGGGGGCCCCGCCTGGCCTGGCCGCTCGCCCTGGCATGATAAATCACCGGCAGATCCTTACCTTCCTACGTTTGATCTCTGCTCAGCAAGATGTGGTTTTGATGTGAGGAACTCCAGATCTCTTAGGTCAGAGACAAATAGCAGTGTCGCTGACCTGCCAAGTGCTAAGTCTCTATTAGACTGAGCGAAAAGTCCTAAGCTGCTGACACCTCCCTGGCCGCCGTGTTTCCCAGCCCTGCGAGGCTGCCCCGGCCTTGCTCCACAGAAAGCCTTGGAGAAGAGACAACAAACCTTTCCTTGCTACCATTATTCACAAGTATTCAAACAAGGTTTCCTAAGACTTCAAAGAGGAATTCTCTTGGGAGTCAGTGGTCTGATTTCTAGTACTATAAGATGAGCAAACAGAAAACATTTGAGTTTGATTTCCAGTGGGTCTTCTTACACTGCTAATCACTCATTTATAGAAAGAGAGTCATTAACAGAGATCTCCATGCATCATGCTTTGGTAATTATTAGTACACGGAGGGGCATGTTTTTGTTTTTTGGGCTGTTTTGTTTTGTTTCTTGGGGTACTGGTGATTGAACCTAAGGAGCACTGAGTTATATCCCTATCCCTTTTTAAAATTTGGTATCAAGGCAGGTCTCCTTAAATTGCCCAAACTGGCCTCAGATTTGCAGTCCTCTTGCTTCAGCCTCTTGAAAAGATGGGATTACAGATGTCTGCCCCTGAACCCTACAGTGAAAGCGTTTTTAACAAAACTGTTCTGAGTTCAAATCTGGGGTGCCAGAAGACTACAACTAGATATGCAAGCAAGGTCGACATTGCTTTTCTGATTCTCCTAGTCCCAGGTTCTAAACCAGAAGAGGAAAGAATTAATTCTAAAGAATGGGGTAAAGAAATCTGAACAGCTCTTCTAGTCCAATCTTTAAAAATACTGAGGTCAGGACACTTGCATCTCGTTCCCTCTCTCATTTCATACATAATAAAACTTCTGTCCGAAGGATTCTGGTGACTTTTCCAAGTGTCGCAGAGCATTTTTATTTCCCCATGGCCTAACAGAGAGGAGCTACTCAGTAAGCGATCAAGTGATCTTACTCGTTCATTAATTCAGTAGATACTTGCTCAATTAGATCCCAGAGTCTGCTAAACAAGCACACACGGGCAGGGTTTGGGTCGGAAGGCTGGTCCTCTAAAGCCTGGTGCCATGCTTGTTCTCTGCTCCACAGTGCACACTGCGGGGCTTCTGTGCCGAAGAGGGGCCAGCGGGAGGGGAGGAGAGGGGCTCTGCATCCACTAATGTGTGTGCATTTCCTTTGCAGGAAGGACAGAAAAGGAAGAAAGTGGTTTCACAACTCTTTTTTTTTTTTTTTTTTTTTTTTTTTTATTTTTCTCCGGTACCGGGAACCGAACTCACGACCTTGCGCTTGCCAGGCAGGAGCTTTGCCGCTGAGCTAAATCCCCAGCCCCGGTTTCACAACTCTTTACCCCAGAACTCACTCTGTAGTCCTACTATTCTATCTACCATGAAATCAGACAATTTTATTTCCTAGTCTGCATTTATTTATTCATTTATAAAACACAAAGAAGATTGGGCTGCATAATATGGCAAAACACCTACAATACTGCCTCTCCCGGCCAAAAAAGGAAGAAAGATAAAGAAGACAACAACAGCAACAAAATACTGACTCCCAGGAAAATTCAAGTCCAAGAAGAAAACTGGTCTGAACAGTAGCAGTAACTTATGCCTGGCTGCCATCAAGCACGCACACTACTTAACAATAATAAAAAGAAATGTTTGAAATAAACCTACAATATTACATTTGAAAGGCTACAAGAGATTTGGGGTGGGTATGAAAGTCACTATAAAATGCTGCCACGAAAATGATGCCACAAATACCAAAAACCGGGCCACTAAAATTGGTGTGAAATTTCAGTTGGTTGAAATGATGAAGACTCTCAAGAAAGCAAAAAATATGCTGTGCTTTAAGCAGCTGATTATTCTATAGTCTCCCCTGTTACACCACTCAGGATGAGAAACACAAATAAGACCCAAATCCTCTCTCTGTAATACTAAGTGCCTCTGCAAGTGTTCGTTAAAAGTACTGTTTGGGTTTTTTGTTGTTTGTTTGGTTTTGGGCTTTTTGGGTTTCTTTGCAATTAAATGTAGTTTATGTGCCCACATTTGTGTGCGCACGCGTCTACTCTAAAGGCTGAGCAATAAACTCTCCTTTGTTCACATCAAGGTTTCCAAAAGTCACTGTTCTGTGTACCTTTTGTTCAAGCCTTCTCTTTTTCTCTGTTGAAATTCCTGGTAATGATACCAGAATGTGGGTGAGCCTCATTCATCTCCCTGCTGTTTACAAGACAGGATTTATGCTCAGTGTGCTGGATGCAATGACCACAGCACTGGACGGCTGAAGCTACCGCCCAGGATTCCTTTCATCTGAGAAATTTCCACTCGGCCCAAACACCTATCGGCATGGGGAAATTCGGAAGAGCAATTACAGCCAACACGTGTAGTCTTTTAAGACTACACCAATAAATACCCATTTGGGAAGGTCAATTTAATGCAACCCAGGCTGTTATCTGGAATACTATGTCACCAATTCAATCCATTAAGTAATTACTCAGTCCTCAAGAGGGCTCACAGAAGTCAGATGTGGTTATTCCAGGTTCACTGCTTCTGGTCTCCCGAAGGACCGCTTAGGCCAACAGCTGAAGAGCAGACCTCAAAGGTTCCCAGGCATAACTAACGATGCCATGAAGACAGGTCAATGAGTCTGAGCAGGGGAGGAGAGTCATCAAAGGCCTGACCTGGGAGGCCACTGGGAAAGCAGGAGAGCATGGAAAAGGAGAGAAACTGGGAGAGGAGCATGTGCAACGAGGGAGTAACGGAGCAGGAGAAATGCGCTCTCCCTGAAAATGAAGACAGGGAATCTGAAGAGGACAAGATCAGACTTTAAGAATACACCCAACCCTTCACCAGCTGCTTTGAGTAAGATTTTGAGTCGTTTACAACGAAACGCTGATCATACAACTCAGCCGCTTCCTCCTCCTCTCACGGATGACATTTAAAAAGTCTGAGTCATCTGTAGGAAAATGGATGCACCTCGAGACTATGTGCTAAATGAAATAAATCAGACACACACGCCTCAGTGCCGCATGGTTCCTCTTCATGAGAAACCCACAGTGTCAGTAAGGAGCAGAATAAATCAGACACACACGCCTCAGTGCCGCATGGTTCCTCTTCATGAGAAACCCACAGTGTCAGTAAGGAGCAGAATAAATCAGACACACACGCCTCAGTGCCGCATGGTTCCTCTTCATGAGAAACCCACAGTGTCAGTAAGGAGCAGAATACACAAGAGATAAGGGAAGGCGGGGAGGCAAATCTCAAATGAGAAGAGAATGAAGCGATGGAGGGACGAGAGAGAGGGGAGAGAGAGATGAAAAAGGAGTTAAGGCGTGTTCTGTATGTGTTCCAACTCCACACAAAGGCGCGAAACATTATGTACTGCAAACATGCAGTGATGCATAAAAAACAATTTAAAAATTTTTAAGAAATGTGGCTATGGATGAATAGCCACACATGGATCCCTCTATTCTGGAGCCCCACTGAGGTGCCATGTGAGAAAGCGATCTCACGATTAAGGCTTAGGGAGAGGCAACTGTTCATAACACACGACATACAACACACCCACCAGCAAACGTGTGTCTCACACAAGTTGTAGGCAAGTTACACAAAGTGAGCAGTGGACTGGATATGAGATACACATTAGCACTCGACATCTTCACGCATCTGCACCCCCAAGTGAATCCCAATAACCATAACAAAGAAAATCGCTTTCTAAAGAAAAAAACCCACAACAGGTGTTATTAAGAGCAGCGTGTGATTATCCAGCCAGCAGGAGGCAAGCCACAGCTCTTTACCAAAGCCTGGAGTCACACCTACCCAGGCGATTCATACCTAAAGTGTCAAATTGTCCTCCGCCACCCCACCACCTTTTCTATGGCTCCCGGTGTTGTGAGTGGTAGCCACAGACAAGGCTAAGTAAGTGTGGGATTGTTGGTTTGCCATATCTCATTGAAATCCGCAGTGGAGCTGATAGTGCCGACTTTATTATCTCTGGTGGTTTCTATGCCCGGTCTTGTTACGAGCTGGGAATGAAGACTGAGCCCTGGAATTTACACCCACTGTTGTTACTGCGTCTGCAAAATTCACTAAACTTGAATGTGCTTGGTTCCTTTGCTTGTAAAAGACAGATACTATAATGACAGTCACATAATAAGGTTGCCACGACAATTAAATGTACCCATATGTGAAAAGCACTTTCAATATTATATAATGAAAGCTGTACCAATTAGTAGCTACTTCTAACAATAAAATATAGCAGGTATTCACTCAACATTTCTGAAACATCCACACTGTAGACACTGAGCTAGGTGCTTCAGAAATACCAAGATGAATGAGTTTATAATGTGGTACAGTGTAGGAAAAAGGAGTTGCACAGAAAAGTTAATCTACAAGGCAAAATCTGTACCATCCACAAGATGGCAAGCAAATAACATAGTTCCTCAGAGAACACAAGTTCATTATCAAAAACAAAAGATGCTTGATTCCTGGTACAAATAAAGGAATTAAAAAATTAAATAAAATAAAAGATGTGTAGTCAGCTTGGTTAGGTATTTTATACACTCCCACCTGCTCCGAGAAGGGCTGGAGTCAGTGTGAAGGTTGGGGAATTTCACTTTCCTATGATAGCTCCTTTAGGACGAGAGGCACCCACACATGAATCAAACCACTTACAGAATCCAAACACAAAGGTAAAAGCATAGCACGAGGCTTTGACATTGATACACAAGTGAAAGCATTAACAAAATATGATGAACCTTGGCAGTTTTCAAGCCTAGCCTACGCAATACTTAAATTTTCTACATTAACAGGATAATGCACAGTATTTACTTATCCAAGAAAAAGTCCTCCCTACTACAAATTCTTTCTCAACATGGCACCGATAGATGTTCCTTCCACATCTAAAAATAAAGGGCACAAAAGGCTGAATTCATCTATCTGCTTTTGGCCTTTCCTACAGGACAATGTGTGTGAAAAAGGGCAAGCAGAACCTATGACAGCAGCTGGCCTTCAAGCACTCCCACTTACAGAAGTGTAAGGAAGTTAGGGGAATTGAACCCTAACATAAATAAATAACAATAAACATATTATCCCAGAGTTTTGCACAGTGACCCCTTAAAAGTTGCCATTTAGGACATGGCTGGTGCTCTAGTTTAGGGGAGCCCCCAGGTACCAAAATCACCCATCAAAGTGGAACTGGTTGCTTAGGATTTCCCATTATGGAGAAGAACACATGTTTCAGTCCTCCTGTGTTTGTTGCATGTTGCACAGAATATGGATTTTAAAAATTCTTTACACATTAACACCATTTTACTTCTCCAAACATTAAGACAAAGAAAGCATTTTGATAATAAACTTTCAAAACAGGATAAAGAGAATACCTTGAGAGCTGGAAGTTAGAATGCATTTCTTAAACAAGAAACAAAGGAAAACGCCTCCTTACTTGCAGCTGAAACTGTACAACTAATGCAAAAGTAAAAAGAAGAGGCAAAAAAGGCTCAATGAAGAAGAAAATGTTTGAAATATCTATATCTATCTATTTATCTATCTACCTATGTGTGTGTATATATATATATATATACACACCTATGGATTACAATCCCAAGAACACATCAATGAACACATATGCACAGAAAAGAAATAAGCAGCTCCCAAAAGAGGAAAGCCAAATGGTGAAGAAACACATTAAAAGATGCTTAATCTCACAAGGAATCAAAAGCATGCCAATTAAAACAGCAATGAGGAAATGTTTCTTACTAGTCAGATGGCAAAGCTTAGCAAATAATTACGAGAACCCCAAGTATAGGTGAGAAGGTAGTATACGGGAGCTGTGGTGTGCTGGGAAGGGGGCTGAATGCTATTGTAATAGAACAGAAATCCAGCAATCTCCAATGAAGTTGTAGATACACACTTTGTGAGCCAGCAGCATCACTTGTAAGTGTACGATCTAGAAGCTCTCTTGCCAGGGATATACGGAGACATGTTCAAGAATGTTCACAGCAGCATGAGTTTAATAGTAAAAAACTCAAAGTATCTTAAATGTCAATAGTACAACGAATTAAAAACTAGAATATAGGCAAAGAACAGAATTATGTGCAAGAATGCTAATAAGTGAATTGCAGTTATATCCAACAACATGCATGCATTCTAAAAATATGCAAAGAAAAACAAAGCACGCACACATATGGCATGGTACCACTTACATAAAATGTATAAGCATGCAACACATAGCACATGTCTATGGATACTGATACAGGCTTGGATGCACACCCCTATGAGAAAGACACCTCTCAAGAAAGAAGGAGAAGGAAGAGGAGGTAATGAGAGGAGCTCATTCGGAAAGTTTCCCTGTAATGCTTCCAAAACCCTAGAAGCAAATATAGACAGTCCTTGATTTATGCCCGTTTGACTAACGATTTTTCAACTTCAAGATGGCAGGAAGCAGTAGGCACCCAGCAGAAACGACACTTCAAATTGTGATCTTTCTCCGCCCTAGTGATACATGATACGATTCTCTCGGGCAGTACTGAGCAGATACAGAGCATGTGCTGATGAGGCTCAACATTCCACACTCCCAGCACACCATGCTGCTAGCGACGACGCCGGGGAGAGGGGAGGTTGTGTGTTTTAAATGAAATTTGGACTTAAAATCACTTCAACTTACAATGGGGTAAACCCATTTTCACTGTAAAATATTAAGGATGAACAAACCCAGGCATAGTTTCACACGTGTCATATGACCATCGATACATTTCAGTGTGATTTCAACAGTTCACTTTCTGGCAAGTATGTCTAACAGCAGAGTGTACTGCTTACCTGCTCCACCCAAAACCTCTCCTTGTCATCTGTATTCCCACAGGGCTTTAACCACACCCACCACAAGCACCTTGGATCGTCAGCCACATGCATGGTGTCCTCACTCCAACCCAAGTGAGAACTCTTCAGTCTCTCCCAGTTGGGACCACACCTACGCATCTTTTGTGCTAGATAGGGTCTACACTGTATGGCACGAAAGAAACCTTGATGAATGTTAAATTAATAAACAAATTAATAAGCTTGAGTAAGCAAGAGTAGCTCAGTTTCCAGGTAAAAAATAGAACTGGCCCTGAGATTATACAATTAGATAACACTCCCTGTGAAAATCAAGTCATGTTAGTGTATTAGGTACCAGACTTAAAAATACATATGAGAGTTCCCTGGTTTCTGGTTTAGGTGAGTTTCATATGATTCTTGATCTCTTCCCCAAGAAATGATTTTGTGAGGATGTCCCACTTTCATACGTATGAGAACAAGACACAGTTGTCCTCCATAAATCCACACAGACATTTCATAATTTCAACTTTCCAGGCAAAGCCTTTCCATTTCTTCGCTTCCTTACCACCCTAACCCTCCACCATTATCTCCTGCCTGTAGATTTGCTGTAGACATTGGTGGTGAAGTTGAGGGACGAGGAACTTGGGTTATTTCCGTCTGCCGGTGGCATGGCTAAAGTCATAATATCTCACCAGATGTACTTCCCTGTAGGAAAAGCCACACAACATGTGCTAATTTCTGGCTCAACTTAATCTTTAGGAACTCCCTATGAAAGGCGTGGAGCAAAAAAACCACTTCGATCCTGAAACCTGAAATCAGTATACCTGAACAGCAAGAATGAAAGTTATGAGAAAATGTATTAAAATGTAACCTTTTAATTATTTTTTTAAAATTGCTATCTTTTACAATCAAGACTGAAAGAAGAGTTTATAGTTTCACCTGGACCGCAGGCTTTACCTTTCCCAGGATGTAGGGATAGAGAACAAGCTTCAAAAGTCAGATATTGCAGAGGAAAGGAAAGGAAAGTGGATAACTATGCCTGGAGGTAACAGAGCTGAACTAGAGGAAATAGAAGGCTTCCTTCCAGAATAAAATGGGAACCTAAGCGCCCAGACATTCTAATTTTTAACCACATTGTTCAGAGGTCAGTGAACCCCACGGCAGCCTAAGAGCCCCGCAGAAAGCAGGCAGAGGGCTGGAACCGCCCAATTACTACTCCAACTGGGGTTTTCAAAGGCTGGCAGTGTTCTCACATTGTGTGACAGGACAGAGACTCGTGTAAATAAGCTGCTGAGGTGGACAATTTTGAAGGAAAACTATTCAAACATAACTTGATCTTACAGTAAGACAATCAAGTGGTAGAGAAAAATGCTAGAGATAAGAAATTTCCAATTGGGAAAATCTCATCTATCTGAAAATAATGGGATAGGGCTCAAAAATATGTCTGATAAGGCAATTAAAAATTAACCAGGGGGATGCTGTGGCAATCAACTCTATATGCATCAGATTTGCTTCTGAGGGAAATGGGTGGCTTTGCAATGACCTGTCACAGCACATAAAGAAATTAAGGACATGGCAGGAAGGCTTTCAGCGCAGTTACTGCCTGACGCTTTCACTTCTGGGAAGGCAACTGGCCCTAAAATTCCACGCATTATTTGGGGGGTCAGGACCAGTGAAAGTTGCTTCAGTTTTACATAACCTAAGACAGCTCCCACTGTCAGAAGATTCTGCCTTTGCAGAGTGTGCTGGACCACGGCCACACTTCCAATGCACGCACCGCTGACTTGGCAACAGCTTTGGCCGAACTACTTAAAATACCAGAAGGGAGCGAGTGTGACTCCGTGCTCAAGTTCTGCCCCCTGGGTTCACACCGCGGCACAAGGATGCTAAATCCTGGCACGGGCATCAGCTGTCTAAACTATGCCCTGGAAACCTGCTCCATTTAATGACGTTTTAGCAAAGATAAGACTTCGCAGAAGAAATATCCAGGGAGTTCCAATCACTGAAAATGCATTTTAAAAACACAAAGAGATTCCATAGCTACCTGGAATATTAAAATAGTAAACAATGGCTTGTTTTATACACCTTTATGATCACAGAATTCTGATCATTCTTAAAATGGGCCTCGGTCAATCTGGAATTAGAGATGTAATTGATGATAACCATCATTCTGCAAAGTGCCCTGGAATTAGCACTGGGTGACTGCGATCAAACGCCACTTCCTTTCACACACTTCCTCATCCAGATAAAAGCCTATAAGGCAGGTGTTAGTATCTCAATTTCAACACACGTAGAAACCGAAACTCCAAGAGGAAAGTTCTTGCCCTCTGCGTTCCCAGAACCTGACATTACAGAGTAAATGTCAACTCTCCACACAGCTAAGGACATTTTTTTTTAAATCAGAATTCATTTGTTTTGCTTCTCTTTGCTTTGTTTTGAGACGAGGTCTCCCTCTGGTCTCGTGGTGATCCTCCTGCCTCAGCCTCCTGAGTGCTGGGATTATAGGCATGTACCACCATGCCCGGCTTGACCAGAATTTGACCAAAGGCCTGTGATAACTAAGGGCCTTTGGAGGGGGCTTGTAAACTTAAAAAACAAACAAAAAAAAAAACCATGCAGGCCACGTGGTCTCTGCTAAAACTACTCTTACTCCTGCAGCCACAGACGATTTGTAAATGCATGGATGTGGCTGGGTAACAATAAAACGTTATTTACAAAACCAGGAAGACAGCTTTATCATTTTATGGAAATAAAGGTCTAGGAGTGCCTCGGGAAATGGGGACTCCATGCAGCTGAACCCTGAAGTGAGGCCCTAGGAGAGCTGTCTAAACCACCTCTATGGAACTCTTAGCTTCCCCAGCTCAAGTGAAGATGATACAAACAGAAAGAGGCACAGTTATGAACAGCATTTTTCAAACACCTGAATTCCTCCATTACCGTGCAGCTCGATGGACAACTTATGATCAAAACAAACACGAGTAAAGGTCTGGAATGAAAAATTTGGACTGAGACACATACTTTTTAAAATAAAGTTTTCCTGGGATAAACAAGAATCTTGTCCTCCCACATACAAAAAGAAAAAGAAAAAGAAAAAGAAAAAGTTCATAAAAATTATAAATAATAATTTAAAGCCAAGATATAGAAAGCTACAAATTTTGTGTCAGTAACTACTCTTTCTTCACTAATGCACTCTTTTAAAAATTTTTTTCTTAACAAGAAATCATTGTTAAAACATGGGGTCTAGCTCACTGTATTAGGGAAGCCAATAGACATAATCTAAAAGTGGTACTGCCATTGATGATTTCTAAAATATATACTGGAACTTCAGACCAGCAAGCTTATCTTTAAAATGTGATGTGATTGCCTAAAAGTTAACAAAAAACCCTTTCAGCAAGCTTGGGGATGAAACATCAATTTTGTAGCATTTCTACTGGAACTCTGACAGGCAAAGGCAGTAACTTTCAATTCTTGTCCTTTCCTGCATTCCCTTTATAATTCTGAAAAATTCTTTTAAAGTAAGAATAAAGGAGATGAAAAAATACAGAAAGACACAAGATGACAAGTGCAAAGTATCCTGAGTACACGCCACCTGGAATTTTCATAATCTAATCAGTGATTTGTAAGTAGTGACTCTCTGTCGATCCCCAAAACACATGGAACAATCATGCGAAAATGTCCCTCAGAAAAGATGTATTTCTTTAAAAAGACAAAATTTATTAATTAGTGATATGTCTGTTTGTCTTATAGCATCATTATCTTCTGCAAATATTGGTTTGTTTGATGTGGTTTTCAGTGAACCCTAAAGCACTGTAACTTTTTACCCACTACCCTTTAAAATTTCCTGATGAACATGGTTCTAAAGAACTCGGCACACCCTACCTTGTTCGTTCGTCTGCTTTAAAATGCTAATGTATCTTCCCTCACCTCTGATCATAAGTGAATTTAAAAACAAAAAACCCTCCCCGTTAATCTGATTTTCCTCTTTTAAAAAGTCATTACCCATTATCTTGGGCCACCAAAAAAACAGTCACTGCTTTTCATGTACACACGTACACACACACACACACACACACACACACACACACACACACACGAAGTGCTGGTCCCTGACGCTTGTCTTAGGAGATTTAGAACTCTCACTAAAGAGCCCGGAGGGAACCAGGCTGGAAAATGTCCACAGATACCTGATTTTACAAGTTTTGTGGAAAGAGCCCCCCTTTTGTGTTACCCAGTATTTACGAGGGTTGTTTGTCAAGACAAAAATAAGGACCCTCCTCCCCACAAATTAAAGAATCCAGTTACAATCCATTATTTCATTTCTGATTGTTTTTCTTTGTAATAAGTAGGAAAGTGGATACTGGATATAAGTCTTCCCGGAGCGACTCCACATTAAAGGCTCCAATTAACCATAAATCAGTTGTCTTTCCTACTGGGGGAGAACAAGAGAGAAAAGAGAGGGTTTGGTTAGAGAAAAAGAGAGCGAGAGGAGTTTCCAAATTAAATTCGGGGGGGATAAAAGGTAAGCATCACGTACCTAAAGTGGTTTGGGGAGGCTGCGGGGGAAAACGTGGGCAGAAGTAGGACTAACACAAACCCTCCCAAATTTGAGGGCAAGGTCCCTTCTGCTGGGTAGGTCTCGCATCTTAAGACCTCCAAAGGGCGGCTGCAGAGGTTAGAGACCCTCATAAAACAAAACTTTATTCTGCAGGCTCTCCCGCTCGCTCCGCCACCGGAGCGGGGCCACGCACGGGCACTATTGTCATTCAAACAATACCTCCAGGGCTATAACCATTAACGACTGCTCATTAAAGCGCTTTCAAATATTCGTCACACCGTGTAAAACCCCTAAGAGGTGCTTTAAATCCTCCTAAATCGACATGCAAAGAAAAGAAATCGCCCTGATTGCACCCTAAAACTCAAGGCAAGTGAAATTCCAGTGTTCTGAGTTTCTTGCTTTCCTCCTTCAACCTTTAAGCCAGAACCAACTTACTTTCCTACAAAATTTAGGCAACCTTGTAACGAGCGCGACGGGGTACACCTTCCGCCGCACACCGCGCACATACATTTACGCTCAGCGGAAGAAACTCGCGGCAGGAACAGAAAGTCAAACGGGAACTGTAAAAGCAAAGGCAAAAGCGGGGCCTTTAAACCCCCTTTCCCCTCCCACGCCGCAGCGATCGCACCCGCGTCTGTAACCGGTGCTGCTCTAACGCCGCGCGGGAGGGAAGTGAGCTCAGCGGACGAAGGCAGCAGGCGCACGTTCTTTTTAAAAGTGGCGCGGTAAGAGGAAAGGAGAAGAACGCGAGCCCGCCTGCGGGGCCGGGCCGTCGGACGCGGCGCGGGCCGG
>NW_004955450.1:16359036-16364282 GCF_000276665.1 Chinchilla lanigera | reverse complement strand
GCCCCGCGGGCGCCCGGAGCGCAGTCCCGGGCCCGGAGCGCCCCTCGGAGCGCGGTCCCTGAGCTAGATCAGGGGTGCACGAAAAGCCGCTACAAGGCCCTTCCCTGCCCCTCGCGGAGTGGGTCCGGAGGGACTCCGCGGGCAGCCACGGTTCTCCGCGGGCCCACGGAAAGGTCCGCGCGAGTCCTGGGTCTGCGCCCCGGCGCCTTCCGGACCCCTGACCGGCCCTCCTTCAGGTGGTCAGGGTCCTTCTCGCCCTAGACGCTGTCCCGAGCTGACCCTGCCCGGTGCTCGGGGCTGAGATGCTACGCGAGAGCGCAAACAGGCGAAACTATTACTGTGGGGTCTGTGACAGTCCCAGGGGCGCAGAGCCCACAGTATCTGCTGGAGGCGACCGGAAGGACCCGAGGATCTGCGGCCCTTGGGTTAGGCGATATGAGGTTTGCAATTCACACGGGATTCCTTTGGCCAAACATGACGCCTTAATAATGGTGTATGTTCGTGAGGTGCACGTTTATGAAAGAAAAGGGTGCAGCCGGGCGTGGTGGCTCACGCCTGTAGTCCCAGCACTCGGGAGGCTGAGGCAGGAGGATCGTCGCGAGTTCGAGGCCAGGCTGGGTACAAAGTGAGCTCAAGGCCAGCCTGAACTGCACAGCGAGACCCTGCCTCAAAAAGACAAAAAAAAAAAAAAGCGTGCAAGGCAAGAAGTAGGAGCGAGGGCCGCCGCTGCGAGGGCTGGGTTTGCGGAGGACAGACGGCCCTGCCGGAAGAGCCCTGCTCCGGAGAATGAGTCTGCAGAGCCGCCCGGGACCTGCCCTCCTCGGCGCGGTGCTGGGCCGCAGCGCGGACTGGGGAGCCCGCCGCCAGGCCGGCTAGCAGCTCTGCCTTGCAGGGAGGGAGCGCCTGGCTGTGCGCCTGGGGACAGTCCCGGGCGGTCTGCACGTTCCCAGGGAGAGGCTTGGTCTGCGGGAGGCTGACCTTTGAGTGACGCCTGAAAGGGGAAGCCAGGCTCCCAGGCGAGGGAAGGGCACTCGAGCGAAGGCAGACAGCTTTGCGGGACACGGGGGAGCGGGGCTGCAGGGGGAGCCTGGCCGCCAGTCCCCTCCGGGCTGTGAAGGCCGGAGTGCGCTGGTCCTCAGGAGCTCCGAGAAAGGCTGTCCCAGGCGCAAAACCACTGACTCAAGCGCCAGGCTCGTTCGCGCGCCTTCTGCTGCTGACGCCATTCCTTCCCGCGCTTGATACTCCCTCCGCGAGGAAGGAGCAGGTCCCGAGAGGGACGAGTTACTAGCGCAGAGAGATAAAGCAAATAGATTTTCTTCTCCTCTGGCAGGAAAGGGAGTCAGTATCTCCTGATTTCTTCTCACCGACATCTCCAGAACCTCCTCCAGTGACAGCTGGCTGGCCGGCTTGAATGGCTCCCTCTCGGCTGCTTTGCTGTGACACCTCCCAAGAAGACAGACCCATCAGCAGGGACTGTGCCTTCTCTTTCCCTTATGCCTGCCTCAGTTCCTGAAACAACGTGGAGCTGGGCGTGGTGGCACATGCCTATGATCCCAGCACTCTGGAGGATGAGGCAGGAGGGTCTCCACGAGTTCGAGGCCCGCCTGAACTACATAGCCAGACCCTGTCTCAAAAATAAATAAATCAATAAGTGCGTTATTCAATAAGAATTTTTGCTGAGTGGTCTGAGCAAACAGCGCCGTTGACTGCTCTGGCTGTAAGCGGGGGTGATTTCTCCACCCTCCAGCGTGAATGCTTGCTCTTCGTGATCCTCAGCCTGGCCTGACTTCTACCCATCTCTGCTCGTGCTTTGCTGTGCAAAGAATGTCTAAGAATTTTTCCCTGCCTGTGGTCATCCTCTGGGGGCCCCGACACTCTTCTCTTCAGTTCAGGACTGCTGCCCCCTTTTGTCCGAACTCTAATTCGAGGTGGGGACAGAGTGTAGCAGAGAGGGTGCTAGAACTGCAGTACTTTCGGTCTGTGCGTGCTTGGGGCTCACATTCCTGATGCTGGACTGCAGTCCGCACCTCTCTTTCATGGTCCTGCTCTTCCCTCCCCGTTATCTCACTGTACTGTCTTTCACTTCCCCGGCGGACTTCACAACTGTTAGGGAGCCAGCCTTGGCCAACACCAGCTTCGCTCTCCTCACGTTTTGCATCTGTCTTTTCCCCAGTTCGGTTATGAAACGCTTTTCCCACCCTCCCTCACCTGTGATTATTTATTGTTTAGGATACATCTTGTCTGAAACCTGTGCGAGGAAACCTAAGCTGCAGCCCACTCTATTTATTTCCTTGTGAAAACAATTTATTGGGCCTGGTGGAGCCAATATCCTGGAGTTGCGGAGGAGAAAAATAAATTCTTGCCTCGTACTTCCTGACCTAAATAGCAGAAGGCAGGGTTGTGCTTTTAAAGCATCAGCTGTGCGTAAAGTTTGACTTCAGGGGATGGGACTGTGTCCATTCAGACTTCTTTTCAGATGCAGTTAGGGGATAAAAGGGTCCCCCCAGTCAAGAACCCTGCTTTAGATATCAGCCAGGAACTGAGTGCAGCACGCAGATGCCCTCAAGAAAAATACCTTCGGTTTTGACAACTACACGTCCCTCGAGCGGGCGCTTGGGTGTCGGGGACCGTCTAGGCTGCAGGTGGCCTGTTTAATGGCCCTCTTCTGTCCATTACTGACCACGATGACAGCCCACCTTTTCTAGCAGATACACTTGCATCTTAATTTATCTTCAAAAAATAAATCACACCTTACGGCACTTTCCTCTTCTGCGTTAATTGAATTGGTTGCTTAAATGTCTCAAGTCTAATGATTTGGAAGAAGCACGTTGTTTGAAATATCTTTAAAAATTAGGATTGCACGCAGAATGATGTCAAGGCTTATTTCGGATGTAAGTGTCTCCTAATGATCTCATCCATCTCAAACGGGATGTGTCTGGTCACTTTGTTTGAAATGTTTCCTGAACATTCTTACAGGAAAGCTTAATGCAAGGCATATTTATAGAGAAATGGTATTTAATTTATTAACAAAAGCTTATAAAAAGCTTTCACATATCTTCATCCAGAAATGCTTAATGAAGTATTTTGGACCCATTATGAAAACGTCTATAAAATAAAATCACTTATTTTTTATTTAATATCAATATTAACTTTTTATTGGCGATCTAAATGCTCATTTAATTATCCTCTTCCTTCGAACATCCAGAAGAAAAGGGGCTCAGATTATGGCATTTATGAACCATAAAAATTCTGTGGATATTAAGCCCCGCTTTCCTTGACGCGGCCTCTGGTCACTCGATCCTGGGGAGAGGCGCGTTTGTGCTCCCAGGGAGTAAGTCACTAGTTCGTTATGGCTCCGGAAATCTATGTCCCGGTATATAACATAATTCTCTCCTGTTAAAATATACCCTCCCGTGGGGTTCCCAGGAGACTGTTCTAAAAGCAGGAACTAGGTTTACCTTTGTTGTAGAGCCACAGCCTGCTTAACCTGCTTTCGCAGGGCTGCAGGCTGCGCGCAGAACCGAGCTCTGCGCTCCAGCAGTAGTTACTGCTAACGGGCTTGGGAGAGTCAGGCAACCGGCCTGCGGCCCGCCCGGCACCTGCGGAGAGCGTGAGCGCCCTCTGCCGCTGGCCACGGGTGTGCGCGGCCGGACTGGGGCCGTCCAAAGCCAGAGGTGGCCCGGCTGCTGTATTTTACCTGATGCCGGTGAGAAATCTTCAGATCAAAGTTGAATTCTTTTGAAGGAAAACATAACATCAGACTTTAGCTAGTTTGGGAGGACTTCCATTAAGAGATATGTAGACGTTAGGGAAAGAACAGCAGTGTTGTGAGGCCGGCTTGCAGTGGACAGCACGGTCCCCTCACCCCTCAGCCAGCGCCCACGGCCCCGCGTCACAGCCAGTGCCACTCAGGGTCCCGCAGCAAGTCACACGACAAGCCGCAGCCGGGAGCAGCTCTGCCTTCCACGGCCAGGGAGCTCCAGAACTTCTTTCTTTTCCTCTGAGGCGCTTGGTATGTCCCTTGTGAGGTTTGTTTTTTCCTCTTCCCACGCTCCTTTGTTTACACTTTTCGTTCTCACTTTGAAAACCCCTCGTTTCTGTACCGAGCTCTTTACCCTTCCTTCCCACCCCAGCGTTCACCCGCTCCTGTGCACGAACCTCCTTCCCAAGTCCTTTGCCCTTAGAAAAATGTTCGACCCCAGGCTCTTTGGCATTGGGAATTCTCAAGGGTGAAATCTGGGACAGGGAATCACGTTGGCAGTCCCTGAAACCCCGGGCGAAGTGGGCAGCTTCTGCGTCCCCCCCCCGTGACCTGCTAGGACGGCCCGGACACAGCCACTAGGAACACTGCAGAAGCTGGCACCAGAGATAATTTCTTTCTGCTCAGCCTCCTGGTCCACTGTGTGAAAGGCACAGGCATAAGTGAGCAGTGGGCAGGGCTGGACGCAGACCTCTCCTTTGGACATCAGCCCCAGCCAGGCGAGGCTGGCCTTGGGCCTGCTCGAGGGGCACCGGTCGGTCCTTGTCTGCTGCTGCCAGGACTGAAACATTTCCTCCCGCTGCAGGTTGGTCATTTCAGAACCCGCTGGCCACATCTGATGCACCAAGCAGCAACACGGGGCTTCTGAGGAGCACAGAAGTGTGTAGAGGGTCTCCACCCCCAAATTCGGTGAGGCCAGGAGGACAGTAACTGAACACAGGAAGCCGCGCAAGGGCCCTGGGAGTCAGAGTCAGAACACGGCTGCAGAGGCAACGTGAAGGGAGGGGATCCTTTCAGGCCTCTGCTGCGGGCCCCTCACTCTGTAGGTGCTACGGGGGACACCAAAGACAAGGACACCCACGCTTACAGCGGCAGATTGTCATAGCCAAACCTTGGAAACAACCCAGTGCCCATCAGCTGGTGAACGGATGAAGACGTGGTGCTTTACACAATGGAGCACTACTCCGCTATAAGGAAGGATAAACCTGAGACATTCCTAGGAACATGGAAGCACCTTGAGGCCACACTCTTAAGTGAAATGAATTGAACACGTGTGTGTAAATACCACGTGGTTTCTCTGGTGTGAGAAACCGTAAGTGTAAATAAGGACTAGATATTTGAAGTAGGAAGACAATACTCAGTTGGGAAGGGGAACTAGGAAGGGGACAGGAAGGCAGGGAAAAGAAAAAAATGACAGAAGAAGGAAAAAATGGAAACAAAGCTTTTGTAAAGAAGGAGGAAAAGGGGTTGAAGGGAGGGTAGGGGG
>NW_004955450.1:16345110-16358692 GCF_000276665.1 Chinchilla lanigera | reverse complement strand
TTCTAAAACATGACACAACCAGGAACTACTTGGACATTTTTTAGTGTAGAGATAACTGTGGTTATCTACCGAGATAACTATTTGTGAAACTGAGATTTTCAGAAGCAAAGACTTGGACCTAAGATACCGCCTCCCACTTCTCCAATCCAAATTTGGTGACCTCCAGCATGTGACACTTCAGTACAGGCGAAAAGAGAGGAGAAAACATAGGAGAAACCGAGGGCAGCCTTTTCCTTCTCTCCATGTGAGAAGAAAGGAGGGCGTTACATGACGCTGTGCTGTTTCCCATGCTTACACACCTGCTACACACACATCGCTACCTGCTCAGTCAGGGCTCAGGCATTCGTGGACTCGTCCAGTGGTTTCCAACCCTGGATCCAGATATAACCACTCAGAGAGCTTTCAAACGGAGGATGCCTGGTCCTACCCAACTATAGATGGGATCCAACATATTGCTGCTGTTTGCCAAGGTTCCTGGGGTCTCCAAGCACAGCGTGGCTGGGGGACCACCAGCGACCCCACAGGAGGCAGGCCCCGTGCATTCCGTACTCCTCCCTGTAGCCTCTGGCCCTGAAACTGGGGCTCCGCGCCTTCCCACTTTGCAGTGCTCTTGCTTGGCTATTTTTCATTTAGTATTTGAAAAACACATGAAGCCTCAAATGGACTGACCTTTCTGCTAATGTATTTCACCTAAATTAACAGAAGCAATTAACTAATTTATATTGGAATCTTGCACTTTCCAGTCCACATTTATCAACGCTTAAACGCTTGATCTGGTGTTGCCGCTTAAATTTTTTATTACTACCCTTTAAATCTGAAGAAATGTCTCATGCTTAATTAGTCAAACTTACATATTCAATTAACAGATTCATTATAGGCTAATGAATGCGGAGGCAGGACTCGGGCAGCATCTGCCTACCAACCTCAAGAACCCAACTGTCCTGCAGTGTAACTGAACCAGCTGACCCTCCGCCCATAGGACTTCCATGGATTTGCCAACACAGGATCTGGCCAGGCGTGGTGGTGCACGCCCGCAATCCCAGCACTGGGGAGGCTGAGGCTGGAGGATGACCAAGAGTTCAAGGCCAGCCTCAGCTACATAGTGAGGGTTCAGGCCAGCCTGAACTACCTTTCAAAACCCTGTCTCAAAAATTAAAAACAAAAGAGAAAGAAAAGGAGACAGATCTACCTGAAAACCCTTTTTGGTATAAAAATGTGCTGGTTGAAGTTGTCATTCCAAATTACTGAATTTTTCTAACTTGAGCTTCTCCTAGTCAGTGCTTAGGAAAATAAATTCAGTGACAAAATTAATATTATGAATTAAAGAAAATCTTTATCTTATTTTAATATGCTTTAAGATTGCTTCAAACTTGCTTGATTTTATAGCTTTGCACATATACCCAGGTATTACTTACGAAACTGGATGTTCCTGTCTTCAGTTATAGTTGAAATCTAAATAATGCACAGATCTAAAAGAAATTTCTACATTTTCAATAATACTTTCCATAAAAATTCAGATGTATTACCAAAATGATGATTTCTTCCTAGCTACAGAAATAAAAATCCAAAAGTTTAATAACTGAAAATATAGAAATTCATTTTAGATCTCTGAATTATTTAGATTCCAACTATAGCTAGTGTGCTCAGAAGGGCCAGGAGAGTATATAAATAGGGCCTGGTATGCTGTGCAGAGGCCCCTGCAGTGATAGATACTCCAGGAGTAGATCGTATCAGGCGCACGCGCTCCCCTCTGCAAGGAGGGGTCTCCCAGTCTGCTGTTCAGACCCAACAGCGTTTCCAGGCCTGAACGACCAAGCTCCACGTCCCGCCATCAGACCTCATGGAAACCCCTTCCCAGCCTCGGCCTGTGCTCTGGAAGGAAGGACATGTTTGTCCTTCACAGGGCTTTGAGCAGGGAGGTGAGGGGTACCGAGGAGCTGGCTGAGCCAGCCCTCCCCTCTGCCTGAATGCAGTAGACACTTGGAAGCCGGAAGGGGTCTTCCAGGGCACCCGGGGCCCGCTTTCGGCTTCTCCGCACGCATGATGACACCAAGTCACCATGGTGTTCCTTCCTGACAGTCAGTTTTGTAGCCGAGGAGTATTTCGCAATGTTAACCGATATAACCCTTTTACAAAACAGGCATTAAGTGTGATATTGATTCTTTAAATTGGGCACCCGGATGGACCTTACACCCTAAAACTGCTCATAGTTTTATATTGATAGAAATTTTGTAAGAGGTCGTTACATTTAAAAATCTGAAGAAATAGCTTATTTCAGTAATTTATTTAAAGGTTTGATATTTATCCATGTAATTTCTATCCTATATTTTAACTTTAACAAGAAAATTTAAGTATTTTAGAAAATATAGCTTTTTGAGATATGTATTTTAAAATATCTATGAAAAATAACAATGCTTCTATTTTTATTTAATTCACATTTCTGGTGAAAGTATATTCAAATTTGTACTCTTTGCCTCTTTTTTTTTTAATTTGTACTCTTTGAGTATAATTCTGTTTTTTTCTGTAGTATTACACTCCGGACCTGGGGCTTTCACACGGAACTATATCCCTTCCCTTTTTGTGAGATGAGGTCTTACTAACTCTGAAAGCTGTTCGGTTGGGTTTGAACTGGCAATTAATTCTCAGCCTCAGCCTCTTGGACTGCTGGATTACAAGTGTGTGCCACCATGTTCAGCTTAAATTGTTACTCTTATTAACACCAAATTATGTGAAAAACTTGATTAGAACTATACAGTAATTGTTGATGAAATAAAGGCAAAAGTAATTAATTTAATTTGTGAGCCATGTGCGTCTATCTTACCTAATCAAACATTGCTGACAGTTCTTCGGCGTGCTAAGACATACACCATTGCAGCTAGGCTTAGTAAGTATTGATAGCGTGCTTTCATTCAAACAAACCACATAACTATGTATTTAAAATCTTGTCATCATGAAGGTGCATTTGCCAAAGTAGCACGTAATATTATATTCAACAAGTTGGAAGTTTAATTTGAAATTGTAAAATAGGTACATGTGTGATGTTTGAATCTCTAGTTATTCTTTCCCTAGATTGCTAACCGTTTGTATCAACACTGTTAAAGTTTTTTCACTTTTAATATTTTGTTTGTTTACCTTTTTAAATAATGAAAAGGACACTGGATCCAGGAAACCCAAATTTTGTCTGTAACTCCTCATCCTGTGGAATCACTGAAAACACACACACATATGTGAGTACTTGGCCCCGTAGAAAATGTCACTGCAAAAAAAAAAAAAAAAAAGGCATTGTTAATATGTGTCCCCATAACAACGCGGCAAAATTGAACTTAAAAGCTTATGCAGTTTTTAACTGCAAAAGGAAAATAACTCTTTGTCCATGTTGCAAACCTTTTCTCAGAACTGGAATAAACAATCCAGGCACAGCTGATCACAAGTTGTGGTGTAAGCACCGTGTCACCTTCACAGCGCAGGGCTCCCGCACTGGGCGCGGCAGGCCGTGGGCTCCCCGTGAGGAGCTCTGTGTTCAGGCTGCCGGGTCAGGGAGAGCTCCGTGCCCTCGGGGTGCCCTGCGGGAAGGAACCCAAAGAAAGTGGTTCTGTCCGCATGCACATCCGAATGGCATTTGAGCTGGGCCTACCTGATAGGAGCAGGGCAGGGAGCGAGACAAGCTTGGTGGCAGAAAAAGACCAAGGCGGGTCTGGGGAAAATTTACAGCTGGTGTGACATGCCTCCCAAGGAAAGCTAGGATAAAGCCAGCCAACAGGAGGAGCCGAGAAACTGGCTCAGCAGGAGGGAAAGCGGAAGTCAGTCAGCTCTCTCGGTCTCTCTCTCACACTGGGAAGACTTTTTACACTGTAGTACCGCCTGGGGTAGCAGTGGTGAGTCCTAGACAGTGTTCACATTCAACATTGTAGACGGTGAGACAAAGGCAAGAAAAGTCCAAAAGGTTGTGCGTGGACTGAAAGGCCCTTAGCTATGGGAGAAATCCCTGGGTGCCTGGGGGTGATAAAGCAGTAGGGCTGTGGGGTACCTGGAGGAGCCCCAAGCACGACACACATCCATCCCACAGCACCCGAGGGACAGGCGGACCTCTGTGCTCACTCATCGCGGAGTTGTGCCTCTCCCCTCTCCAGCATTTTCCTTCCGTCCCTTCTCTTACATCTAGTGCTGCTCTTTGGTCCTGGAACACATCTGTGGAACAGCGTGTGCAGCGCTGCGAAGTTACACAAGGACAAAACGCATTTCAGGTAAGGTTAGATGGTACCAGATTAGCTCCTGGGGGCATGGGAAGCCGCAATGCTCTGAACCACTCACAGGCAAAGAGGATGTCTAGGTTGTTGGAACAAAGTTGTGTGTCCCGCTTCTGGTCTGGAACATAAACCCTCCCGGGCCGGGCTGATCAGGTGCCCTTTGAACATCTCAAGTATGACCATACCCCTCTTCTCCTAAATTGTTCCCGCCGCTGCAGGGTGAGGTCCTAATGCCCGACCTAGTCAAGCTGTGCTGCTGGCAGCTTCATTGTAGGACCATGCAGCAGAAAACAGGAAATTTGGAAGCAGGCCAGTTAATGGAGTCCAAGAGAGGTCACACCTCATCCAGGCTTTCCTAAACTTTTTTCATCCTTTTTCAGATAAAGTAGGTCCCTGGGCTCCACCCCAGTCTCTGGAGAAAGGGCCCAGAATTTTGCTTGCTTAGCAACTGTCGTTCTTCCCCCAGGAGCACCTTCTGCTGGTGGTTTCGGGAACACTGGGAGCCCCGCCCCTTCCCTAGCGGGTGGGTCCCAGAGACAGCAGGCTGCACTAGCCCATGAGGACGAGGACCAGAAGGGGGCCCGGAAGGACGCGTAGGTGTAGTGAGACTGTCCGCCTCACTGCAGTCCCGCCAGCCCACGGAGAGTCCACTCGAGTCGACCCACGGCTTCCGGAGGCCGGGATCCTGCCTGGGGATGGGGTTGCCCACCCCTTCCTTCAGCCCTGTGGGGCCACGATAGCAGTGACTCTGGGGCCCCAGGGGTAGACACGGGCAGTGGGAAGGAAGCAGAGGCAGGAGAGTCCTGGGCTGGGAGCAGGGGACACACTCTTGTCCTTGGCTTGTTTGTCCAGGGGCAGCTGAATGTCCACAGGAGCTGCCCGTGGACACAACAGAGAGCCCAGCAGCTTTGCCCTCAGCCTCCCAGCCTTCCTTTTCTCTGCCCCTGGTCAGCTCTTGCTCCTTCTGCCCCCAGGAGTCCAGGTTCCCAGGCTGTTCTTCCCGGATCCGGAGAAATGGCCCTGCTTTCCTCAGCGGCATCTCACTGAAGACAGCGGCCAGCGTGACCAGGCAGGGGCGCTGTCCGGCTTCCGCTCTCCCTGATCATCGGTATAAGTGCAAGGGGGAAAACAGTAAACCGTCTCAGGTCACTGTTCAACGTAAGGCTGTCACCTTGCATTCAGACCTACAGTGCCTTCAAGACTGCAGTGAGGTTTCTTTCGGGCAGCAAAGCGTGCTCCCTGCTTGCATGGGGCAGCGGATGTTCAATGAGCGGGGGTTCCGTATTAAGTACAGGACTGTGTGAAATGTTTGCAAGTCAGGCAGAGTACAAGGGATGCTCCCAGCACAGGACAAGAGCTGGTCTTCCCTTCTGAGTTGCTCACAATCTGGGGAGGGAAAAATCCAAGCAGGGTGTGTCAGATGGAGACAGGAACAGGTGGAGAGGCCTCAGAAGGGAAGAACCGAGAGGGGGCAGCAGGCTCCGCACGGATCCTACTGTGGGATGTGGACTTGGAGCCCGAGAAAGTTGGCACCAGGAAGCTAACAGGGAGTGGGGAAGTCAGTCCCAGCACGAGGAGCTACGTACCCAAGAGAACAGAGCTGTGCAAAAGTTTGCAGAGTGGGAGGAGGAGGAGGAGGAGAAGAAGGAAGAGGAGAAGAAGGAGGAGAGGAGGAAGAGCAGGAGAAGGAGGAGAAGAGAAGGAGAAGAGAAAGAGGAAGAAGAGGAAGAGGAAGAAGGAGAAGAAGAGGAGAAGGAAGAAGGCAGCAAGAGAAACAGCCCAGTGTGGACAGCGTGTAGACCTCAGCGTGGGGCGGAGTGGGGAGGAACGTCGTTGGGCAGAGGCTGCAGGCAAAGGGTCGCTGAAGGCTCCGTGACCTTCCAAAGCTGGCCTCAGGAGTGCGTTACCCCAAGCTGCAGCGCCTCCAGCCCTGCGTCCAGGAATGGCATCTGCCTGACAGGGCATGGGCTTGGCTGTCTGCCCACCATCTGGGGAGCCATCGTGAGCAATGGCTGTCGTTGGCGTTACTAGGTTTGGGGGTGATTTTTACACAGAAATAGGGGACAGCGCTTTACCTTGGAAACGCTGGGGAGCCGGTGAAAACGTTTGCCCTGGGGAGGGGGCACCAGAACTACAGGTTGGAAAGACGGCCGGGGGCAGTGTAGAACTAGAGGGCGAGGCAAGGGGGCTTGGAGCTGGGAAAACCACTCAGAGAATTAGAGTCGTCGGGCCATTGCTGGGGGGATGCGGGAACACATTTTTGAATTTTTAGGAAAATGTTCTTAATTTTAGTTCTGTTTTAGAACTTTCTTAGTTTTATGGAACCCGAAAGTAAGAGTCGGGAAGGAGAGCGAATTCCTGGGCTGATTTCCTCCTGCTCTCCCTACCCGATCTTTCCCTCCGGTGCCTGAGATCTAGATCCAGGGCTTTTGGGTCTGTTTTCGTGATGGCCCATTGTTACGGTTTGTGTCCCCCAGAGCCTCCTGCGCTTTTGGATGGGGCTTCATCACGGGCAGCTGAGTCTAAAGTGTGTAATTGGCTCATGGCGCAATGCTGGGACTAAGGGTGCTGGGACTGAGGCTGGGTGATCACTGGATCAGCCCACTGATTGGACTGGCACCGTCCTAGTCCCAGTAGACTGGATGCAATACAAGGCACAGAAAGAGGTTTGTCTTTTCTCTCTCCTTGTTGCTCTTGCTGTCTTCTGCAGCCATGAACTGTTGCCCCTGTGCCATGTGCTACCCTGCCTTGGAGCCAGCTGATTATGGACTGAAACCTCTACAGTCTGTGAGCTAAATAAACCTTTCCCCCTTTAATTTAGGTATTGGGTATTTTGTCTCAGCAGTGAGAGAAAAGTAACTAAGACACCCATTCCTCTCTGAGGACATATAGGGGCTAACAACCTAGTTCTCCTAATTATCATCTTTCTTCTTCCCTTTAATCCAAGTATGCAAGTCAATAGTATCACAGGCTCACTCCCCAAAGTTTCTGTGCTAACTCATCAATATCTAAGTTTAGTCCTGGGGTTTTGTAGGATGCATAGGAGTACAGGGTGGAAGGAAAAAGGAGAGACAAATCCTGACCCATTGCCACAGATGAGTATAATAAGGCTAATGGTGAGATATGCATTGTGATAGGGCCCTTCCCGACACTTGGGGTGGGAAGTTTTTACAATGTAGCAATATCAGCCTCTGTGTAGCATGTGTAAGTCTAATGTAACTCTATAACATAAATCCCACCCAACCAGAGGGTAGAACGGTACTGTGTGCCCATAAAAGGGAAACAAAGACACAGAAATGGCATAAAAGGGTACAGCTATGCCATGTATGGCCTCAGCCTTTGTCCACCAATCTGCTGAGTGAGAGCTGACCAGCACTGACCAAAATAAAGCTGCTTCCTTGGAAAAAGCCATCGGTGTCCCCGTCTCTCTACATGAAAATACCACAGCAGTGTGATTTGCATTAGTGTTGCATTTGACCTTGAGGGTGTCCTAAATCCTGAAGGAATACAATGTGTTTATTATTATAAAAGGTGTAGTTGTATAAAGTAGTATTAACTGTATAACCGCATTCGCTACTTACAGCAAGATTCATTAACTGCTATCAAATGTCCGGTACAATGCAAAAGCTTAAGGGATATTTTGGAAAGTGATGCAGGCCTAAAATAAAATTAATTAAAAGTTTTCCTTTACTTTATTTATGCTTCATCCTTCCTGCCAAAAATGAAACTCATCTCGAGATTTATCTAAGAATAGTTGGCAAGGAGATCTCACAGGCACGGTCAAGCATTTTTATTCATCTTCGTGACAGTTTTGCTTTGACTTTTTCAGAATTTATTGGGCAATTTTTCTCTACCAGGATCTCTCATATTCATTATCTTACTCACCCCTAACATCAAGCCCACAAAGCGGTATTTCTATCTCCACTTTACAGTTAAGAAAACTTTCCTGGGGGCTGGGGATTTAGCTCAGCGGCACAGCGCCTGCCTGGCAAGAGTAAGGTCATGAGCTTGATTCCCAGTGCCAGGGGAAAAAAAAAGGAAGGAAACTTTTTTTGTTCGGTTTTGTTGTTGCCCCCCGTTATCCCAGCATTGTGGGAGGCTGAGGCAGGAGGATTGCAAGTTAGAGCCCATCCTGGGCAACTTAATGAGATCCTATCTCAAAATTAAAAGATAAAAAATGGCTGAGGGTGTAGGATCCCAGGGACTTCACACTGAGAAGTCCCTGGGATCAATCCTCAGTGTTGGGGGAAGGAGTAAGACACAGAGAGAGAGAGACAGAGAGAGAGAGAGAGAGAGGAGAGAGAGAGAAGGGGAAGGAGATGAAGGATGACAAGGAGGACTGGGAGGCAAGGGAAGGGTAAGGAAAGGAAGAAAAGAAAAGAGTAGGAGAAAAAGAAATCTCTTGTGTACGCCAGCTAAGTGCCATGTCAGCTGAGGGCTGTCAGTACTCAACACTTAATAATCAAGCGGAGTCCTGAAGCGAAGTATCTTGGCTTTCAAATTCAGAATGCTTCTCCCTCTCTGGCACAAAGGCAGACTCTGGCCACATCTTTACAACGCGGTCATTGAAGGTAAACCTCACAGTTATAAGAATTTAATTTGCTTTTATTCCTGGGATGACAAAAGTAACGCATCATATTCAAATGTCCGGGTGAATGTTCCCCTCTCAGCTGCACAGCGCACAGGACTCCGGAGCCTGCGTGAGCCTCGGCCGACGCCTCACTCGGCCCAGCCTGGGTTGGGTCAGAGGCCCGAGGGCTGGGCTGGCCATCGCAGCCCAAGTTCAGGGACAGCGGCTTGCTCAGCTTGTGCCTCCTGTCCGTCCTGTGACCTCGAGCAGTGACTTAACCTCCTCCCTGCGTCTTAGCTCGTTCAGCTCCTAAGTGTGGGTGATGCCGGGTCTATCCTGGGGGATTTAGGGTCAAATGAATTCACTTAGACAAAGCGCTTACAACATTGCCTAGAACACAGTCCCTGCGACTTATGCGCTATTCCTGCTGTCAACACCACACAGTCCAGGAGACCGCAGGCAGCAGTAAGTCAATAATTACGGAACCAAGATGGTCATTTAATACCACACATTTATGTGCAAATGTATGCATGCATATGTACAAAGCGGGGCTTTCTTTTTCTTTCCCAGTTTAATTTTCCAGCCAACACTTAAGGATTTTCGATACCTACAGAATCACTCTCTTTTTCCAGTCATTGCAGGCACTAGAAAGAGACAAGCAACGGCTCAGTGACAGAACCCTCAGGTCCAGGCAGCTGACTCGGAGAGATGTGGCCTCTCGCTGGCGGGGCCAGCGCCCCAGGCCAAGTGCTGGCAGGGCTGGATTCTCCCCAGCCCTCTCCTGGCTGGCGGTGGCCACCGCGATCTGGCGGTCTCTCCGCAGGTCTTGCCTCTGTGCGCACACAGCCAGGTTTCTCGGCGAGCTCCGTCTCCTCTTCTTACAAGGATGCCAGGCAGGTTGTGTAAGCTCCCCCGCCCAAGGGCCTCGTCTGAACATAATCACACTTTAAAGGACTTAGCTCCAAATAAAATTAGTTACGTTCTGGGGTGGGGGTTAGGACTTTGACATGTGAATGGAGGGTTCCTACGTGAGCAGTACTTGGATGACTTTATCTCAGTGGGTGGGAGCTGTGACCCTTCCCTGGCTTTGTGTCTGTCCCCACAGTCACCCAAGGAGACCACCCCAGGCAGACCTGCGCAGATGCTTGGCTGGAACACGGTGTCCTGACATCCTCTTCGGATTTCAGCTGGAGAGCCGAGCTATAAGACAGCCGCGCCACCCTCCAGGGCCACCCGTGTCATTGCCGTTGACCTGCCAGGGCTGCCGTGCCCGTCCGTGGGCAACACCGACCCCACATCCACCCAGGAGCGGGCTGTCAAAGAATGCCAAGGGTTATCAGAATATTTTCTGTGCTTTTGCGTCAAAGGCTTCCAGTCATTTAACTTGAAAGTAGCTATACATTGGCTCTTTCAAGGCAGTCATGAGGGGCTGGGGATTTAGCTCAGCGGCACAGCGCCTGCCTGGCAAGCGCAAGGTCATGAGTTCGATTCCCAGTACCGGAAAAAGAAACAAAGCAAAACAAAACAAAAAAAAAACAATCAAGGCAGTCATGGGAAGACCTGAACAAAAAGAAGAGGGATGCACTGGAAGCAGTAGCCAGGATGTGACAGCAGGACAGGAAGCCTCGGCCCACATCTCCTCTGGGAGGTGAGTGTCTTGTGAGAATGGGATGTACAAGTTGATGTGATGATACCAGTTCCTGTAATGGGCCAAATTCGCCAGCTCTGCTCATCCTGCTGCTCCGTTTTCTGTCTGTCCTTGTAGTGGATTAACTAATAGGCATCCAGCTGAACTGAATCACATGGTGCTGGGTGTGCAAGGCCCACCTGAGGGTTGTTTCCAACAGCATAAAGCAGAGAGCTGGAGGGAAGACGGTGTGCTGTTGATTCTCCTGGAGAAGCTTGTCATGCTGGTTTTCCTGGTATGAACTCAGCTGTTCTCATCCTCAGAGGTGCTTGAGACCTCGCTGTTGCTGAGGATGGCTGCGGTTCTCTTCAGGGGAGCTCTGCTCCTTACCTTGAGCATCGCTTCCTGGCTCTGGTACGGATCTCTCAGCCTGCCGGCACAGATCCTTCATCCCACTGGCACAGGCATTCATTCTAGCTTCTACCACTGACCTTTGGGCTTCCTCAGTGCAGACCCTTGATACAGACTTGCTTGAGACATTGTCCTGGGCTGTAGGCCTCCAGCTGGTCTCGTGCAGGACAGGACACTGCCCTGGGCTCTAGATCTTCACCTGGACTTGCGCAGGACGTTGCTGTGGGATCCAAGCCCTCAGCTGGATTCTGCGGGTCTCTAGTGTGTGGACAGATCTCTTGCGCTCTTCTGCTTTTGATTCTTTGGGTGAATATTATAAAATAACCCTATAAATGACGTGTCCTGTATTAAACCTATGCCCTTGTAAACCCTGATTACAACAGTCCTAATCCTCTTGGAGGGCTTTGCAGTCCTCAGTAGCAGCAAACAGTAGGGAAAGTAACTGAGGCAGGGGACAATGTTGGTCTTAGCTACCAACGATCTAAGATACACGAAGGAGGTTTTGTCTGTGGTTGATAACCTAGATCATGCCAAAGGCTGCTGCCCCAGGCGGAAGAGGCCAAGCCGGGACTTCGTCCCGGTCAGCCGTGGCCTGTTTTCCCCTGTGAGGTAAGGCAGATTCACAGACTCGGGGACTTCCTGTGGTGCCTCTGGCTGCACAGCAGAAGGCTAAAAAGGACAGCAGAGCCCAAGCTGCCCCTGGCTCCCCTGCACAGCACCCCCAGCTTTCTTCACAGTTTTCTTTCCGTCTCACAATCTCATGTTCGAACCCATCATTAGGGTAAAAAGAGGGCGGTGTAACCAGGGCGACCGACTCGGAGTGTGATCTGCGTAGTCTGGGCCCCCAGTCTTCAGAATTACCTTGGCTCATTTCCCTTGTGTCTCTCTAGAACCCACGGACTTCACACACCCTTGTCCTGTTATTTCACTAAGATGTTTCCCTCTCCCAACTAGACAGATGCCCCAATCCACGACACTAACACTTCTGCAATTTTATTTCCTTTCAAGGGTATTTATCCCCTTATAGAAAGAAACGTAGCCTGAATTTGCTCAGTTCTTCCCTCGTGATCTGTCTTTGAATCATAACATGGAGGAATTTTAAGTTTACCTGCCTAAAATCATGTTAAATCTGTCGGTAAGATTATGAAGTGGGTGTGATGTCACTGTGAGAGAACTTCGGGTCCGGTTGTGGAATCTGGCTTTGGGTTCTAATTCCACAGTCGCCGACTCTGTGAGTTCAGGTGAACTCTTCTCTCTGACCCTCTGAGCGCCCACGTAGGGAGCAAGAAGGCGGACACCCAGGTTACGCTGAAGGGTATGTAAGGTATGTGAAGTGTCACTTATAAAACGTTACACCTCCTACGGGGCTTAACTGTCGTAGGTACTTGGCATATTTGGCTTAAAGTCATTTGTATTAATGTTCTTCTGTTTTCTTACAAAAGAAATTTTATTGTGAAACAATCTCAAACATACTCAAAAAATGAAGTCCAATGTTCCTACTAGCCACCTTTAAATCCACTGATACCTTGCTAAACTCATTTCATCTAACTCTCCACTTTTCCCCTGTAGTATTTAAAAGAAAATCCAAGACACCGGGCTACCTCATATGTAAATACTTCAGTATACACCCTAATAGAATTAAGAGTCATTACTTAATATCATCTATAACCCAGCACATATGCAAATATTTATGGTTATCTTGAAAGTGTCTTTTATGGGTAAATTGTTGAAATAAGAATCCAAAGTCCACATACTGCATTTACTGTGATATGTTTTAAGAGACTTTAGTTTAAAATAACCCCCAATCACTTGGAG
Organism: Chinchilla lanigera; assembly: GCF_000276665.1. Classification (NCBI taxonomy): domain Eukaryota; kingdom Metazoa; phylum Chordata; class Mammalia; order Rodentia; family Chinchillidae; genus Chinchilla; species Chinchilla lanigera. Next base: position 16,346,022 of record NW_004955450.1, on the reverse strand, counting down.
TTTTTATGCCATTGATTTGTTAGAAGCCAAACAAACACGTTATTTATATCATGAAATAGTTTATGAGGTATGATAAAAAAATGAATGCTTAATGTTTTAAAAAAATTCTTACAGTAAGGGACGCATTGCCATTAATCTCCCCAAAATACTTCCCTTTGCTTCAAACACACATCCCATTGTTCCCGCCGCTTTCTACAGCATTTCTGGACGTCCTTTTTGCATCTTTGGTTACGTTGTTACGGCTGCCTCGATGTCCTGAATCCATTCAAAACATTTACCTTTCAAGGTCATTTTGACTTTGGGGAAGATTGAGAAGTGGCGGGGTGCCAGACGCCGGGAGAACTGGGCGAGGACACTCGGTAAAGATTTCCCCGGCCTCTGCCTGTCCAGCGGATGGCAGTGGCCGGCTGACTTCTGATCATACCCTGTACACACACAGAACTGCTTCCGGAAGAGGCGAGAAGGAGGGGATAAGTCTGTTCAAAGTGAGCGGGTCCTTTCAGGGGTCAATGGCAGGGTAGCTTCCACTGTAATACATTTAAAATTTTAAACATTCCCCATGTATTTTGAGCATTCCTTGTACATTCTTAATGCCATTCACTACTTGTGGCAAAACTGATGATTACATTAGAGGATTGATTAGACTTGTGTTTGAATTTCATGGGCAAGCATACTTCACAAGGGGTGCTAAAATTTGCAATCTTTTGAGGATGAGCAATGCTATATTTTAAACGGATTTTCTTTGCTTTTCCTTCTTTCTCTTTTTTCTTGAGCTGTGGGAGATCAGATGCAGGGCTTTACTGCCTGCCAGGCAGGCCTTCTATCTCTGAGTAAACTTCAGGAACTTTTAAGAATTTCTAAATCCAGGGGCTGGGGATTTAGCTCAGCGGCACAGTGCCTGCCTGGCAAACA
>NW_004955450.1:16329146-16345010 GCF_000276665.1 Chinchilla lanigera | reverse complement strand
TGCACTTTGTAAAACCTTTACTGCCACACACCCTGGCATCTTGGGCCACTGGTGGCAGGTCCATCCAGTTGACTGACATTCCTGCAGCTTACACTGCCCTTTGTGGATCGCTGTGTTGGCTGGTTGTTGCTTTGTCTGTTTTTAATAAGACGTTATTTGGGAAACTCTGATGCCCCTAGTGAATCAATTACTTTGTAAGGCAACATTTGTTTTTCATACATAGATATTGCCTTAGAATTAGTGGTGCATCGTGGTGCATTTAAGACGATGAGTCATTAGCCCAGGAGGAGGAGAGCAGGAATTATTCAGAAGACAATAATCATCTTAAATTAAAGACAACTGAGATTTTAAATTCTGGATAACTCAGAACCCCCAAGTAACTTCCCCCAGTTATCTAGCTATTCTTTTGAAATATTGAGTCAGTTTGTATGATTCACCTAGCAATTTCAAAAATAAATCAATGCCATGTCTCACATGAGGCAATTTAAGAGATGACATAGAAATACCAAGGAGAGGCATATGTCCTCGAGGACTGCCGTTTCGGGAGGAAGAGCAGTGAATACAAGCAGTTACAATACAAAGTACATGCTGCAAGTACAGAAAAGTTTACCTTAGTTTAATCTAGCAGGCTTGTAGAAAAGTCATTTAGAGAACTTCAGATGAGTCAATGATGTGGTAGAGTTTTTTGGCCCTTGAAATGTAGAAAGAACGTTTTGGCAGAAATAGATGAAGGGGAAAAGATATTAGAAGACGGGGCTCTAAATCACTGGGTGCGGTCTGGCTGCAGTTAAGGGGTGGTACGATGGAGATAAGGCAGAAAAGTGCATCAGTGTCCTGGGGGTTGCTGCGTATCAGGCTGTCTCTCTCTCCTCTCTCTCTCTTCCCGCAAGTAACATATGATCATTAAAGTAAGATAAAAGAAGAGAAGGGGTTTTACTGGAAAGAAGGAGAAGGAGAATAGCTCCTGGGTTTCCAGGAGAGGTCCCGGATGGGGGACCCAGGAAAAGCTTTAAGAGGAAGGGAAAGAGCACCACTCATATGGACAAAAAGTGAAAATACTCAAAGTCCACTGACTGACGAGTGGATAAGAAAATGTCCCGAGTCCTTGCAATGGAATACGGCTCCCCTGTAAACGAGGGTGCAGGACTGAACCACGCGTCAACTCCGCAAGCTAGGTGAAACAGCCAGTCCCGAAAGACCACGCACGATTCGGTTCCATTTATAGAAATGTCAGAAATAGACAAATCCATAGAGACAGAAGGTAGCCTAGAGGCTGGCTGGGCTGAAGGGGAAATGAGAGAACTGAGGAGGAGACAGGGAGGGAGAGCAGGGTCTCCTTGGGGGTGGTGAGGTATTCTGAGCTCCACGATGGTGATCAATGCACAGCTCCTTGAATACACTGAAGAGCACTGAATTCGTGTGCTCCCCACATGAACTGTACGATATGTGAATTTTATCTGACAGGTGTCTAAGAAAGAACTATGGTGCAGTTATCACAGAAGGGCCAAGAGGAGAGATACTGTGAAAGTGCTCCAGGATGTGAAGATTAAGAGTCCAGCAGTGACCTTTAGAAAGGGACTTTCTTCCCTAAAGTGGTGGGAGAAGTGGGTAGAGGAGGAGGAAGTGGAGGCGGTCATCTTTCAAGAAGTAGAGGGTGAGGCCAAGGGACACGAACTCCGCCAACTTCCCTGTGTGCGGCCTCAGCGTGCACTGTCCTCGTCCCTTCCGTAGCTCTCCTTTCTGAAGGACAGCAGTGTCTGCCTTTCCCCTTGAGCTCCTGCACCGGCTTGTCTTCCTCAGCCTTAGCTTTGGCTGCATTGTGGTGTCCTCTCAGAACGGTATCACAAGGAAACATCAGACAAACAAATCGGGGGACAGTCTAGGAAATGACTGGCCTGGAATTTTTAACAGAATCAAGATCAATACTCTGCTTTCTCTTCAGAGCGTATAAATCTTTCACCTTTTACTAAAAGAAGCAAGATCAAGGTGGTGCAAAAGAGGCAGAGGAACTGCTCCCAATGAAGGGAGACCAAAGAAACACGAAACTAGATGTATCTCAGGAGTCCGTACCTGCTTATGTAGTGAACAAGATTTTACTGAGACAGCTGGTGAAATATGAATGGGACATGAGGTGTGGAAAGTAATAATCCACCGATGCTAACCCTCTGATCTGACGGTTGTATTGTGTACAAGCAGAGGAATGTCTTAGGTGTCACTCTTTCTGGAAATTTGAGATTGTTTAAAAAAATAAAAACACCTGTGTGAAATAAAAATACAACATGTTCTTGGGACGGCAATCTTCCAGCAACCTGCAGAGGCAAGCACAGATCCTTCCTGCAGCTTTAGAGCTCAGAGAATATCCATGCATAAATTCACTGTTAAAAATCACAAAACAAAAGAAATTAGGCTATCCTGAGGGAGGGCCATATCAGAATTAGAAACCAGGAAGACTCAGATATGAGAAATATCAAATGAGAACATAAAAGATATATTTAACACACTTTAAGAAGTCAAAGATGAGGGGGGAGGGAAGGGAGGGAGGAGGGAGGGAAGAGAAGACCAAGAAGACTTGGTGAAAGAGCCAAATAAGAATTATAGGAAACAAAAATACAATAATTAAAAGTTTAAAAAAAGAAATTAAAAGTAAAACTTCAGTATTTGTTGTAATAACTTTATATATATATATGAGAAGAGGGGGAGAGAGAGAGAGAGAGAATTAGTGAATTTGAAAATAGATTCAAAGAAAAGTTCCGGAATGCAGCCAGGAGAGTGGAGGGTGGACAACGTAGAGAATACGAGTGATGGAAATACTGGGGAAACAGCGTGAAGAACCAACAAATGTTGAACTGGAGTTTCAGAGGGGATGCCAAAGAGAACTGGGAGGAGCAGTACTGGAAGAGATAACAGCTGAGAATTTCCCAAAAGTGTTGAGACAATCAACACTCCTCTGAAAATTGTTCAAAAACAGACCAAACAAATACCAAATGCAGGCTGAGTTTTTATTTGATATTAGTATCACACAAAAATGGGCCTAACGCAAAAGAAAATTACTACATTAAAAAGAGTAACATGGTGTAACAAACAAACAGTTCATTCCACTGGGAAAATAACACTTCCAAGTTTATAACCACTAGTATGAACTCACTATAAAGTAAAAACTGTCTATACTACAAAGAGAAATGGACAAAGCCATCATCAAAATGAGAGATTTCTTTTTCTTCTTCTTTGGTACCAGGAATCGAACTCACCTGCCGTGCAGGTGCTGTACCACTGAGCTACATCCTGGTCCAACATGAGAGACTTTGACAGAATTCTCACATGACATCCAATCTTACAGAATGATTGGTCACAGAGGGCAGTTGAACACATTTAAGCTCTAACAAACTTAAATGAGAAGTGTCTTGGAGATCAGTAGTCTTTTAACCACAGTACAGTGGATTTTTGTAATTATTATAAAAACAACTAGGAAAAAATCCTTTACATTTTAACATTTAGACTACACCTCTCAACTAATGGATCAAAAATAAAAATGGATAATAGAAATAACCTATAACAAAAAATATACCTTGACAAAAATTTAAATAAAGCCAAAATTGTGTCTAAAAATAAATTTGATTTAAGTGTTTATCTGGTCAGTTATCAAATTATTTTCAACTACAGTAATGATAACACTGCGATTGTGGTACAAGGATAGAAAAATAGATCAATGGGAGAGAACAGTCTACCCAACTGGCTTATGACCAGTGAGGAAAAAGACATTTTTTAAAATAAGTGGTGCTGGGTCCAAAAGTACCTCCATATAGCAGAAAAGATATCTCACATTACATATTCCTGTGGTTTAGATATAGAATGTCCTCCAGAGGCCTCGTGTGTTCAGAGGTTGGGTTTGGGGGCTGTTTTCATCAGTGGAGTTATCCATAGAGGAGTTCAGAGCTAAATGTGCTATTAGCCAGTAGGGCCTGGCTGGGGGTCCCTGGGGGCAAGTCTCTCCCACTCTGGATAACTTTGTCCATGTCTGCGTCTCCTGTGAGCTTTCTGGCAGCAGAACTGGACTTCTTAAATGGAGTCTCAGGTTTTCCAGACTCAAAAGCAGAGGATTCCAGCTTTGGTTAAAACTTGGTCTCAGAATCAGCAGGCATCGCTTCCAATGCATTTTACTGAACAAGCAAATCACAAAGCCAGGTAAGATATATTTTTTTTTTAAATCTTTTTGAGACAGGGTCTCACTACAGCTCAGGCCGGCCTTGAGCTCATTTTGTAGCCCAGGCTGGCCTCAAACTCACAACGATCCTCCTGCCTCAGCCTCCCCAGTGCTGGGATTACATGTATGTGCCACCACACCCAGCTAGGAAGAGAACAGTTCTACCTCTCACTGAGAAGTGTGACAAACTCCAGTCACTGGAGCATGCCGTGGAAAGGTGTGTCTCCTCCTGGCTCTTCCCTTCTCTCTCTGATTCCTGGCTACCACAATGGGAGCAGTTTTCCTCCATGGCAGGCCATTCCACCATGCCATGTCTGTGTTTGAGCCGACCATGGACTGACATTTGTGAAACCACGGGCCGAAATGAACCTCCTGTCCTTTAAACTGTGTGTGTTGGGCATTCTGTCCCAGGGATGAGCAAAGTGACTGGAAAGACTGAATCACCTCCGGAGTCTGCAGCCTTCCAGGTGCAAGACAAGTCAATAATATTCTCCAAGATAATGCAGAAGAAGATCCTCACACTTGCATGATGTTCAGGCTGGGAGAGCCTGTTTAAAAGGGATGATATGAGGATTGAGAATGTTTCACAAGGAAACACAATGATGAAAATGCCCTGCCAAGCCCCACAGTGGAGGGAAGATGTTTACAGCATGTAACTGGCAGAGGCTCCCATCCAGATATGTAAAGAACTTATGCAAACAATTTTCTTTTTTTCCGGTACAGGGAGTCGAACTCACAACCGTGCCCTTGCCGGGCAGGCGCTGTGCCACTGAGCTAAATCCCCAGCCCCAACAAGTTTAAAAAGACAGACCACCACTCATAACAAAGTGAGTTAAAGACTTGAAAAGACACTTCACAAAAAAGGAAATCCAAAAAGCTAATAAACATCGAGAAGAGGGTCAACCCCAGTCAGTAATAGGGGAGATGCAAACTACATTCACAGTCAGAAACTACTACACACTCACAGAACGGCTCAAAGGAAAAGAAAAAGACCAGCTCTACTATGTGTTGGTAATAATATACGTCAAAGGGAAATCTGGTACACTGTTAATGGTGGTGGAAATTGGTACGACACTTGGAGAATCATTTAGTCTACTTCACTGAATGTCTTGTGCATAGATCTACACAAGAAATCAACAAGCACATATACACCAAAATATGTGCCTGAAGGTGTAAGAGGGTTATGAATAACTTGTCCCACTTCTCAGTGAGAGGTAGAACTGTTCTCTTCCTTTTATATCTTACCTGGCTTTGTGATTTGCTTGTTCAGTAAAATGCAGTGGAAGTGATGCTTGCTGATTCTGGGACCAAGTGTTAACAAAAGCTGGAATCCTCTGCTTTTGCGTTTCGAAACCCTGAGACTCCATTTAAGAAGTCCAGTTCTCCTGTCAGAGAGATCACAGGAGACGCTGACGTGGACAAGTTTTCAAGAGCTGGAGAGATTCACAGACTACCTGGAGAATATTTCTCCTAAGAAATTTTTAAAACAACCACAAATTCAACCCAAAGAAAGTAAAATGAAAGAAATAACAAAGATAAAATCAGAAGTTAATAAAACAAACATGCAATAGAATAAGTCAACAAAACCAAAATTTGGTCCTTTGAAAAGCCTAATGAAGCCGGGCATGGTGGCGCACGCCTGTGATCCCAGCACTCAGGAGGCTGAGGCAGGAGGATCATTGTGAGCTCGAGACCAGCCTGGGCTACAAAGTGAGCTCAAGGCCAGCCTGAACTGCATAGCGAGACCCTGTCTCAAAAAGACAAAAAAAAGCCTAATGAAATTGACAAACCACGATAAGATTTATTAAGAAAAAAGGAAAATATAAATAATACCAGGGATTTAAAAAGTTAGATTCTTCCAGTTGCTTCAGTTTTTAAAGAGTAGAGGATATTATAAATGACTGCATTTCAATGCATCTGAATGATATAAAGTGGATCGTGATCTAGAAAAATATAACTTACCAAAACTGACTCTTGTAGAAATAGAAATCCAAATGCTACTATGCTACTAAAGAAAATAAGTTAGAGGGGAAAAATGAAATATTATCTCACAGAAAACTGCAGGCCTGTACCAGTTCCATGAACCACTCAATGAAAAGGCTCTTCCAGAAAATACACAAGACAGAACTCCAACTCATTTTCTGAGCTTATTATAATCTTGATACCAAAAACCCCATCACGAAAGAGGAAAACTACAGGTCAACTTCACTAATGAATGTGGTTGCAAAGATCATGGGTACAGTATTAATAAACCTAAAATAGCAGAATGCACAAGGGTTATGACCAACTTGAACTTTTCCAGGAATGCAAGGCTAGTACGATGCTTAAAAATTAGACCGTAAGGGGGCCGGGGATTTAGCTCAGTGGCAAAGCACCTGCCTGGCAAGCACAAGGTCATGAGTTCAATTCCTGGTACCAGAAAAAAAGACAAAAAATTAGAAAAAAAATTAGTAATGTAATGAAAGACATGAGATTAAAGATGAAAAATCGTATGACTGTTTCAATGGGTGCAAAAAAGTATTTAATAAATGTCAGCATCCACTCACAATAAAAAAAAATAGCAAATGAGTAATGAAAGGGAAATCCCTCCGTCTTACAAAGGGTTCTTATTTTGTAAAAAGTACCTAGAGCAAGCACTATACTTAACAGTGAAATAGTTAAAACTTTCCCATTAAGATCATGGGCACCAAGAGCTGGGCTTCTGTAATTAGGGGTGCCTAATCTGTACCCTGGGCTGGGAAGCTCTCCAGCCAAGCAAAACATAGGAAAGTAGAACAACTGAACTCACTCTTCATAGATATGTCTGAGCACATAAAATATAAAGGAACCTATGGTTATATTAGACAGTTGAATGGACAGATACAAAAGTAACGTGCAAAAATCAATTTTTCTTTTTCTGAGAAGGGGTCTGACTATGTTTCCCAGACTGAAGTGATTCTCCTGCCTCAGCCTCCCAAGTAGCAGGGACCACAGGCAAGTGTCCTGGCCTCTGGCTTCGTTTATGTTTCAAAAGATCAGCAACAAAGAGAAAAATTTAAATGTGTAACATCATTTTAGTCCTAATAATCTAAAAATATCACGTAGCTAGGAATAATTTGAAGAGAAGAAGCTTGCAGGATCATTTCAGGTAGATTAATAAGTCTTACCGAGGGATTTTAAAGAAGATATATAAATGGAATATTTCATATTCATGGTTTGGAAGACAGTAATGTAAAGATGCTAACTGGTCCCATATGATTAACGTAGTCAAAGGAATTCCAGTCAAATTCCCAGTAGATATTTTTGTGGGGTTTAGGAGGCTGATCCTGCCGGCCTTGGTGGCAGACACCTGTAATCCCAGCACTCAGGAGGCTGAGGCAGGAGAATCGCTGTGAGTTCAAGGCCAGCCTGAGCTACATAATGAGACCCTGTATCAAAACAAAACAAAACAAAGTAGAGGCTGATCCTAAAATGCAAAGTACCCAGATCAAAGACACTCTTGAGAGTGCACAAGGTAGCAGGACTTGCTCTCTCACTTAGCAAGACTTACTACAAAGCCATGTAATGGATTTAGCGTGGTGTTTGTGCAGGACAAGAGAGCAGACCACTGAGGGTGGACAGTGTGTGTGGACAGGGAGGCCACAGACTTTAAACACACAGGGCTGGGCCAATCACCATCCAAATGGGGAAAAATAACTCAACTCCTCCCCTGTACCATACGTAATAAATCAATGCAAAATGACTACAACTCTCACAGAAAAAGCGAACTAGAAACCTCCAGGAAGTGAGTGCAAAAGAATATCTTTGTGACCTCAAAGTTGGGGAAAGATTTCTTAAATAAGATATAAAACAACATAGAGGAGAAGATAATAAATTAAACGGCATTAAAGTTAAGAAATTTGGTCCATCAACTTTGTATTTAAAATTTTGTGTTCTCTGTCTTAAGGAAGACACTCAAGTTGTGTAACTTCAGGCTCCCAGAGGCCTGGATCCACATCTGGTCCTTTCAAATAACAGTATCTTTTCTTCCTCTGCAAATTGTGTCCCTAAAGACAGCATTTTAGGCATGGAACACATTTCCATCTCCTGAACCTTTCAGATTTGTAGTCGTCTTGTTGAAATGGTTCTCCTGCTCAACTCAAGAAGGACACCGTCACATCCTTAGGAGAACTCTGTTCCTTCTGGCTTGCCCATAGAATGATCCACCATTTTTGATGGAGAAACTGGAACCAAGGACTGAGATCTCAAACTGCAGCTGCAAGTGACATAACTGACAGACCCAGAACCACCCGGAGAGCACCGCGCCCGCGGACCGTGCTGGGATCTGTGGGCCCGGCCTGCCCACGGCCACCTTTTGGGCCTTTCCGGCCCTGCGACGTCTCACAACCACACGGCTTCCCTGCCTTGCTCCCTGAGGCTGGCACCGCACACGCCGCCCTCTGAGGTGGCACAGCTGACCCAGCGAGCCAGCTCTGCAGCTTAAGGGCACAGCTACCGATCTCGTGGATGAACAAAGTAAAAAGCGATTAAAACTGTTCTTCAGAGCGATGTTAAAACTACTTCAATCTCGACGTTCTGCCTATTTTGACGTGAAATTCTCCTGAGGCTATAGGACATATTCTCAATAATTTAAGCCCCACTCCATCCAGGCTGAGGCTGGAGCAAAGTCATTCTGCCTAGAGAGGACCCCAGCAAGTTCTGCTGTAAAGGGGCCACACTACCACGTACTTAAGCTGTGCTGGCCCTTCCGGTTAGAAACATCCACACAGCTGTAAAGACTGCCAGCATGCAAATTCCCTCAGATCATCGTGGATAAAAACCTGCACTCGTAATCAGGCTTAACTAGTGAGCTAGAACCCTACCGCCCTAAGGTGCCTCGGACGTGTGCCCAGGAAGCCCCGACTGCTACATGACGTTTTGGACTTGGCAGCGTTAGGCCTTATCTTTCTAAGATTTCTAACCACGCTGGAGACCAGGGGTTTTAGGAGGCCAAATTGAGAATCAACTGAGGAATCAGGTGCAGAGTTTTATAGGCAGAGATGTTTCAAATTTCACTTTGGAGGACTGGAGAACTCGAGTAAATGCTTTACCACACGCCTCTGTCTGTCCCTGACAGCCCAGTCTTCGCGCTCTCCGCATGAAGGGATGAGGAGGCGAGGGACAGGCCACGCTCAGCCCTGGGAGGGCCTCGGGAGGACGAGTGGGGCCAGCCCCTCCCCACACCGCCTTTCACCTCCTGCTCCCGGGCTCAGCGAGGGCTGGCGGGGAGACTGCAGAGACATCCAGCAGACCGCGCGTGCGGAGAATTCTCCCACCTAGCACCTGGCTGGGCAGAAAATTCTGCGGACACACGCCCACCACGCAACGCGCGCGGGCCGCTCTGTCCCGGGGCGCTGAGCTTTGCGGGGGCAGGTCTGAAGCCCTCCTCAGTGTGCTCCGAAGCTAACTTGCTTTTGTTTATTTTCTGTCCTTTGTTTTGAAAACTTCTAAATCCCGGACTAAAAGAAAAATTGTCCGACTCTGGAAATATTTTCTTTGATTTTTTGGAAGCTCAGTGCGCGCTAAGATCCGTGCCCCATGCTTTACGCTCCCTTCCTTTAGTTAGAGCTCTGACCTGCCCCAGGCCCTTCGTGTGTGCCCATCCCTGACCCGGAAACACTTTTCCTCTCTTGTTTTCTAGCTCTCTGTAGTGTAATCTTAGAATCCTTCTTTGAGAGTTCTCCGAGGGAAAGCCCTCAACCTCTCTCTGTGATTCTTTGTGTGTGTGTGTGTGTGTGTGTGTGTTAGAGACAGGCTTTCACTATGTGCTTCAGGCTGACCTTGCACTCACTTTGTAGCCCAGGGCTGGTCTTGAACTCACAGTGATCCTCCTGCCTCAGCCTCCGGAGCACTGGGATTACAGGCAGAGTCACTATGCCCGGCCCTCTCTATCATTCTATATCACATGATGCTATATTCCTCTATGCATGCAGCCATAATGTGTTTATATAGAGATACACAGATTGATACAAATTTATACATGCAAAATTAAAACCTAATAACATATTTACATTTATAAAATCATATATCTACGTACCTGTATTTATATGTAAATCTACTGATGTTTTATGTATATTTATTTATATATATTTTATTTATGTAATATATGCATAAAACAATGACAGCTTTAATATATTCTTGTGGCAATTGTAATATCCATTTACATAAATTGTAGAATGTTTTATAATTTATAATATAATGTAATTTATAATATAATATAATTTATAGTAGAATGTTTTATAATTTATAATATACTACATATTTTCTATAGATAAATAATTGTATATTATCCATAAATAGATACCACTTTTCCCTGAAAGTAAGACCTACCCAGAACATAGTCAGCCCTGAAAACCCAAGATGCACAGTGCCCGCCCCAGTCAGCCTGTCCTCGCCTTCCCTGCTGGCCGTCTTCCCTCGCTCCAGGGCCCCTCTGCAGGCGTTTCTGATCTCTGGCTGTCAAGGCACACTCTTTTCCAGCTAGGTCTTATTTGAGGGGAAAGGCATTTCTCTACAGATCTACTGGAAAAATCCTTCCCTTCACTAGAAATGCCTTTATCCCTCATTTTAAATTTTTTACTGTAGACTGTGATTTCAGTTTGAAGGTTTGGTTTTCCACTTACTTTCGGGACTTTTCAGAATGTTACCTCTGAATGTATTTCCTGTTTCATTCTTAGACGGTCGGAGCGGAGAGATCCCCTCCGGGGGCCGCCCCTTCCCTGCCGCTCCTCGTCGCTCCCTCTGCCCCTGTTCGCTTGGCACCGCCCCCCCCCCCCGTGAGTATCTAAGACTGCGTGCCCAAGGCCGAGTATAAGTGGTAGAATTTCAGGCACGCCTGCTTGATCCTTGCTATTTCTAATTTACCTATAAGAATTCTAATGAGGTTGTTTTGTTCTCTGTCTGTTCTTTGATTCTTTAATACCCTTTTTATCTAGTGCTATTTTGGTTTTGGTTTTGGTTTTGGTTTTGGTTTTCTTTTGAGACAGAGTCTCACTGTGTAGTTCAGGCTGGCCTTGAACTCACTATGTGACCCAGGCTGGTCGCAAATTCGTGGCGATCCTCCTGCCTCAGCCTCCGAGTGCTGGGATTACAGGTGTGCACCACCACCCCCAGCTTCTAGCGCTAGTTTTAAACATTATTTCTCGTTATTTTCTCTGAATTCTTGTCTTACTAAAGTCCTAATTTTATTAAGTTCTTTGATAGCTTGAAGTCAACTTCTCTGAATCTGGTTGTATTTTCTTCCCAGAAAGGTTGTGCCTTTGTGCTTGACCTCTAGGATGTTAGGGTGGCCCAGGACTGAACTGCGGCTTCTTTCCTTTATGATGTGCGTTCTATCCGGCCTCCCGGCATCTGCACATAGGTTGCTTCCAATCCGTTTTAATTGTTATTGCCAGACCGTCCAGGTGGGGGCGAGAGAGAGCTAGGCCGCCGTTGCAAGAGGCCCGTTCTAGCTGCCCGTTTGGAAATACCGTAAGTGCTGCGAGCACATGGTGACGCCCGGGAGGCGTCAGAGCCTGATTCCCAAGCCTGTGACTACTTTACACGGAAAGGGGCTTTGCAGATATGGTCAAAGGGAAGAGACTGAGACGGCGCGAGGAGTGGGGTGGTTCAGCAGGGCCTTTATAAGGGAACATAACGAAAGAGGTCCTTGTACGAGGGGCATCAGAGAGAGAGGAGACACACACGGCCGACGGCGGGCACAGAGGCAGCGCGGGAGGGGTGTGCTTTGAAGGTGGACCACGGGTCAGGACGCGCCTGGGGTGCAGTTGGGGAGGAAGAGGACGACGTCCCGGAGCCTCAGGCGGAGCACGGCTCTGCAGACACTTTGATGTCCGCCCGGGAAGACACACTCTGCAGCTCCGACCTCTGGACCTGGAAGATGACACATCTGTGTTGTCTTTAGCCTGGGTTCGCTTGTGGTGTAAGAAATGATACGCTGTCGTTGTGGTGTGGGAAATGATACGCTGTCATGTGTGGCATAAGAAATGATACCCCGTATACCGCATGTCACCCAGGAGGGCCCACGCCCTGGCCAGGGCTGAGCGCCGCCTGCCCGGATGCCAGCGGGTCCCCCGAACTCAGCAGCTTCCCCGGAAGGTGGGGGGTTCTTCACTCCCCACATTTGCTAAGGGTGCGAGGAGACCTCCACAGGGCATCTGCTTCCAGCACTTCTGTGCATCTTCTGAGCAACGCAATGACCCGCTGCTGCGGTCTGGGTGTGCAGGTTGGAGGCCTGCGATCATCCGTCCCCGCCCTCCGGTTGGCCGTTCTAGACTACATCAAACCAAATCTTCCACCTGCTTTCTTCCTTACCAGTCAAAAAAAATCTAAAGCTTGGGGTTGTTCCTTCTTCCCGGACTGGTTCACACTGAAGAATCTTTCCTTTCTATTTTTAGTTAATTTCCCGAGGGAGGAAGGGTTACTGACCTAACTTCAAGCCACCATGTGTACCTGGAAGACTTCACTGCGGATTTTAACTGCAGTCTTCATCACCACGCATTTTTCTTCCTCAATCTCAGATAAATCCTGCTTTTGCTCCTCTCTCATCTTGCAATCATGAATCAGAAATTATCCAAAATTGTCCTTTTTAAAAAATACAAGTCAGTTTTTATGAGATGTTTGTTTCAATTACACAGAGTAACTCTTATTCTTTCTAACCTAGCAGAGTATTGTCATAAGCTGGTGATTTTTAAATTGCTTTGCTGCTTGTGCTTAAAGAGAACGTTAGTCCGCATTTTCCACTGGGGGTTGTGGTAGAACACAGGGGCTTTCTCCTTGGCAAATGCAAAGCCAAGAAGCCCCGCCAAGAGAGAAAAGAGTGAAGGGAGGTATATCACTTGTGACAGGAAGGAGAGCATGAGACAATTCCCAAAGCAGTGTCTCCCCCAGCGCAGCGAAAGCACAAGGCTTTTACCTGGAAAACTTACACATATTCTTATAGGAAAGACTTTTTTTTTGGTACTGGGATTCGAACTCAGGACCTTGTGCTCACCGGGCAGGCTCTGAGCTACATCCCAGGCCCACATATTCATGTAGGAAAGACTTGTCACCCCACGTGGAAATGGGCACACTCCTGAGCATGCTCAGTTCGAGGCTGTGCTCCTTTGTACGCTGTGTGTTCAAGGAATGGCCGGGGGACACCTCGAGAGGAGCCAGTACGAACACACGGAGCCAGGTGACTCCGGTGACCTGAGGAAGCGAGTCAGAGTACCCGGAGTTTGGCCGCTTCCTTCTCAGGCCGCCAGGGGGCCTCAGCTAAGCCCAAAGAGCAACCTTGCAAGGCTAGTCCAGGGCAGCAGCTCTTTCCCTTTAGGTCGGGAGCGCACCCTGAGAAGTGCCCGCCACACTGCCCACGAGACGCTCTTGCTAGGCAGGTCGTCTCCAAGTAAGGGTTCAAGGCCCAGGTCAGGGAGAAGGAGCACTTTTCGTCTTCAGGACCACCCAGCAGCCCGGGGGAGTGGGAGGAGAGCTGGCGCCTGCAGCATCTCAGAAGAAAGCTCTTCCACGCCCGCCGCCAGCGGGCCGGGCTCCCGCTGGGAGACGAGTTAGGAGGACGTGCTGGACCCACTGTTCGCTCCGGGCCTTTCAGCCAGGTTGGACTGCGACCCTCCGTGTGCTAAGCGGGGTCGGTGGGCGTGCAGGCTTGTCCCGGCATGGCTGCATCTCACGGGGGACCGTAGGCCTTTATGCATTCATAGTACACATTTAAACGCTGCAGGACCTTGACACGAGTCTCGCTCAGTTCAGTTATCTCTGTGTGTGTCTCTCTCTCTCTCCCTGTCTCTTATCTCTCTCTTTCTCACATTTGGGAGATTAAAGGAGACGATGCAGACAGTTCAGAAATGCAGTTTCTTGTGTCGGAGGTGAATTTTCCACAAGGTGTATGAACATGGGTCTTGGTCAGAAGAATCTGAACATGCAGCCCTTCGCTGGGCACGGACTGCTCTGGCTGGTTTGGAGTCTGAAATGAGGGGGTTTTGTTTTTGAGCAGAATTGTGACGTTTCTCCTCATCCTCCTCTTACATACTCAGGTATTCATTCATTCAGTTTCAAGAACGGAAGAAGCCACAAAATAAAAGTGAGGGTTGCCTCCTTTCATGTAATTCAGCAGTGTGACAATAGAGACCCACAAGCGTAACTGGCAAGCCATGTGAGCAAAAATGAACATTTTTCTAAGTGGCAAACGCAGCCATGTTTTGGAAAGAAGCTACTTTTTAAAAAAATGTTACTATAGCTACCGTATTGGTTTATGGAAGGGAACAGTTAGTGCTGCATGGTTCGATCAGTTTTGCATGCCTACATCCGGAAAGCTGAACAACTGCTTTGAGGGTAACAAGATGCAATGCAACAACCATTGTTGATGTCCGGTCATCTCGTTTTGAGGTTCTCTATCTTTTTCATTGTTTTTTCTTATTTTTTATTCTCTTTAAAAAATAAATAGAAATGTTATTATAATTCAAGTGGAAAATCTCAGAACATCATCTTGAAAGAACAAGGTTTTGTTCTTTACCAGAAAGGCTGGTTGTGATTCTCCATTTTTCTTGCGCAGCGCTCCCTTGTCCGGTTTAACCCCTCTTTCCCCAGGTGGGACCGTTTCCGTAGCTCGTGTTCACATAGCATGTCTCCTACCACAGCCATGCCCAGCCTCGCTCGGCGACAGGCTCCTTGAAATAACGGGCAACACCACACAGCTGCTGGCACGGTGGAACAGACTTGGGATAGATGTTTCTCTGCGTCGGTATCGATGAATTCCAGGCTTCGTCCACGCAGATTCGGGGCACCGTCGAGCACGGCACTTTGGGGACAAAGCCTTCCTCTTCACCATCCACGTGCCTTTCAGACTGCAGCACGTGGGAAGGCGAGCTATCCGCAGCGTTATTTTAACTCTGGCCAGGGAATTACTGAGACTCTACACTCTGTGAGGATGCACCAGGTAGCCATAGCAACAGCAAGAAGGACGCAGCGCTTACCTGGTCCGTCCTGGGCGCTGTTCTGAGCGCACTGTTGCGCCGGCTGAGTTATTCCTCACAGTAGTTGTAGGTCCCCTCACCCACACACCTTACAGATGGAGAACTGGGCCACAGAATGGCAGTGGCCTGTTCATGATCACAAATCCCAGGGCCAGAACCACAGGCCGAAGCCACGGAGTCTGGCTCTGGGGTCTGGGGCCTGACATTCAGTCCTGAAAGGCTAACGCACTGTTCTCGGGTCATTCAGCCCAAGCTCTCCACGCTGAAGGGGGACACCAGTGCCCAATCTGCATGGGCTAGCGTTCCTCAGAACTAATTCTAAGAAAGGCTCGTGACCCCAGCACCCCGTTCTTTGTCCTTCTGCTGTGGTAAAGAACGTTTGCTGGTTAAACATCTGCCCACTCTCATTTCAGGCCCTGCCCCGTGCTGTACATTTATCTAAAGTTCATGTTTTCTCTTTGGGTTGTCTTTTCACTTTCTTTATAGTATCCTTTAATACACACAACTTTTCATTTTGGTAACAGTTATGTAGTCTGCTTTTCTTTTGCTGCTGGGTTAAGAAACCACCGCCCCAGCCTGGCGTGGTGGCGCACGCCTGTAATCCCAGCACTCGGGAGGCTGAGGCAGGAGGATTGTTGTGAGTTCGAGACCAGCCTGGGCTACAAAGTGAGCTCA
>NW_004955450.1:16299216-16329046 GCF_000276665.1 Chinchilla lanigera | reverse complement strand
AAAAAAAAAAAAAGAAACCACTGCCCCAAATCCAATACCTAGGTCTCTGTCACCCATTTCCTATACAGAGTGAGGTAGGGCTCCAGCAGCATTCTTTGCTGGAAGATATCCAGCTGTCTCAGCACCATGTGTTGAAAAGTTTGTTCTTTTCCCTTTTCTCTATTTTAGGGTTTTACACAGAGTTTCTTTAATTCTCTGGACATATTTTCTTTTCTTTCTTTCTTTCTTTCTTTCTTTCTTTCTTTCTTTCTTTCTTTTTTTTGAGAGAGGGTCTTGCTGTGTAGCCCAAGCTGGTCTTGAAGTGATCCTCCTGCCTCAGCCTCCCAAGTGCTGGGATTACAGGTGTGCATCTGGACATATTTTAAGTAGCTACTGTAAAACTTGCATGCACAATCTGCCACCCAGAACCCCTAAGGGGAGAGGTCTACTGTCCCCCTTTCCTTCCCTGTGTGTACCTCACACTTTCTAGTTGCTTAGCACATCCATTTCTTCTTGCTGTTAAAAGCTGGACATTTTAAATAACATAATTATGGAAACTTGAGAAATAGACACTCCCTCTCACCGCACTCTGTGCAGTTTGCGTAGTAACTCTTCTGAACTTGCTCTGTAAAGTCTCTCAGCACTCGGGAGGCTGAGGCAGGAGGATCGTTGAGAGTTCAAGACCAGCCTGGGCTACAAAGTGAGCTCAAGGCCAGCCTGAACTGCATAGGGAGACCTGCCTCAAAAAGACAAAAAAAAAAATAAAAAATAAATGAACTACAGATGTGCAGGAGCAGCAGGGGCTTTCAGGGAGAAATGGTGAGCCATGTACCTGGAAACATACATGGGGCTGGGCGGTGAAGGCTGAGGTTAAAGGCACTGCAGTGCCAGACGCGTGAGTTTGGGACAGCAGGGCTGGGTGTCGTCGTCTTGGCCACAGGGGGCCCAGCTTGGCCTCGTCTCCAGAAGAAAGGACTCCAGCGCGGCTCTGCTGATGCTAACCCACAGCTGCTGGTCCAAATAAACCCGTGACCCACGCTAACCCTGTACTATCCAGCTGAGTTGTCCACTGGTTCCTTTTGCAGGCCTGGGGCCCCGTTTCGGCACGTTCTGAGCGCTGTTCCGTGCTGGGCAGCGCTGTTCCCCTTGCCAGCCTTACTGGTCTGGCGAGGGCCGGACAGGGCACCTACCGGTGAAGCTGCAGTAGAGGAGAGGTGCTGTGTCCTGCCTGGAAACCAGCAGGAAAGGTTTCCAGTAAAGTCACCCGAAGGCCCCACCCTGCCCCAGTCGTGCAATCTGCTAAGCGGACACACAAGTTGGTGCGGCCAGCTGGGGGGCAGGGCAGGGTGGGGCCGGCGGGGGACAAGAATAGGGGAGGCGCGTGACTGGTTTGAATTCAGGACAGTCAGTATCACAGCAGGGCAGGGAATGGCCGGACAGAGCAAACCTGGAGGAAAAGCTGGGCTCATTAAACCACTTTGTAACAACCCAGGCGAGAACATAGAGAGCCTGGAGGAAATCCGGGGCAATGGGGCTGGAGAGAGGAGAACCACCTTTAGACTAAAGAGGGCAGGGGCTGGGGATTTAGCTCAGCGGCACAGCGCCTGCCTAGCAAGCACAAGGTCGTGAGTTCGATTCCCGGCAGGAAAACAAACAACAACAACAAAAAAAGAAATCTCACTTAGAATAAAGAAGGCAGGGTTGAGGGGACGCGGTGACGAACTGCACACAGGGTCACGGAGGAGAGGAGTTTCAGACGTCTCTGGGGCAGTCATGTGGATGTCGTTCGTGCAGACCGGGGCGCGGGGGACAGGAGGCCCCAGGAGGGCGTGAGCTTGGTTTGGGGCCGGATGGGGTCTGAGGCGCTTGGGCGCGTTCCCGCAGGGACGTGAACACAGAGTGATAGAAACAAGACAGAACGGGCTAGTGTGGGCAGAGAATTTGGAGCTCAAGGAGTGAAGGTGCGGGGAACAGTGGGAGCGCAGCGGGCTCGGTCTGGTTTCCAGGTCCGGCAGTGCGAACAGTGAGCCGCAGGGGAAAGATCCGCGAAGGAACCCGCTGTGAGAGAACCGCAGTCTGCAGTTAGGACCAAGCAGAGAAGCGAGTGGCGCGGGGAGAAGGGTGGCAGAGGCCGCTGAGTAACCAGGGTTTTGTCTGAGGACTGTGAGGAGGGATCCAGGAGACGCGGTCCGGGCGACTGGTCAGAGGTGGTCGAGGGTGGCGGAAAGGCGGCAGGGCGGGCGGAGGGTGTTTCCAACGCTCCTGCGTAAGCAGCGCTCTGCCTTTGTGCTCTGCGTGAGATACTCTCCCGTTTCAAATGTTTCTGGTTTTTCCTTTCCTCCGTCCCTTACAGGGGGAAAATACTCGGAAAACATCTCTTCCGCTTTTATTAATTCTGTGTGTGTGTGTGTGTGTGTGTGTGTGTGTGTGTGTGACCTGAGATTAAACCGAGGGCCTCAGGCATGCTTGGCAAATGCTCTACCACAGAGCTATATCCCCTTTCGTGCCTTTATTCGTTTGGTTTGTTTTCTTTTTTTGGTCTTTTTGAGACGCGGTCTCTCTATGCAGTTCAGGCTGGTCTTGAACTCACTTTGTAGCCCAGGGTGGTCTCCAACTCGCAAGGATCCTCCTGCCTCAGCCTCCCGAGTGCTGGGATTACAGGCATGCGCCACCACGCCCGGCCTCATGCTTTTAAATATCAGCAGTTGAAGTAAAAATAATTTTTCATTAAATAATCTTAAAACCTCTCGGGCGTCCAGGGCACTCTGCTCTGTGTAGGTCGCACGATGGGGCGCACTGCAGTCGCTGCTATTGGATGGCACCCAGGGGCCTGCGTGAAGGGTGCAGCGTGATTGCAGGCGCAGGGCTGAGTGTCCTGCAGAGGGAGGAGAGGGCGGGAGGCGTTCTCCATTCCGCAGCCCGGCTAGGCGCTCCGAGGGATGCAGAAGAGTGTCCGTCCTCTGCACTCCCAAGGCATCCTCAGCGGGAGGGCGATTGGAAATAACACACGATTAGAGTGTGAGTCGGGGCTCCCGAAAGGAAAACACAAGGGAAGATGAAGGACTGAAGGACGAGGAGACGGTCTGGAGCAAAGAGGAAACCGCCCGGGGAGGGGCACGGGGTGGGGCTGCTGGTGGGGCAGCCCTGGGGCAGGAGCGGACGCAGCAGGGGTGACTGAGGGTGTCCCACCGGAGGAGGCCGCGTGCGAACAGAGAGATGCATGAAGGGCTGCCGGGTGAGCAGCGCAGGGCGTCCACCTGGCGGGACCTGAGGTCCCTGGAAGTGGAGCGGGGCAAGGTCGGAGAAGCGGGGAGCATCCAGGATGTAACAAGCAATTTTCTGGCCAGGCGTGGTGGCGCACCCTTATGATCCCAGCACTCGGGAGGCTGAGGCGGTAGGGTCACCACGCGTTCAAGACCAGCTCGGGCTACATAGTGAGTTCAAGGACAGCCTGAACTACACAATGAGAGCCTGTCTCAGAAAACAAACAAACAAAACAATCGTCTGGATTGTTCGAGAAGCCAGTTTCGGAATGTCGTTAACCCTTTCATATATTTGGGGCACTGACTGCTGTCGCAGGTTGAACCGTGACCGCCCACACACTTCCACATTCTGACTCCCGGCACCCACGAATGTCACTTCATATAGCAGAGGGACTTTGTAAATACGATTAAGTTGGCGTTCATGGGTGGGGATATCCAAGATCGCCTGGGAGGGCGATGTATTCCACCAGCCCTACCGGAGGGAGGCGGGTCAGCGTGAGCAGCGGGCGTAGTGACAACGTAGTCCGGCGGGGGGCGGGGCGCAGGCAGAGAATACAGGTGACAGTGACCTCTGAGGCTGCAGAGGCGAGGGAATGGGACTCCTTCACCCCGTGACAGCGCCCTGACACTTGGACCTTGGACTTCTGACACCCAGAATAAATCTGTGCTGTTTTAAAACACTATGTGTTCGACACTCTGTTACAGAGCCTGTCGGGAATTGATTCAAACTCCTTCAAGAGACTGATGACAGCCATTATTTTACACATAGGATGCATAGGTGCACACACACAGGCGTGGGTCCTTGACTTAGCTTTGGGGAGCCGGGCGTGGTGGTGCACACCGGTTAATCCCAGCAGGCGGGAGGCTGAGGCAGGAGGATCTCTGTGAGTTCAAGGTCAACCTGGGCTACATAAGGCCAGCCTGAACTGCATCGCAAGACCCTGTCTCAGAAAGATAAGATTAGCTGATAAGATAAGATAATTTGGGGGGCTGGGGATTTAGCTCAGCAGCACAGCGCCTGCCTGGCAAGCGTGAGGCCGTGAGTTTGATTCCCGGTACCAGAAAAACAAAACAAAACAAAACAAAAGATAACTTTGGGGTTTTATAGACTCATTAAAGCACATCGTGAACATTGTGGAGGATGTTTTGACCCCAGGTTGAAAACAAACTGGTTAAAAAGAGGTTATTTTAGTACAATACATAATACACGTGATGAGAAGCTTTTGTGTCAGTGAGATAGAAAAAGATGTTGTAAGTCTGAGTGATAATGGTGGAAGCCGCGCTCTGCGGTGTGAGCACAGGGTCTTGCTTATACTGACCCAGGGTCTCAAAGGGGGCGGAACAAGAGAACGGATTGTTGACGAGGGAAGACGGGTGGACAGGAAGGGAGCGGGGCGGGGCAGGAGGGCGGGGAGCTGTGGTTCCAGGTCGGTCTGAAGCGGCTGCAGACAGCAGTCTGAGTCTCGAGGCAGCAGTCTATGATAAGATGCCGCCGCAGTGCAGAAAGCGCTCAGGAGTCACCCTGACTTTCATGAGAGCAGAACAGGGCTGCTGGAGAAAAGCCCGGGCTGGAGCCGAAAGACGCGACCGCAGCGAGGACTCACAGTCGCTGCTCTCCCCGGGCCGACGTCCTGGTGCCAGAAAGCCCAGTTTTTCCCTTCTTAGAACAGCAGGGACCGTACCTTCTTTTACAGGGGTGTTGCCAGTATTACTTGTATGGTGATATTTATATTATAAATGCTTTTTAAAGTTTTCTGTGTGTTTTGATGCCTTGAGATCTTTTGTTTTTGTTTTTTGGGGTATTTTGTTTTTTTTCCAGTACCGGGAATCGAACTCATGACCTTGCACTTGCCAGGCAGGCGCTGTGCCGCTGAGCTAAATTCCCAGCCCTGATGCTTTGAGATCTTAAGCAAACCTTTTGCTGGGAAGAGACTGTGCTTTCTGGGACGGGCTAATTCGCAGAGACCAACAAAGGGTCCAGCCAGGAGTGTGCCTTAACTTTGCAAAATAGCCTGTCCAGAACCACACACTTGGCTCATGCTCCCTGAGAGGCCACTGCTGTGCCCGGTCAGCTCTGATCCAGGTGGCAGGCAGCTAGGGCCCGTCCTGATAGCCCAAGGTCCACCAAAATCGCCCAGCTCATCCACGCTACCTTGTTTGCCCTCTTCTAACTCTCCTTTCCCTGGGTTACGTGTCTTTCCCAGGCAGACATTTGGCGGGTGAAGCTTTGTGCCACGCCTCCGGTCCCTCGAACCTGGGAGTGTAACACGTTTGTTTTCTTCCTGAGCTTTCCCGTGTCTCCTCCGCTCCTGACTGCCCATTACATAAAAGAATATAAAACTATAATTAAAAAGCAGTTTTCGAGGTGCCTGACTTCTGAAAGCACGCAGTAGGCAGAGGCTGTTGCCCCGGTGTCGCCAGCTGCCGAGCATCACAGCTGGAGGTGGTGGGCAGTTGTGAATGCGCCCCTGTGGCATTCACAGCTTATCTAATCTGATCTGCCTTACAAGCCTCCAGGAGGGCGTCACTCTGAAACCATCCCCACTGGGCTGTTGTGAAACATCGCAGTGCTGTCGTAAGAGCCCTCGTTACAGCAAGACAATGAAGAGTGACCGGCATTGTGCGCTCCGTGTGGGGCCTGTGAAAGGTGCTCTGTGAGATAATCCACCGAGCAGGCCTGTGAGGTAGGCATGTGCTGTTACAACCCCCTTTCCACACGTGAGGACACAGCGGGGCAGCCGCTGACCACTTGTCCTTCCACGGTGACACAAACTTAGCGACCCAGGGGACCCTGTGGGGCTCTGAGCTCCACCCGACTGTCCCGCAACAGGGTGTCCTCCCGGCCGCTCTCAGGAACATGACATCTGGTCCTTTCCATGGACAGATCCTCACAGTAGAAACAGGAACATCAATTGGGTCGCTGTCCCTGACCCTCGAAAACACAGTAGTGGCCGGGGGTGCTGGGGCCTCGGTCGGAGGATTCTGGGTGCTGGGGAGTTGTGGGAGGGAAGGAGATTCCCGACACAGGAGACACCTGGAGGACAGCATGGAAGAGGGTGTGAAAGTCAGCTAGAGGCCCTGTGAGGATCCGGGAAGCCCAGAGAAGGGCGGCTGAGGAGGGGAAAGCACTGCAGGACGTCGGCCGCAGGAGGACCCGCAGACTGCCTGGGACACGGGCGTGCAGTTGGGGCCAGGAGCCGCCGGGCAGGGACACAGTTCTGAGGACGCCGTCGGCTCTGTTCTCACCCCTGTCTTCCAAGCTCCCGGGAGGAGTGCGGTTCTGGTGTGGACGTCGCAAGGGAGGGGGCTTGTGCTACGGGCCGGCGGGAGGAACCGTTGCTTCTCGCGTTGTAAATTCACAAAGGGGCGTCTTGGCACGCTCCGTGCGGAGGGCGTGGTGCCGTGAGTCAGTTCTCCGGGCTCGGCCCCGGCTGCAGCACCGTGCAGTCACGTTTCTAGGCGGGCACAGCTGAAGACCAGCGACTCCGGTTTTCACTGATTCCAGGGGAAGGACACTCTCCCTTCATAAGCAAGTTGGTCAGACCTCTAACATAATTGCAGGGGCTAGAAGTTCTGGGAATTCCGGGCGCTGATTCAACTGCGCACAGTTAAAGCTCTGATATTATGGTTTGTAGCAGCAGCGGCAGCGAGCAGCTCTCAGGGAAGCCGGGCACGATGGCACACTCCTGTAATTCCAGCTCCCTGGGACACTGAGGCGGGAAGTGTGAGAGTTCAAGCCCAACCTGGACACCTTAGTGACCTAGGAAGGCCCTGTTTCAAAACAAAATAAAATTTTAGGGGCTGGGGATTTAGCTCAGGGGCATTCTTCCTAGTTCCTATTATCTATCTTTTATTTTGCTCTTTAGGTATAGTGTGCATTTCCTGTGTAAGAGAAACTGTGCAACACTTAACTTTGTGTGTCTGATTTATTTCACCTAACATTATGGTCTCGAGATGCATCCATTTACCTACAAATGCCTTCTTTATCCTTCTTTATGGCAGAGTAGTACTCCATTGTGTATAAATACCCCATTTTCTTTATATCCATTTATCTGTTGACGAGCATACAGGCTGTTTCTAACATTTAGTTATGATAAATTATGCTGCTATAAACACAAGGGTGCATGTATCACTGTAATATAATGACCTTAACTCTTTTGGGAAGGTACTTAGAAGGGGACTAGTGAATCAAATGGAATTTCTATTTTCAGTTTTTTTGAGGAATCCCCACACTGATCTCCATAGTGGTTGCACCTGTTTACATTCCCACCGACAGTGGAGATATTTCCTTTTCGCCCACAGCCTCCGCAACACCTGTGATTATTTGATCTCTTAATGATGACCTTTCTTCCTGGAGCAGGGTGGAATGTCAGTCTTGTTTTCAGCTGCATTTCTCTTGAGGCCAGCGACGCTGAACATTTTCTCACGTGTTTATCGGCCCACTGTACTTCTTCTGAAAAGAGCCTATTCATCTCAGCTGTCCATTTTTTGATCGGGGCTTTTATTTTGGCCTTTTTTCTCTTTAGTTCTTTGCATATTCTAGATCTTAGTCCTCTGATGTCACAGTTTGCAAACATGGCTTGGTGTGAAAGGATGAAAGATGACTCGGAGATGACTCGGGCCTGTGTCCAGTCCACACCCCCAGGGGGTGGGGGGCTGCCGCTAACTGAGACCCCTCTGCGTATCTATCTCGTACACGGCTCTGGCCTATGCCCCAACACTGGAAAAATTCTTTTCCTATTCTGTGAGTTGTGTTTTCACTCTGTTGCTTGTTTCCTTTGCTGGCACAAGCGTTTTAATTCGATGGAATCCCCTTTGTTGGTTCCTGCTATTATTTCTTGGGCTACTGGGGTTCCGTTCAGAAAGTCCTGCCTATGCCCATGTCTCCAAGAGTTTTACCTGTTTTATGTTCCAGCAGGTTAGGAGGTTCTGTTGTAACATTTATGTCTTTGACCCATTTTGATTTTAGTTAGTACATGGTGAGACACGTGGGTCTAGATCCAAGCTTCTGCACGTGGAGATCCAATTTTCGCAGCACCTTATAATAAATAAAAAGGAGCCTGTTTTAGTGTAAAGCACCTTCGCAATCAGTTCCTTCCACTGGACACCCGCAACTCCCAGGCAGGGCCCCCAGCCCCTTCAGCCAGACTGTCGATCCGATGCTCCCCACTCACTGGGAGTGAAGTCAATGGCAGAATGAGGAGGGAGAGATCATTCGAGGGCAAAGAAGGCAAAATCGGGAGTTAGGGTCCTCAGTCCTAGTGCTGTAATCCCGGCCCCACCACGCTGACGCTAGGGCGCCCCTGGCCCTCCCATACCTCATTTATGTCAGAGGAGGTGGGTAATGCGCACAGGAGGGTCCACTCCAGTTGCCCAATTCTGTGATTTTGGGAATTTCTCTGCAAGAAGGTAGAGGTTGCATTAACTTCCTTAAAAACAGACTTGCCAAGCACAGTGGTAAAAGTTTACCAGCAAGCTGGTGCTCTTCTGTGCCCCAGGGCACTAGATGAGAAAGAGGTGCCATGTGGTCCCCCAGTTTTTTTATGGACCCTGTGTTTTTTACTCGAATCAGGCTGTCTGCCAGGGCCGCCTTGCACTGATCTTTCTGTGCCCGGAGTGCAGCGCAGTGGGAGCACTTGCGCCCTCAGCGTGGGTGCTAAGCTGAACGAAGTCAATGTGGATGCGAAAGGTAATATATTGCACCAGTAGACAGTACAGCACTATGCCCAGTCTGCGTGTTTTGGGAGTTAAACCACTTTCCACGAACCAAAAGTAAAAAGTATTTTGAAATGGTAGATAAAAGCTCACTTGAAAGTTACTGCCTGCTGTCTGGCCTCAAATGGATCGGCATGTTTTCCTCCGCGCCCTTTGGTAGCATTGCCGAATTTCAACAGTCGAAACCTTTTGATATCACAGAACAAACAAAGCCAAAAATGATCTTGCTTCATTTAGTCAACACACTCCCCTTGAACAAATCCTCTCTGAGCAAATGTTTGGGTAAAGAGATGGTGATCATCTTTGTCCCCGAGGATCAATGACCTGGGACACAGAGGACACCAGAGTCACGGAATCTGGGGTCCCCTGGGCAGGTGCACGTCAGCCCCACCTGGGTTCAATTCCAGTCACTCAAGCGGAACAGAACTGACTCTGAAATTTTTCTCTACAGCATATGTGATTATTAACTGGTGACTTTTATCAACTCAACTGTTAAAGCCACTGAGCTTCCTGGAGATTTGGTCAATTATTCAGAAATAAAACCTACAAGAGATCTGAATCAACGTGGTCAGCATCTCCACATTCTTTGTATTAAACCAAGAAATGTTTAGCAGTGCTTTTGAGAGCACACAGCCTTTGAGAAATCCAGCATGTTCGTTCACAGTAGCCAAGTAGCTAAGTTCATGGCAGCTAAGTCTCAGAAGCAGCTGTTTGTCTATCGACAGAGGAGTGGATAGAGAAAAGCTGGTATTTACATACTGCAGAGTGCCGCTCTGTCCTAAAGGGTAAATGTGAGTCATTCATAGGAAAAGGGATGCCTTGAGACCATAATGTTCAGTGAAGTAAATGAGACTCGCAGCTTAAATATTGCGTGGTTTCTCTTATAAGAAAAACCCAAGGTATAAATAAAGAGCAAAGCAGAAGGGAGATAATAGGAAGTAGGGAGACAGACGTTTCCCAAAGAGGAAGGGGATCCAGAGAAGGAGAGGGGAGGCGAAGTGGGGGAAAGCGCATGCAGATGTGCTGTGTGCGTGGACCAACGCTGCGTGCTGTGCACATGGGCTAATGAGAAAACGTGTTCTTAATTCCCCACCAAGGGCAAAGTCTGCGCTGCCTGTGCCAGGCAGAGGCCTGGATGATGGTGCCTTCACAACTATATTTGCTTTTCAGATATGCAGACCCCATTTTGACATATTTTTCACCTGCTGCTCAACCTTTAAAGCTTACAGATAAGTAATTGGCCAGGCATATGCCTGTAATCCTAGCACTTGGGAGGCTGAGGCAGGAGGATCTCTGTGAGTTTGAGGCCAGCCTGGACTAGTAGAGATAGTGAGATAACTGGCTGGCTTCAAGAGGCGAGGTACATGTCCCCAAAAGGATGCCTCAGTTTCTCTTGGAGGGGAGTAGGGAGCCACAGGACGTTCCTCAGACAGGGTGCCTGGTCTTTTCTGAGGACAAAGCGAGGGTCACCCGTCTGAGAATTGGGCCAGTGACCGCTGGTGTTTCTCTCGATGGTGCTACAACAAGCATGCAGTTGGGAGGAGAGCTTTGCCTTCGAAAGAGCCCTGGACACTGACGTTTATGTCCCCTGTGCTTGATGGGGCAGTGAGAACTGTGATGTGTGGAGAAGCGACTGGGAGGAGCCCTCCTGATCTGGTGCTCTCACAGGCAGGACTGGCAATATACACAAGGGAAGGCAAGCTCGTTCCTTGCCAGGACGAGGAGCCCCGGGCTCTGAGGATGCCGTGCAGGCACGCTGGGCTGCTGGGTGGCCAGCAGTAGGCATTCGCGGATCTCCCCCCTGCCGAGCTGGGGAAGCAAGCAGGGGACCGCTGACGCCTTCAGGATGTGTGCTCACACCCTTGCTAGAGATCTGCAGGGGAATGGAAGCCCCAGATCCACGTAGTCCACTGTCGTGTGTGGGACACGCGACTCCTCACTCCACCCCAAGCCGGTGAAATGCGAACACAGCAGCTGTTAACGAACTGGCTTGCACACTGCTGCTGCTAAGGCTGACCAGCAGCCCTCTTGGTCTGGGGCGCCTTGGGTAGCTCTGGAGACGGGTTTTCATGAGATCAACATGTGACCAGCGGTGTGAGATTCTGAGGTGCACGTGGCTGGGACCGTGGCACCCGTCCTGGCCTGCGTGCGATGTGCAGGAGGAGACCTCGACCTCAGTAGTCCTGTCCCAGGGAGCGGCAGTTCTGCCTGAGGAATCTCTGCCCCTTCTTGGTGGGTTTGTTCCATAAGGCAGCATCATCTTGAAGAAAAATGTAAAAGATAAGCAAAAATCTACCCATCGACCAAAATAGCCTTTCAGTTTGGGCAAAAGTGAGATTTCTCTATGTACTTGAGCAATCCTGCACTGGACCCTGAGTCCAAAGGTTTAGGTGGGAACATACTTTCCTATGTCCCTGCTGCGTGATTTTGGACTGCCCACTGCTCCTTCCGACCCTCACTTCCTCACCTGTAAAGTGAGAGGCCTCTCCACTCCCACCCAACTTGGGCTTGTGGAAAGTTTGCACGCCACAGATGCTTGAGGTCCTGGGAGTCCGACCACAGCACTTTTCCTGCATCAACACCGTACACCTTCCCGGTAGAGTGGGAGAGCCAGGCGGGTAATAAGAAATCGCTCCAGATGACGGTCTTGAGATAAACAAAATAATGTGGGTAAGTTCACGGTAAACCGGGCAGGGCTATTTAAAAAGAAAGTTCTAGCATCTTGCCTATACTTGGTGCACTTCCGTGATGATAACTTAACGATGAGATGTTTTTGGTGTTTGGTAAATATATTCAGAGGAGATGTTTTGGAAGGAGCATCTCTGACACACAACCACACCGACGTGGCTCTGTTTCTTGGCCTTTCCCAAAAGCTTGTCCACCCATCAACAGCCTCAGGGCACGTGGTTCTTTTCCGTGTTGATCCTTAACTCCCTGAAACCTGGTCAGTCACAGGCAGGTGGCTCTCCAGTTGGGGAGGAGCATGTCTTATGAACTTTACTGGCAAATCTTTGTTTGTTTTTGCTTTTTTCCGGTACCGGGAATCGAACTTACGACCTTGCACTTGCCAGGCAGGAGCTGTGCTGCTGAGCTAAATCCCCAGCCCCAATACTGGCAAATCTTGTTGAAACTGAATGTTTAAAAGTTTGTTTCCTGGCAGTCAAATGCCACTACTCAAAAAGATTAAGAAAATAAGAAAAGGGAGGGAGGCTCAGGGCCTTTCATCTAGTTTCCAAAAATTACCAGTAGAATTGATGTGGGAAGTGGTAAGCGGAATGACCAGAGTGGCCCCAAGCCATCCAGCCCGGCCTGATGTCAGCTTCAGGAAATGCAGGGGCAGAGGGAAACGCTCCTGACCAGCAGAGCTGAGTCGGGTGGGCTTGCAGGTGTCAGGAAGGATTAAGATCGTAAGTCTCTTTGGGTTCATGAATCTGCTCCCTTGGTGGATCTGTTTTGAAACTTTAACATTACTAAGCAACATCTACTACTAACAAGGTATTATGTGCTAAGGACCACCAGGTATTCAACCTGCCCCGAAGTTCTGACCTCACCCCAGGGACAGGTGTCAAAGCTGCGTAAGGCCAGCACAGTGGCCTGAGGCAGGACAAAGAGCTGCTGTTACAGCGATGGGACGAGGAGACTAATGCCTTATTAAACTGCATTCGGCCTTTGGCCTGTGCTAGAAGCTGGCTTATCTCACAGATGAAAGGCCAAGGGCAGGATACCAGCTTCTTTGAAACAAAGCTTGAATGTCTGGCATGTTGCAAAGAGAGAAGTGTTAACAGGTTTCTTCCTGCAAAGCTGGTAAAGGCTCAGGTGACCGTCTCCCTAATCACGGTGAAACAGGCCCCGGGAGACACTGCGTGAGGCGCCTGGGCCCGAGGTGCTGAGCAGTGCCCCGCCAAGCCCCTCCCCTGCCTGACCGACATTTTCATTGAAGGAAATTTCCTCCATCAGGCCAATTTTGATAAAATTTTTTCTAAATTTATTAGGAGAAGGCTAATCTTTATGAGATGGAGAATCTGTTTTACAATCTCTGTCTGCTCCATACAGGATCGCATGAGCGTGTTTATTGCCTACTCTGCGGTAGGGGTCACCCAGGTCGCAATGAACCTATCAAAAACAGCCACGAGTGCAAAAGCGCCTGCCTGGCAAGCGCAAGGTCATGAGTTCGGTTCCCGGTACCGGGGAAAAAAAAAAAAACAGCCACGAGTGAAAATGTGACTTCAGCCAGAACAGTCACCCAGCAGAGTTCATTTCATTATTCTGAATATTACAAGGGACTAAGAAAAAAAAAGGCACATGTACAAACAAAACCCCAAACCACTAAACACTACATAGAGATTGATTTAGCATAAAAGAGTAGAGATTAGCAGGCATGGTGCTGCACACCTATAATCCCAGCATTCAGGAGGCTGAGGCAGGAGGATCGCCGCAAATTCAAGGCCAGCCTAAGCTACAAAGTGAGTTCGAGGCCAGCCTGAACTGCATAGTGAAACCCTGTCTCAAAAAGACAAAAAAAAAAAAAAAAACCTTTCAATCCATTAGCCAGGCTTTCTTCGGGATAAAAAGATTATAATCATGCTAGTCTAGACCAAAATTCTTCTGCATGGCTCTTTAAAAAACATTTGTTGACCCGCATGCACTTTTCTAATAAATAGGACCATTACTACTCCCAGAATCATACTTATTTTGCCTGCATTTGTATTAAAGTCGAGCGGTTTCTCAAAAAACTCTAAGGCAGAAATGTTTGCCTTAAAGTCTGGGGATTCTCTAAACCTGTGTGCTAATTCAGCGATGCAACATTTAATTTAAGGTTTCAGCATACTCAAGTTTGTGTGAAAGACATGCAGTGACAAAGGTGAATATATATATTTTTCTCTTTCTTGGGTTCTTTCTTTTCTCTTTCTTTTTTCTTTTTTTAAACTGGACAGCAGTCAAAACAGGGAAATTTCTGTGTTGGCAAAGGAGAGTTACACATTTTTACCTTCACACCCTAGTCATTAACCCATAATAATTTTTTAAGTTATTAAGTTTACTGGTGCATCTTAGATACACATAATGATCGAATTCATCATAGGGAATCTGCACCTGTACCTGATATATCTTTTTGTAGTTTTAATTTTAAAGAGAATAAAAAATAAGAAAAAAACAAAACAATACGGAATTTCAAAACAAGATGATGGGAAATTAACAATGGTTGTTATGTGGGAGTCAGTGGTCTCTCAGTGGTCCCCGGGAGAAAATGGCGAGAGGATATAGAAAATAAAGACAAGAGACAACAGCCGGGGTCAGGTGGAGGTACCTCTTGCCAGATGAGCACAAGAACTGACTTCGGCAGTAGGGGCGTTTATTTAATACACTTACAAAGTAGTGTCATGAGAGATAATGTTGCCTAGCGACTAAGACTAAGACTGTAATTGTCCAAACAGGATACTTTCTCCATACTGAGGTGGCTTGACTGCCCGAGGCACTCTGATCTGTCCCACCCTCAGACACACGACCAACAACCAACTCCAGAGGCTCCCAACATGTTATATTACATATCGTTATCGTCAAAGCAGCTGCTCAGATGACCAGATATTGGCATGCAAAATTGATCAATTAAGCATTAACTGCTCCTTTCAATAAACCAATAGGAATTAGCACAATTATCTTAGCTGTATTGTGTATATATATTTTTCCCCTTCCGTCTTTTCTCCTTTCCCTCATCCCAGTTGTTCTTTCTTTTGAGCAGTTTCTTTCCCTTTCACAATATCTATTTTCCTTTCAGATTTGATTTGCTCTTTCAGTTTCTTTTTTTTTTTTTTATTTTAAAGATAAAAGGAGGGAAACATTAACAGACATACAACATTTTACAACATATCACAAGCACAATACAGACAATACAGAGTTACAAACAAAGTGGTAGGAAATTAACAATGGTGGTTGTATTACATATTGATATCTTCAAAGTGGCTTCTCATGAAAACAGATATAGACATGCAATACTGGTCAACCAAAGACTCATTGACAGTTTCTTTCAGCATAGAAATAGAAGACAGAAGAACAACCATGTTATCTATCCTGTATATACATGCATACAAAATTTCTCCTTCTTTCCCTTCTCTTTTTGCTCTTTCAGTTTCTTACACTAGGGAGATGATATCTTGACTCCTCTTTTTTTCCCCCATTCACTTCCTCTCTTTAACCCCTCTTCCCCTCCTTATTTACAAAGCTTTGTTCCCATTGTGTCCTTCTTTTCTCATTGTTTCTTCCTTTCCCTTTCTTCCTCCCCCGCCATTCCCTTCTCTTCCTATTTCAAATAACCATTGTACATTTTGGTCCTTATTTACACTTTCTGTTTCTTACACCAGAGAGACAATGTGATATTTACACGTGTCAAATTTATTTCACTTAAGAGTATGGTCTCAAGGGACATCCGTTTAACTAGAAATGGCTGAGTAGTATCCATTGTTTAAGAAAACCCACATCTTCTTTATCCATTCATCAGTTGATGGATATTTGGGCTATTTCCAAGATTTAGCTATTATAAACTATGCTGCTAGAATTATGGGTATACATATACCACTGTGGTAAGATGCTTTTAATTCTTTTGGGAGGATACTAAGAAGGGGAATAGTTGGGTTAAATGGGACCTCTAGTCCTAGTTTTTTTAGGAATCTCCACACTGGTTAACACATAATAATTCTAATGCTGCCCGAATCTTATGTAAAGAAAGGACTAGTATGAAATCATTTCCTTCCGTGTCTAAATTGTAATAACCACTAAATTTGTGTGACAGTTAAGCCAGCCAGCTAGGCCAAGCTTCTCTAGGGCCTATAGATGCCAGAGCACCGTGGAAGGACTGACCTCACGGCTTCTTAGCCACAGGAGTCCGGCTTAGAGCCAGTCTCTCTGCCCCGTGGCACGTGGCCACTGGGAGCCCCTGCCTGCATCTTTGCTGCAGGAGCAGTGACTCCTCAAGAGCCAAGAGTTCAAGAGATGCCTGGGATTTCTTCTGAGACTACAGCGAAACTCACTCTAGGGATGCAGGCGTCATTTAGTGCTTTGAAGGAACTTGGACTTCTCCAACAGCCACTTGAGCATAGTGTGAAATTGTACTTCCCGCTGACGGACTTGGTTTGAGCCTTCAGGTCTGTGGTCATCCTGTTATACTGTAAACCAGTACAGTAGAGTTGTCTGTGTATTTCCACAGTGTGCTTCCTTCTCCCCATCAGATAGGAATTAAACCAAATTTTGAAAACTCATAAAAAAGAAAAAGTCTATTTTTTGGGTCATGTAACTATACCACGGAGCCCGGGTAAATACTGAAAATCCAACTTTGAATGTCACCTGTTGTAAGCTTGACACATGCAAATGTGTTACCATTAGAGTTCCTTTTTCAGGGGCTGGGGATTTAGCTCAGTGGCACAGCACCTGCCTGGCAAGTGCAAGGTCATGAGTTCGATTTCCAGTACCAGAAAACCACCCCCCCCAAAAAAAGAAAAAAATGTAGAGTTCACTTTCCAAACTATTCCCAATTTGATTTTGTCTCAAGCCATTTTCAAGGTATCCTACACTATGCAAATGATATGATACAGCTTATTTTTTTGTACAATACATATTTACTTGACCAAGCCCATGAGGCCATGGCAAGAAATACAAAACATCATTCCTATTTTTAAAGAATTTCCAGTCACTTTAAAGAAAGAAAACATAGCTGGTATAAAAGAACAGGTGAATGGCGAGAAAGATGGATAAGTGTGTGCTCAGAGCCAGGGAGGGTATTTTGAGGGGAATAATGAAAATGTGATTGTTACTGCAGTAACTTTTTATTTAAACCACACACAGCATATATTTGACCATACCTTGTATACATGCACACACATGCAAGAAGAGATAAGAAATTTCATATGTTTAAGGGCCAAGTGGGTAAGACATACAATTACTGGTATAGGCAATTGACGGTAAATGACTCCAGTTCAGAAGAATTGTGAGGATAAAGTTCATAAATGAGTTAGAAGCTGGGCTTGGCATTCAGAAGAGAAGATAGGCTTGGACAGGAAGACAGGAGGCCAAAGGCCATTCTAGATGAGGGAATACACACAAGCAGGGGCTCATTGGCAGAAATGAGAAAGGGATGCTGTGAAATCCCTTTCAGATGAAACAGAATTTCATATTAAGAATACTGAGATCAGCCAGGTATGGTGGCACCTGCCTGTAGTCACAGCACTCAGAAGGCTGAGGCAGGAGGATTGCTGTGAGTTTGAGGCCAGCCTGGACTACAAAGTGAGTTCAAGGTCAGCCTGAGCTACATAGTGAAACCCTGTTCTAAAAAAAAAAAAAAATACTGAGATCTGTACTAGGTAGCTGTAGAATCATACTTGATACTTGATGTCTTAGTCCACTTATGATGCCATAACAACATCCTTGAGGCTGGGCAATATCTTAATAAAAAAGTGAGCTCCAAAGCCAGGGTGGTGCAGACAGAGGCTCACCAGGACGTGGCAAAGGGC
This sequence comes from Chinchilla lanigera, assembly GCF_000276665.1. Lineage (NCBI taxonomy): Eukaryota > Metazoa > Chordata > Mammalia > Rodentia > Chinchillidae > Chinchilla > Chinchilla lanigera. The sequence goes on along the minus strand of NW_004955450.1, from coordinate 16,311,591 downwards.
GTCACATCATGACACAGAGTGAGCGTGCCAGACTGAGCTCGCTTTTCACAACAGAGCCGCCCTCTCATAACCCATTCATCCGCTGACCCAGAGTGGGCGACCCAGTCACCTCCCGAAGGCCCCTCATCCAGCCCGAGCACTGAGGACCAGGCTCCAGCACCGGCGCTCCAGGGGACACGTTCGAGACCTGGTGTGGCAGACCTTACACATCAGTCTAGCGGGTCTGAACCTCCCTCTTTAGATAGCAAAGCATCGCTGAGGTTTAGGGAAGGGAACGTCATAATAAGTAGTGCTTTATAAAGACTCTCCTTCAGACCAGGTGGGATACAAGGTGAACCCGTGAGCAGAGGGAGGCCAGGCGCTCATCCTTAGCACCTTTCAGTACCGCTTTATTTTTCTCTTTACTGACACAATACGTGTGAAACGGAAGGGAGACTGACAAATACGGTGAAAGTTTAGTTTTAGAAATTGTTGCCATAGGAGACACGTTGCTGTTTATTCCCCTCAAAATACTCCCCCTCGCTTCAAACACTTGCACCCCATTCTTCTTTCTCCCCACTTTCTGAGGCAGCTCTGGAGTCCTCTCTCATCAGTGTCTGTAGCTGCTCGCCTTGGCATCTGAACTGACTCCACACACGGTCACTTTGACCTTGGAGACGAGCCAGACGTCACACAGCCAGATTTGGTAAACGATGCGCATGAGGACACAGCCTGCCTTTCTGCTGGACACTTGGTACCGGCGTTCACTGCATTTTTTATCAGGTCTTTTTAATGGAAGAGGATAGCAGTGCTGCTTCAGAAAGCGGCAAGGACAGTGGGGTCAGTGTGTTCAAAGCCGGGGGCGTCTATTTGAGACAGATGCATGGCAATGTGTCTTTCCCTGTAACGAGTCTTTAAAATTAAAACATTCACCATATATCTTGATCACGCCTTGCATAAAAATTCATGGTACACTGAACGCACCTTCCATTTGTGACAGCTTAAAGAACTGTTGCTTTACCATTGCCTGTAAGGTCCCTCAAATCCCTTCGCACTGATTTGTAGATCTATCACCTATGCTTTGACCCTAAACATATGCTGAGCAGCTTTATACGTGTTTTTCCGGAACATTCTTTACATATCCTTTTGCAGCATACTTTTTTGCTTTTGTGGTTTAACATTATACTTCTGAGCTTCACCTATATTGCTGGGTGCAACTGTAATTCATTAATTTCTGCTGCTTGCGGGTATTTCATTGCAAAACTTTACTGTTTATCCATTTGAATACAGACTAGCATGTTGAGTTTTTCCTAGTTATTTTGCTCTTAGAAATCAGGCTGTCATACACTGCTTTGTATGTCTTTCTAGGAACATGTATGCAGGAGCTTTGCTAGGATATGTTCCTAGGTGTGAAACTGCTCGGTCATGCACACGCATCTTCAAATTTAGTAGCAGTGCCAACCTGGGTTTGGTTTCAAGTTTATGGTCACCAGCAAAGCAGTGGTTGCAATGTTCTACATCCTTGATGACCCTTGATACTGTAGCATTTCTTTATCAATCCACTAGGCATATATTTGTGTTTATTGGCCATTTAGGGTTCTTCTTTGATGTGCCTCTTCAGATAATTTATTTTTTCATTAGGTTGCTATGAATCTACTATATTCGTATATGTATATGAGTTGTCTTTATCGTGTATTCATACATACATACTAGATGTAGGCCTTTCTTACATGGGAAATATGTTTTTCCAAATGTTTTTTGACTGCATTTGTTATATTTTGATAAGCAGATATTTTTTAAATTTTAATATGACCAGACATATCACATTTTCGTCTATGGTTTGTAAATTTTGTGTCTTATTTAGGAAATCTATCCTTTGTTGACAATAGACAATTCATGCTGTACTCCGCAAGGCCTAGAATTTGCTTACTTTATTCTACAGTTGATTGCATAGGAAAAAAATGAGCCGTGATGTGTTTTGGGGTAGTGGGCTTGGTCTTCAGAAGGGAAGGCGGTGCTTGGACAGGAGGAGAGGAGGCAGTGGGCGTTCTAGGTGAGAGAATACAGCACAAGAAACGACTTGTGGACGGAAATGAGCAGGGCATGTGTGAAATCTGTGTGCTTCACGGGGGTCTGAAGGAGCAGAATGAGTGGAAAAGTCTGGGGGCTGGGAGGCCAGTTGCTGCTAACTTCAATTGTCCACGCAAAAGACACAAAACAAGGTTCTAGGAATGAGTTACTACAGGTCTCACATATGCTTAATTAAGCTTCCATGAAAATTAAGAGCAGAGTCCACAAATCTCAAAAGCGGGAATTTCGACCCAAGCACTTTTGAGAACAGCACTGCGCTAGACCAGCGCGTCGCTTTCGTTCATTCAGATGAGGGAAAAGACCAGCAGATAGTTGCGTATTCGTCATGAGCATTTATTTATTTACTTTTTTGTTTGTTTTTCTTCCGGTACCAGGAATCAAACTCACTCACGACCTTGTGCTTGCTAGGCAGGTGCTGTGCCGCTAAGCTAAATCTTCAACCCCGAAAATTTAAATTGTATCTATTCTTATTGTAAGCCTTGACACAAATCTTAGCTTTTGTTGTAGAAAGTGGGACACGGCCCTGGGCTCAATTCCCAGTACAGAAAAGAATGACTTTCCAGGCTTAAAAACAATGAAACAACACAGTTGTCCTTCCATATCCACCCATTCTAAGTCCACAGGTTCAATCACGAATCAGAAACGTTAGAAATAATCGCATCTGCCCTGAACATTCAGACCTTTTCATTGCCATCACCCCCTAAAGGATACAGAATACAACAGCTGCTTCCACACTGCTCCTGTTTTAGGAGGTGCTGGGAGGACCCTAGCGGTGAATGCGGTAAGGGGAGGGGGTACATAGGTTCTGTACCTTTCATAGGGGGGCTTAAGCACACGGGGACTCTGGAGTCCACAGAGTCCAGGAACCCTGTCCCGCTGTACACACAGGTGTGAAGATGAACCAGCACACACCAGGAGCCGGGCATGGTGGTGCACGCCTGTAATCCCAGCACTCGGGAGGCTGAGGCAGGAGGATCGTTGAGAGTTCAAGACCAGCCTGGGCTACAAAGTGAGCTCAAGGCCAGCTTGAACTGCATAGAGAGACCCCATCTTAAATAAATAAGTAAATAGAGCCAGAGGTGATGGCGCACGTCTGTAATCACAGCACTCAGGAGGCTGAGGCAGGAGGATCACTGTGAGTTCAAGACCAGCCTGGGCTACAAAGCGAGCTCAAGGCCAGTCTGAACTGCATAGGGAGACCCTGCCTTAAATAAATAAATAAATAAGTAAATAAATAAAGCAAGCCAGAGGTGATGGCGCACACCTGTAATCACAGCACTCAGGAGGCTGAGGCAGGATGATCATTGTGAGTTCAAGACCAGCCTGGGCTACAAAGTGAGCTCAAGGCCAGCCTGAACTGCACAGAGAGACCCTGCCTCAAAAAGACCAAAAAACACACCCCAAAGTACTTACTTTCATCAGTAGCTCCTCGCTTCTACAAGAAAGACCTTAAAAATCAATATTTGTTTAAACAAAAGGATAAATAAGAACCAAAAAAGAGGCATAAACCAGAAATGAAATAAAAACTAGCTGATTTTAAATAAAATAAAGCTGTACTGGCAAATAAAATCAATGTGTGACTATTTAAAAATAATAATAAACATGATGTGCTTCCAGCAAGTGAGACCAGAGAGTCAGAGAGAGAAAAACATAAACAGATATTTAAAATAAAAAGCGTACTTTAAATTACATACTACATCTGTATTAGTAATTCTAGCTTAAATAGAACAGTGTCTAGGAAAGAATAAATGACTAAAATGCATTCAAGATCAATAAATGCCTCTAATTATGGTAAATATTAAAGCATTCTAAAAAATCTGTTAACCAAAAATGTTAGAACCCATACACTCTTTGTTTGTTTGTATTTTGGTGTTTTTTGGTTTTTTTGTTTTTTTTTTTTTTTTGAGATAAGATCTCACTCTATAATTCAGGCTGGCCATAAACTTACTATGTAGCCTAGGCTGGCCTTGAACTCACAGTGATCCTCCTGCCTCAGCTTCCCAAATGCTGGGATTGTGGGTTTATGCCACCATACCTAGCTTCATCAATTTTTAAGGGACAGATAATTTTTGGACTATTTAAACAGTTTTGTGTGACATATAAATATGGAAATCTCAGTTGAATATAGTGGCACACACCTGTAATCCCAGCACTCAGGAGGTTGAGGCAGAAGGATCACTGCAAGTTCGAGGCCAGACTTAACTAGATAGTGTGACCCTGTATGAAAAAAAGCAGAAGGAAAGAAAGAAAAGAAAGAAACTAACTAGCATTAGTTTAACATATACAGATAATCCCACTTCTAGGAGGGAAAAAAAAAAAGAATATTATATAAACTGATTAAAACCTTCTGCAGGGATATAATCCAGTCTGTTAATAGTAGCATTTCTGAGGCCTGGGATTATGACCAATTTTAACATTTTAAATACTTGTGAATTAAGTTTTCTCAATTTAGTATGATTTTACACTCAAAGGGAAAAGATGATTTCTTCCCCAAAGGGAGAAGAAAGGAAGTAGAGCATCTTATTCGAAGTGGATCAACTCTGAAGGAGTGTTTTTCAGTTTAAGAGAGACCCAGGCTAAATTTTGGGGTCTGGGACAGAAGCCAGTTGGGAAGGCGACCAGTGAGGGGATGACCAGCGGGGTCTCCCAGGGCCCCAGGCAGGAGGAGGGGAGCCAAGGCGGACGGCAGAAGTAGAACTGGGACAACTACTTGAGGAGCAGGACGCAGAGAATCGCGGCCAGCATCCCTGTCTGTTTTCCCAATGGATCAACTGGTCTGAGGGGCACAGAAGAGGCTCCGGCCGGGCTGATGCTCCCTGGACTGAGACGGCTCCATCCGGAAGGGCCTGAATTACTAAGGTGCCCATGAGATTCCCGGACTTCACCCAAATTGAGGATCTTTGAATCCCAAATCTTTTTTTTTTTTTTTTTTTGGACAGAGTCTCACTCTGCAGCTCAGACCAGCCTCGGACTCATCTTGATCCTCCTGCCTCAGCCTTCCAAGAGCTGGGATTACAGACACGAACCACCACGTTGGGCCAAATCCCCAGTCTTTTGTGGTGTGGTAAATACTTAGGGTAAATACAGGATCAGAGTATCCGAAAGCAGGTGATTCTAATGCGTGATAAAATCTGAAACCCTTCAAGGTCAGCCGAGGAGCTGGGCCCCTCGCTGAGGCCGTCCCTCGGTGCGCTGCCGAGGGCCGGTGGATAGGCTGTGGGACTGGGCCTCTCCGCGCTCTGGGGACAAATCCTCAGGAAAACCGACGGCTGAGTTCGCGGCTGCGCGTGGGCGCCCGGGGTGCGGCGGAGCCCGAGGAGCAGGTCGGGGAGCACAGGGTGAGCAGGAGGGCGCGGGCTGGAGAGGAGAGCGCTGAGCGGGTCTGCGGAAGCTGAAGAGGGCGAACTGCAGGTCTTCATCGCTGAAGCGGATTTGGGGGCGAAAGACTGTAAAAGAGGAGCCGCACTCCCTAGGGTGCCGCCCTCCAGGGGGAGCTGGGCAGAGGCCGCCTGAGTGAGAGAGGTGGGGTGCGGCCGGCCGGAGCAGGAGAGGTCCAGAGGGGCGGTCAAAGTGCGAGGTGGGCACACTCTCAAACACTTGGGGCCTCGGGGCCCGAGGAGCGGCAGAGCCAGGAAGGAGGGGGCGGTGTTGGGGGGCCCTAGGCGGTCTGCGTGGGCCAGATTCGTCCAGGGCAGGGACTGCGGACCCCTGGGTTGGCAAACATGCAATGACCTCCCCATTGTCTGCGTGGTAACAGCCGGGACTGTGGTTCAGTACCCTGCATGTCACTGTTCTTACCAGACGCGGTGCTTGTGGGGGGTTTCTTGGTCGCTTTGACCGTGAATTCTGTGTTGAAGCCTCAGTGTTTCTGGACAGTAGTTTTCGAAAGCTGGGTTCCCTTGTCTCCTTTCTACCTAGACCTCTTTCTCCTGCCCCACCTCAGATACGTGAAAGGAGGGAAGCTGCCCCAGGCCTCCAAGAAGAGTTTGGAGCAAGTGCTTCGCAGAGGTGTGGGCGGGAGAGGGTCTCCCTCCCCGCAGGGATGATTTGCCTGGTGGTCTGGGAAGCCTAGGGGGTTACACTTGAGGAGAGCTTGTTCCGGGAGGTGGAAGGGAGGAGCAGACTCTCAGCCGAGACAGAATAAAAGAAATAACAGATTCTGCCCTCCTCTACCTGCAGGTGAAGTTCTGCTTTCTTCACACCCTCTCCCTGGGGAGCCTGGCCCGTGCTGTGCCTGGCTGCCCCTCCCTTTACACAAGAGCATCCCCGCTGTACCCAGATCCGCGGTGCTGCCCACCTCGCCTCTCTCGGGAGCGCCTGAAGCTCAGCTTTCACAAGCAGAGAGCATGACCCTCCCCCGCGCTCCTGCGCCCGGTGGCTCCCAGGGCCCAGGGCCACCTTTCCCATGGAGCCGAGACTCTGCGGAGCAACCCTGGGGAGCCTCGGGTGTCCTCGTCCACACCCAGTTCACCAAGCCCTTCCAATTTTAGGACGTAAAGAAGTCAGGAGTCCTCAGGTTCCGTGAATGCTCACACGTGGAGCTGGGGTGATCTTTTCCTGACTCTAAGACCAAATGGCATCACATTCCTCCTCAGTCCATCCAAGGATTCAGTATGTTTCCAGCTTTCCTCATGGTTTACAGGGCCTGGTGTGGCCTGACACCGCCCACGGCTCTGGGCTCTCTCGGACCCTTTGGCCCTTCTCCCTCCCCTCAGGCCAGCTGCATGGGTGTGTCCTTCATTCTTTGATAGATCCCTTGCTATCCCCACCCCACCCCTCAGTCTTTTTGTTGTTGTTGTTTTGTATCTTTTTGAGGCAGGGTCTCACTGTGCAGGTTAGGCTGGCCTTGAGATTACTCTGTAGCCCAGGTTGGTCTCAAACTCCCGGTGATCCTCCTGCCTCAGCCTCCCGAGTGCTGGGATTACGGGCGTGCACCAGCACGCCCAGCCTACCCTTCAGCCTGAAAGTCTTGGTACACGCACTTCCTTCCCATTTCAGGTTTTTAACCGCTTGTGTCTTTCTGCTCTCGGCTCAGACCTGAGTTCCGTGGCGACGCTGTCAGACATCCATCCAGCAAGGTGAGATTCCTTTGGGATAGTTGCTGGTAGGAATGTGCCCCCGCCTGCGTATGTGGAGCGTATGTTCCAGTTGTGATTGCGTATTGTCGTGTGTGGTGATTTTCCTTGCGTTTGGCTCCCTCACGGAAGGCCTGTGAAATAGAAGAAGCCTGTGTGCTTCTCCTCAGGACAGTGCTTTGCGCCCGGTGATTGAGCCAAAAATATTTGTAGGGTGACGGAGTGGAGGGAGCAGAGAACATCCTGTGTGTGCCTGGTGGAAGGCGCGGTAATCAGGTCCTGTTTCTCTGGTCCTCCCACCGGGACTTGGGTAACTCTGAGACGGTGGTAGCCGTGATACTTTCATTGGAGCAGAAGCCCCAGTGCTGGTTTATCCTGGTTCTGCAGAGTTCACCTTGTCAGGTCTAATTCTAACAGTCGGGTACCGTCAGACACGCTCCTCTGCCTCTGGGCTCACCCCCTGTGCTCTGCAGCCCTCCTGCCCGTCACCCGCCTGCACAGCTGGAATTGACTTTGGGCTTCCAGACCAGATAGGGCAGGGCCGGCTGCGGAGCCGGGGCACGTGGTGTGCGTGCTGTCGCTGCGGGGATGCCTCAGGGCTCAGAGACTACTGCTGGGCTCTCCTCCGGACAAACCAGCTTTGGGAAACAAGGCTTGAAGACTTGAATCTCAAGATGCTGAGTTTCTGTCCGGGGTGTTTTGCCTAACTGTTTTGCCTAGCTGTTTCATGGTAAATGAGGGGAATAATAACCTAGTACAGTTCCTCAAGAGACTGTCAAGAAGTTGCTTGCCCTTTTTCTGATTCTTGGGCCCCAAGCTGTCTGTACTGCCGCAGCGGATAGGGGTCAGCTTCAGTTGCAGCAGAGGTGCCCTGTCCTGCCCCAAGAGTCCGGTATGGAGCTCACAGTCCGTGTCTCTGTGTTGATTTCTCCATGTCCAGGATGCCCAGCATGTTTCTTAGCAGCCTCGGAGTGCTGTCATCAAAGTGCTGAAATGATACTAGGAGGAGAAGAGGGGTTAATCTGATAAGAAAGTGAACATAAAGCCACACGTGGTGGCACACGCCTGTAATCCCAGCACTCTGTGGGAGGCTAAGGCAGGAGGCTAGGGCAGGAGGTTAGGGCAGGAGGCTAGGGCTTGAGGATCCCTGCAAGTTCAAGGCCAGCCTGGGCTAGTATACATAGGTGAGTTTAAGGCCAGGCTGAACTGCATAGTGAAACCCTGTTCCAAACGAGCAAAAACATGGTATTTTCTCGTATTCTCTAATTTGGATGAGAACCTCCTTTAGTAGAGAGTGTTTATACTATACATACCTAAACCTGATCTGACAGTCCCAAATTACATCCCAACCACCCACTTCTGAATAGTAAAAAAAAAAAAAATCAGAAGCCTGTAATTGTGTAACATGTAAATCTCTCCTGGCCCAGGGCCCGCCGTCACTGTGGTTTGGCAACCACCAACACATCTCTTTTCTCATCTGGAAGAGGAAAAAAAAACCAACAAAGAAAAAAATACCTGGAGAATACAGGTAATGATTAATCTATCGGGCATGAAAAGGACCATTTTGAAAATTGCAGGTTAGAACTCATTAATCCAAATCAATAGCAGTGAGCGGGAGATGACGGTTTCGCTGGGAGATTAAGTCACAGCTTTTCTGTGGACAGCCTTTGGACAGTCGGAGAGGCCCGCCGGACATCTCCAGGAGCCTACTCGGAGTTCGTGTCCATGAGCCTGTGAAGGCGAGGACTGAGCCAGCTCTGTGGAGTATCATCGGAGGAGGAGCCCCACGATGCCTGCTGACATGGCAGAACCTAGGAAGGACTTCAAGCGCAGGCTGGCCTTGAAGAACAGCTTAGCCAGGGAGACCGTGTCTGAGTTCCTGGGCACGTTTATCCTGATCGTGAGTATTTGCCGCTTTTCTAAGTCACACCCTGGTTATGCGTCCCTCACTGCCAAGCTGAGGGCGCAGAGCCTTATTTGGGTTTGTGCCCTCTGGATTAGTAATCAGATTCATCTCTGCCTGGAAGTCACAAGTTGCTACTAGGCTGCTTGTCAATAATACTAGGTTTTTCTCTGTCCTCGCTGCTTGTATCTCGGATACGTGGGGATGGAAGAGGAGTGTGGTGCTTTTTGTCACTTCAGGGATTGACTTCCTCAGAGTCTCAGATGGTTTTGTGATGGAAAAGTTAGTGCTGGAAATTTTTCTCAATGAATAGTTGATTTGTGTCCGGCTTGCTTCCCACAAACATGGAAGTAGCTCAGTCGTCTGGGAAAAATATTGACGATCAGTAAATGCAGACTGCAGGGATGTGCTGGGAAAAAAGATTGTGTTGCCAGGTTGCTGGACTTTTCAATCAACTGGAAATTACGCCGAGTAAGAACTGTGGACGTGCGCTACTCTAGCTTTGGCTTCCTGTCATTTTTCCCCTTTAACTGAAGCAAATCTCTAGAGATCCTGAAACAGGCAGTTGTAAGAACTTGTAGACATAAGAGAAGGGCTGATTCTAAGAACGTGATCAGGGCTTCGCCAGAGATGAGCTCAGCAAGGAACAGCAACCCGGGAAGTTTGTGTGGTTGGTGTAGGTTCCACACTTTCCACCGCTGCCTTGCCGGAGCCTTCTCTGGATCACCAAGCTTTAGCTGGGGTCAGACCGTTTGTGAATAAAGAACTATTGTCACGTGGCAACTATTGATGTTAACTTAAAAAAAAACACTCCGATTCCCCACTCCAGCTTTGAGTCATGTTTAATAAAGTTCTAGACAGTTGCCCGTAAGTTTTGCACATTAAAAGTTCTGTCCCTTGAGTAAATAGATAATAAGGTAGAAGGAGGAGCTTAGAATGTGTCAGTCAAGCCAAGGCTGAGAAATGAACCTGAACGCAAAAAATTGAGCTAAAATAACAAGAGGAGTCGTACACTTCCTAATCTCGGACTCTTCTGATCCTGTCACCCAAGTATCTGGGGGGAATTTTAGACAGTCTCTAGCATTCCTCACCTTCCCCTGGCAAGGCGCTGGTTGTGCCGACCATACTCTCAGAACTGAGGGATGCAGAACTGGAGATAAAAGGGGAAATAAAAATAGGTGATTTCTCTGATTCCCGTTCACTGCCTACTGGCAAATTGCTCTCAGTGAGACAGACGCTCTTGTGTTATGATATTTGAGGATCTGGCCCCAAAGAAGGGAGTAAGTTGTCACCACAGACTTGTCTCAGCCCTCGAGGCATGTGGTACAGAAAAATGAAGCGAATTCAGTTATATTTCTGCAGAAAGCCAAGAGGAGAAAGTGAGTTAAACTTCCTTCTTTTGTAACTGGCAAAGTTAAAACCCTCCATTTCTTAGTAAGAATCTGTTTCATCATCCCATTCTTTTGAAGTGGAGAAGGCGAATGTTGCTTTCAGATTCACTCAGGCAACCAGCAGCGTGTCTTCCTTCCCCAGCTGAGCTGGTGACACACATCTCTTGGTTTTCGCCCACAGTTCCTGTCTTGTGACTCCCTCCCCACGACGGGCCACAGAAACTACAGCTGTCTTTCTGCCGGAACTCTTATCTTTCTGCACCTTTCCATCTTCAGCCTCGCCTTCAAGGAATTCTCTGGCCTACCTTGTTAGCATATGTCTTGCTGAGAGTGATTTTCCAGTGAGCAATGAACTAGAATCAGAGACCCCATGGACCCTTAGTTTCTCTCCTCTCCTTCAAACTCCCCCACCAAAACGCTGAAAGTGAGCAGGTCATCAGACCCCTTAGCAGAAGGTGTCTTCCCCGTCTGCTGGAGGGAAGCCTGCTACCCAGAGGGGCTGGGAAGAATCTGCAGTCAGGCCTTGCTGGGTTTCCCCGTCAAGTCAGTTTGTTTGCTTGTTTTTTGTACTGGGGATGGAACACAGGACACTGTGTGTGCTATGAACACACTCTACCGCTAAGCTATGCCTCCAGCCGCCCTGCAGTCTGTAGGCATCAGATGCATCAGATAGAGCTCAGTTGTGCAGGCTTTAGTCCTGTCTATGCAATGAAGTCTGCATCTAAACCCAAAGGACAGTCTAATGTGTGCAGCTCACAGAAGGCAGTGTGCCCTCAGGGTATAGAGCCCCCCACGCCAACACACACACACCCCTTAACCTGTATATCTTTCATCTCTATCCTTCATACTATCCTTCATTAACAAGCCTGTAAAACTGAGAAAGTGTTTCTCTGAGTTCTGTGAGCCACACAAGCAAATTAATCCAACACAAGAGGGGGCGGTGGGAAGTCCAAACGGTAGCTGGTCTGTCATCCCAGGTAAGAAGCCTGCAGCTGACAACTGCACACCTGAAGTTGGAGGCTGGTTTTAGGTCCGAGACCTCAACCTGTGGCACCGGACACTATCTCCAGGTAGAAGCTGTCCATGTGTAATTGATCTGGTGGCGCGTCGAGCTGGCTTCCACTGTGGAATGAATAGCGTGTTTGCTGGCAGGGGAAACCCCACTGCTGGGGTCACAGAAGTCTTCATGTTGATCCTTCTAATGTGAGAGTAGGAGAAAGGTTTGTTTTCCTAGTGCTCACGGTGGGTTCTAAAAACACATGGCTTAATACTGCGCTTTGAAAAATTGAAGTTTGTATCTTCTGGTCAAAGTAAATCATAAATGGATTAATACCTATTTATAGTGTGTATTTATAGGTGTATTTTCTAAGAGCAACCCTGATGAAATCTGTCACTGTGATTATAATCTTCAGTTTTACTGGGGCCTGTGGGGAAGCGCAAGCAAGGAGTCTGCGCATGCACAGTGCCTTTTCAACCAGTCTGTGTGGTTTTGCTCAAAGGTCATCCAAATCAGTTCTTTCTGACTTATTAGAAAATGTGAGTTTTGCATTGCATTTTCTACTCAGAAGCTTTGGCTGTCCATCGGGCATGGGGAAAAGTAACATTGGAAAGACGGCCAAAGATAAACAGATGCACCAGTCCTTCAAATTCGTGAGATTCATTCCTACCCCACCCTGGGTGTCCGAAGTCACTTTTCTGCCTTCTCACTTCTCTGCCTCCTGAGGAACATTTCACACCAGGGTGGAAATGGCGGATAGGGTTGCCCGCGGCTGCGTTAAGGGGAGAGAAGGCCCACGAGAAGCTCTTTGCACACTCCGAGTAAAATCAGCATCAACAAATTTACAGCCAAAGAATCAGCTCCAGCCGGCCTTTTAGATGTTGAGCTAGATAGGCCGCTCCCCTGTACTCGTGTAGGGAGAGGCAGCGCAGTGCTTCC
>NW_004955450.1:16297568-16298476 GCF_000276665.1 Chinchilla lanigera | reverse complement strand
TTGCCGGTGTAGGAAACGCTCCTTAAATGCTGCTCCCTTTCCCCTTCCTAGTGCCTTTCCCACTTCCACTTGAGAGTCCTAGTATTTGAAAACAGCTGCTGGGTCTTCTCCTGGGCACCTTGAGGCACCGTTCCCACGCCTGGCACCCATGCAATGGGGATCCATAAAAGTGCGGCATTAAAATCTCTCCCCTGTGCCCAACTTCCCATAACTGTAGTCCTGTCAAGAGGTTTCTTGGAGCGGCTATGTTCACTCTTTGTTATTCTGTGTACCCTCCTCTCCCTCCAGTCTTTGCAGGACCCTAACATAGGTTTATCTTGTTGAAGACACTGAGATGACCCAAACTGGCTTCCATATTTCTTCCTGAGATGGAACAGCATCCTTCCGGGGCTGGGCTTCTAAGTGGGTAGCATCTCATGCAGTGGGAAAGCCCCTGAATCAGCAGTGGAGAACCTATGTCTCGCAAGCCACAGCAGGCTGTTTACATCTCTGCAAGCTCTAGAAAGTTCACTGTCACTGCCTTAAATCCTTTTCTCATTCTGTCAAGCCTCCACATTCGAGAGCTTGAGACATCTATAATGGAAAAACTACGCAAGTACCCTCTGCTCAAAGTGATGGCCTTGATCTGCATCCTGATAGGAAGTAGAAAGGAACTATCTCCGGACCCAGAGCAGAGAGTGGACTGGGAGACTAGCAGTGCAGAGAACAAGAGAAGGAAGCAGTCTGTCTATGGTACAAGAAATTCCAAATGTGGCCACCTTGCCCGCTTCCTGCTCCTGCTCCTGCTCCTGCTCCTGCTCCTCCTCCTGCTCCTGCTCCTCCTCCTGCTCCTGCTCCTGCTCCTGCTCCTCCTCCTGCTCCTGCTCCTCCTCCTGCTCCTGCTCCTCCTGCTCCTCCTGCTCCTGCTC
>NW_004955450.1:16288184-16290398 GCF_000276665.1 Chinchilla lanigera | reverse complement strand
CTGCATGTCAAGGCACACACCTGTAATCCCAGCACTCAGGAGACTGAGGCAGGAGGATCATCATGAGTTCCAGACCAACCTGCACTGTAAGGCCAGACTGCACTACATAGTGAGACACTGTCTCAGAAAAAAAAAGGAATCCAAATGTTAAACATGTACAACAATGCACAACATCACTAAGTAAGCATTCCCATCCCCAAACAGAGGAATGGGAGATAGACAACAATGGGACAAAAGGAAGACCAGATCCCAGCAAGGCAAATATTAAATCCCTGTAGTTCTAGGCCTGGCACTCAGAGCAAAGTTGTGAGCTGCAAAGGGCTTGAGCGATCATGCTCCCTCCTGCACTGCCAGTTACAACACAAGACCTGTCTCTTGGAGTAGCTTTGCTCACTGCCATGGCCTTCCTCAGCAAGAACCACCTTCCTGGCATCTTCAACTTCCTGGGGTCTCCACTGCACTTTCAGCTTCACTCTTGCAGTTTAATTGCACTGCCTTTTCAGTGGCACGCTGTCTGACTCCCAGAAGTTCCTCTGAAATACAAGTGCAAGCCTCCCTGATCCCACAATTTGTATTTTGCATGGCTGTCATACCAGTATCACATAGATAATGCCAAAGTCACCTGCCAGATCAAGCAGTAGCTGGGCCCCCTTGGATTGTGGCTGCAGAGGGCTCTGAGTACCTGGATGTTTGAACACTGAAGGAAATAATTCCCTAGGTGACCTTTCTTGAGCATGGTGCCCTGGGGCTCTCTTCTCAAGTGAAAGCTTTACAGCTTTGCACAATGGAGCCTGAAATGGGTTGAGTTTTGTGGATTTCTGAGATGCCCTCGAGGCATCTTTTCTACTGTTCTGATGCAGAGTACTATGCTTCTTTTCAGCAACCAAGTTCTCCTTGGCCAAACTTTACAAGCCCCAAATTCATAGGCGCCAGATTCAGGTACTTTCTTCCTGGATATCAGCAAAGTTTTTCAAATCAACTCTTCCTTTTTTGGTCTTACTTCTCATGGTAGATACAGCTAAAAGCTGCCAGTAGTACCTATGCCCACAGCCTCATTTTGGGCTGCCTTGAAATTTTTTCCACCAGATTAGTCTGCCACCTTTAATCCCAGTCACCAGGAAATTCTCAGGACATGAACACAATATATACAAATTTTCTCCCTGGTCCTGAGTCCAACTGCCAATGAAATCTTGTTCTCAGCTGAAACTCCCTGACCCTGACTTTTATCATCTGCATTTACATCCACATTCTATTCTGAGATCCAATCAGAATCTCCCAGCAAGCTTGGTTTATAGCACCCTAGGGCCTCTCTAGTTGGCATCTCTATACCTTTCCAATCTCTATCCACAAACCCATTCCAAAGGCTCCTAAACCACATGGTCAGGCACAGTTATGGCAGCAGCCGCAATCCTAATACATAAATCTGTCTTAATCACTTTCTTAATTGCTTCTCAGCCCCTAGAGTTCATCCATCTTCAACATCCTTCCAGGCTGCGGGGTTCACTGGTCTGGCTGGAGGGAGAACTGTCCACATAGCACAGACCCATAGGCATTTGGATGTGCACGTGTGCACACGCATGCAAATACAGGCATACACACACTTCTTAAGAAATAAATGTGTGATTCATTTCTTCTTCTGGCCCTTGAGGTCATGATCAAGTTCCTACCCACGTCAGCATTCAGGATGAGCTGAGGTATGTGAATGCCAGGTGGAGGTCCAAAGAGAGATTATTGTTCCTTTCAGTCTGGCAGAGGTGATGTTGTTTGATCACCTTTCATTTCTGAGGGCTGAGTTGGTTCTCAGTTTGCTTTTCTACTTGGAGAGCCCCAAAGCTGGCCCCTTGCCCACCCACCTGGTGCCCCAATCATGGATTCCTTTCTTTTTTATGAGTCTGCCCTGGAACTATCTCTTTTCAGGTACAGCTGGTTTTTGTGGCATGTTGATCTCTTCCAGATATTCCCGTGGGCTGCAAGCCACCATTGGCTTGTTTTTAACCAGAATATCCAGGTTTTTAGTCTTGGTTCTTTGTGACTCTTTTTCTTATGACTGAGAACATTTTCTTTCTTTTTTTTAAATAATGTATATGATTATATTATATAGCACTTAGGTACTTATACATATGTATAATGTGTTCACATATAAATATTGTATACAAATTCTATCAATTAATGAGGTAGACATATTACAATCTCCAATTATAATGGTTAGTTTTT
>NW_004955450.1:16281831-16288084 GCF_000276665.1 Chinchilla lanigera | reverse complement strand
CCTGCTCTTCCTGCTCCTGCTCCTGTGAACATTCATGGCCTCAGGACCAAGGTCTCTCCCTTTGAGGGCCACAGAGCTCAAAATTCTATTTTGAAATGATTCTCAGTCAAATACAAGAGCCATAGAAAAGCTCCACAGCTAAAATCACTCAAACAAAGTGTGTTCTGAGCTTGGAGTAGGTGCATTCCATATTAGAGTGCTTTTGAAACAAAATATATGGGTCCGTATTGAGAATGACATTGGGAAGTCCTTAAAATAAGCCAGATTAAAGGAGATACCGACTTTGCAGGGCCTCATTTGGGCAGTTTGGCCTAGGTGACTTAGAATCCCTGTGTCCTGAGATAGAAGTGGGGAGATGTCATTGACCCTTTTTGTTAGTGGAGGAGCTGGGCCCCAGGCTGAGCAATTACACTTCCCGTGACTCAGCCCTGAACCCAGCTGCCTTGCCTCAGGCTCTTGGGTGTCCTCACTTTTCTAGGGAACACAAAGTGTGCTCACCTGAATCCTGTTTTTGTTTATCTCTTTCCTGAAGGTGAGCGAATAGAAGGTAGCCAACTGCTCTCACCCAGGGTTAGATGTATAGCAGAATTAAGAAATTTACCCAGGATCACCCTGCCGCTGAGCACAGGAGCTGGGCTTGATACCGCCTCTGGTCATCCCTAACAGCTATCAGTTGGAGAGAATTAACTCCACTCACATGAAAGCCCAAGAGGTTTGACTTGGTCTTACTTTATAGCAGAAAATACAGTAGCCATTAGAGGTGTCAGAAGCTGTGTGGGGCGGACACAGCCATGGCAGCGATGTTTGATAGAAGATCTCCTGGCAGAATTCTGGGTCATCCCAACTTCTTGTAACACCTGGGTTGGGAGGTGCCAGCCCTCACTTCATGGCCTGGATGAGTTCATTGATCACGCATTGCTTTGCTTTCCCTTGAGTTTTGTTTCTTAGATTCTCCTAGAGATCACTTCTATGGCCCAGAGCAAAGCCTCAAAAGACCAAGTACCTAGCTGGATACTACTCCCTCCCTTTCTGCTTCCTCCTGGCTTGGTTCTCCCAGCTCATGGCTTTGCAAAGCCCTGCCCTACTCCCCAGGCCTAGGGTGAAGTGTGAGGTCCTGGTAGCATCCTGGGTGACTCTGGCACAGACGGCGCTGCAGTTTGGATCTTAAACATCCCCCAAAGCCCATGTGCTAAAGGCTTGGTCCCCTGCCCTGGACATTGTTGGGAGATGGTGGAACCCTGAAGAGGGAGGACCCAGTGGAAGGAAGATGGCACGTTGGCACCATCTTTGAAGGAGGTATTGGGACCCTGGCCACTGCTTTCTCTCTTCGCTTCCAAGCAGCCATGAAGTAAGGAAGCCAAACAACCATGAAATGAAACCTCAGAAGTCAGGAGCCAAACTTTCCTCCCTATAAGTTGTTTGTGCTGGGTGTTTTGCTCAGTGACTCACAGCTGACTAACACGGATGGTCCCTTGGAGGCATCTGATGTCCTCCGGCCCTCACTGGGCCCTCAAAACAGAGTAGCCTCTGTTAATCTGGTCTGTCTTCTTCAGACAAGGTGGCAAAGACTTCAGTCTCACAGAACGCATCAAGTTCTCTCTCCCCCAAAAGGGAACAGTGGAGAGAATGCTGTCATCAATCCTGCCTGCTTCCTGTTTTTTAAATTTTATTTAATTATTTACTTTGTCTTTTTAAAGACAGGGTCTCTCTATGCAGTTCAGGCTGGCCTTGAGCTCACTTTGTAGCCCTGGCTGGTCTCGAACTCACAATTATCCTTCTACCTCAGCCTCCCCAGTTTATGCATCTGTACTTCTGCCCGTGGGCGTTCTGCACCTGTAATAGCAGGAAGCAGGAGCACAAAGCAGAGCTTCCACGGGGCCGTCACCCCAGGGGTCTCAGGAGCAGGAGGCCGCAGACAGCTGACGGGAGACCCTCTCCCTCCAAGCATGGGGTGAGAGCTGGGAGGCTGAGGGGTCAGCACTCATCCAGCAAGCTCTGTACTCCAGACGTCTTTAATCCTTAACAATTTGCCTCAGGTGAACACGTAGCTCCCATTTTACAGATGAGGAAGTTGGGGCTCAGCATGGTTATACCATTTGGCCACAAGTGTGCAGAAGAGCGGGGGTGAGAACCTCCTCTTGCTGGTTTCTCTTCACCATGCTGGAGTAAGCATTCTCATGTCTGCTTCTGGGTTTTGATGACTGTCTCTTGGAACGGTGTATATTATTTCTCTGGAACTTAAAATTTCCACACAGGGCTCCATAGTCTATGTACCTTCTACCACTTCCCCTCAAGACACTTCATTAGTTAAGTGTATTGGTAAATTTTAGGTATACGGAATAATCACATTCATCATAGGGAGTTTGTACCTGTATATGATATGGACTCGATTCTTTTTCTTCCCCATGCCCCCACCTTCCCTTCAACCCCTCTTCCTCTTCTTATTTACAAAAGCTTTGTCTCCATTTTTTTCCTCTTCTTTTCCTTCTCTCCCCTCCCTAGTTCCCCTTCCCATTTGAACATTTTCTTCCTATTTGACAATCTGTACTTTTTCATCCCTATTTATACTTTGGGGTTCTCACACCAAAGAAATGATGTGATATTTACACATGTGTTCAGTTTATTTCACTCGAGTATGGTCTCAAGGTGCATCCATTTACTTAGAGATGTCTCAGGTTTATCGTTCTATATGGCTGAGTATTACTCCACTGTATGAAAAAGCACATCTTCTTTGTGTGTTCACTGACTGAGCATTGGGGCTGTTTCTAAGATATAACTATCACAAACCGTGCCACTGTAAACATGGGTGTGCATAAATCACTGTGGTATGATGCTTTTAATTCTTTTGGGAAGATACCAAGAAAGGAAATAGCCAGGTCAAACAAAACCTCTAGGTTCAGGTTTTTCATTTGTTTATTCTTTGTTTAGCTTTAGTTTTTGAGGAATCTCCACACTGATTTCCACAGTGGTTGCATCAGTCTATACTCCCAACAGTGGAGAAGGGTTCCTTTCTCCCCACAGCCCCGTTGGCATTTGTTATTAGTTGATTTCTTGATAATGGCCATCCTTTCCAGGGTGAGATGGAATGTCAGCATTGTTTTAATTTGCATTTCTCAAATGATCAGTGATGAACATTTTTTCATGTATTTATTGCTGTTTGTACTTCATCTGAGAAGTGTGTATTCATTTTAGATGTCCATTTTTGGATTGGGCCTTTACATTTGGGGACAGTCTGATTTTTTTATTTTTAGTTCTTTATATATTCTAGATGATAGTCCTTCATCTGAGGAACAGCTGGCAAAAATTTTTTCCAACACTATAGGTTGTCTCTTCACTCTATTGGTGTTTTTCTTGCTGTGCAAAAGTGTAAGATGAGATTCCAGTTGTTGATTCTGATAGTTTCTGTGTGATGGGGGTATGTTCATAAAGTCTTTACCTACACCAGTGTCTTCAAGAGTTCTACTTATTCTATCTTCCAGCAAATTTAATGTTCTGTTTTAATATTTAGATCTTTGATCCATTCCAATTTTAGTTTAGTGCATAGTGAAAGATATGGTTCTAGTTTTAATCTTCAGCATGTGGAAAGCCAGTTTTTCCAGCACTATTTATTAAAGAGGCTATCTTTCTTCCAGTGAATGTCTTTGGCACCTTTGTCAAAGATAAGGTAGTCGAGTATGTCTGGAGTTGTTTCTTTGTCTTTTAATCTGTTCCATTGATCCTTGGGTCTATTTTTTTTCCAGTATCATGCTATTTTGATCATAATATCTTTGTAGTATAATTTCAAATCAGGGATTGTGATGCCCCTTGCCTTGCCTTTGTTGCCTAGAATTGCCTTTGCTATTTTAGGTCTCTTCTGATTCCAAATGAATTTTAGGATTGTTTTCTCTAATTCTGTGAGATATGCTTTTGGAATTTTGATTGGGATTGCATTAAGTATGTAGAATAGTTTTGGAAGTATGGCCATTTTCACTATTAGTTCTTCCTACCAAGAGCAAGAGATATCTTTCCATTTTGCTATATCCTCTTCAATATCCTTTTTCAGAGTACTGTAATTTTCAGTGTAAAGGTCATTTACTTCCTTTGTTAGAGTTATTCCTAAGTGACTCTTTTCTTTGGATGCTATTGTGAAAGGTGTTGTTTCCCTAATTTCTTTCTGTGAATTTATTATTTATGTACAGTAAGGTTATTGATTTTTGAGTGTTGACTTTGTATCCAACTATGAACCTGAATTTGTTTATTACATCTAGAAGTATTTTAGGGGAGTTTTGGGGGTCTTCTATGTAGAGTATCATATCGTCTTAAAATAATAATTTCACTTCTTCCTTTCCTATCCTTGTTCCTTTTATTTCTTTCTCTTGTCTAATTGCTCTGGCTGATATTTCCAGAACTACATTGAATAAGAGTGGTGATAGTGGACATCTGTGGGATTACTCATCCCTGTCTCTCAAGGGTGAACCAGTCCCGAGAACGAGGTGCCTGTGGATGAAAAAAGTAAAGAGACAAGAAAACCAAGAGAGGCAAAAGTCTGGGATCAGGGAGTTGACAGCTTCTCAGACTGCAGCTCCTAGGACAGCCACCGCTAGGACTGTCCCCACCTACTAATTTCAGTCACCTTTTATTGAGCGAGAACCTAGGCATAGCTAGTACTAATGGGTGGATACAAAACATTTTAGCAGGAGTAATCAAAGGATTATCCTTTTCCACATGTAATCCGAGACACCTATAATCCCAGCACTCAAGAGCTGAGACGGGAGGATCGTAAACTGAAGGTTAAACAAATCATTGTGTCTTCAGTGCATTTTAATCAGAGTATGTCCTTCTCCACAGACATCCTTGTCTTGTTTCTGATTTTAGAGAGAAAGCTTTCAGTTTTTAACCATTTAGTATGATGTTGGCTGTTGGTTTGTCACAGATGTCTTTGATCAGATTGGGGTAAAGGCCATCTATTCCAATTTTCTACAGGGTTTTTATCATGAATGGGTGTTGGACTTTGTCAATAGTTTTTTCTGCATCTATTGAGATGATCATATGGGTTTTGTCCTTAGCTCTGTTAATATGGTATATTAAATTTATTGATCTGTTTATTGAAATCTCCTTGCATTCCTGGGATGAGTTACTTTGCTATGATATATAATCTTGATGATTTGCTGCATTCTGTTTGCCAATATCTTGTTCAGGATTTTTGCATCTATATTCAGTAGGAAGACTGGCCTGCAGTTCTCTTTCTTGGTTGGGTCCTTTTCTGATTTTTGTCTGAGGGTAACGTTTGCTTCCAGGAATGAATGTGGAGTATTGCTTCCCTTTCAATTTCATTAAGAGTTTGAAAAGTAGCAGTACTAGATCCTCTCTAAATTTCTTGTAGAATTCAGTAGTGAATCATCAGTACTTGGGCTTTTCTTTATTGGTAAATTTTTAATTATCTTCAATTTCATTAACTAATACTGATTTACTTAGAATTTTTATATCTTTTTGATTCAGCTTTAGTAGATCATACATGTGTAGGAATTTGTCCATTTCTTCTGTTTTCCATCTTATTAGAATATAGGTTCTTGAAGTAGGTATAGATGGTCTTCTGGATTTCTGCAGAATATGTTGTGATTGTACCCTTTTCACTCCTAACTGCATGGATTTGAGTCTTTTCTTTCCTTTTTTATGATAAAGTTGGCTAAGGGTTTCTCAATTTTATTTAGTCTTTCAAAGAACCAACTTTTCTCTTCATTGATTCTTTGTATTGTTTTCTTCATCTTCATTGCAGAGACACTTCTTAAACTGTACCATCTTGGGACACATGGGTGTGATTCAGTGCACCATGTGAAGGCTGGCTTGTCTATGTATGGACCACTTCCCTCACAACTGCTGAAGTGGCTGCACCAAGCACCTTTGTACAAATCTCCCTACCTGTGTACACGAGAGATACTCTGGAGTATAGGCCTGAAAACGGGTCTGGTGGTCTTCGTGTATGTATCTTCATCTTCACCTGTGTTTTTTTTAGATAGGGTGTCATTATGTAGTGCAGACAGGCCTTAAACTCGCTTATACAGCCCAGGCTGGTTTCAAACTCACAGTGATCCTCCTGCCTCAATCTTCTGAGTGCTTGGATTATAGGCATGCACCACCACACCCGGCTTCACATGGATGTTAAAATTACTCTCCAGAGTGCTTTTGCATTTATGCTTCAAGAGCTACACATGATTTTCCATCCTGCACACACTCAACTACCCTTGTGTCTTAGACACTTTCTTGTCCCTGGGAC
>NW_004955450.1:16243755-16278986 GCF_000276665.1 Chinchilla lanigera | reverse complement strand
GTAGGAACCTGAAAGACTAGGTAAAACTCAAAACGTACAATAGATGATAGGAAAGGGGAAGAAATTGCTCAAAGGAAGGAACATTTTCTTCTCTAATTAGAAAGCTAATAGCCTGGAAAGCTGCCCATATATACACACTGTGTCCTCATAAAGGGAACAGAAGGACCCACAGAGGGAGCAGGATTGTCGCGGGAGGTGCACAGGGTGCCGACTCAGTCCTTGCTCCAGATTCCAGTTCATCACTTTGTACCAGCATGGCTTTTGTGAAGCTGCTCATTTGTTCATTTTTAAACAGGCATGGCATGCCGGAAAGAATAATGGAAGCAAGTGTGCCTGGCCCATGGTGCACAAGCTGTAAATGCTGCAGTGGTCAGAGTGACATGCGGTCACCCTGGGCCCCACCAGCTTTAGAGAGTGTGAGAAGTACCTTAACCACTGTAAGCTTTGGTTTCATTTGTAAAGAGGATCTGACACGTGGGTCATCACGAGAGATTCGAGGGCTAATGTGTGGAAAGCATGGCTCACAAGAGCACACAATAAATTAACTGTTGTTGCTGTTGCTGCTCTTGTCATTCTGTGTTTGAAGGGATGTAGCCCCAGAAACTGAACAGGTAGATATAAACCTGCGGAGCTGCAAGGATGTAAGGCAGTGGTGGAGAACCTAAGCCACGCATGTCGTTTTCTTTTAAGACAAAAGCTGTTAATGCAGAGTTGTTTCTTTCCTAAACTAAAGCCTCCGTATTCAGGTTTAATCAGTGTTGGTGCTTTTCTATGAATAAGTGGGTTTTGGGTTGCAGTTTGAGCGCTGGTCTCTAGGAGGTTTGCCATCACTGATGTAAGACTTCTGGGACACAGGCTAGGGGGCCAAGGTTTGCAGGGAATGCAGCGCTGAGGATGCCGTTTGATACAGGGCAGTAAGTCATAAAATGTACAATGCTACAGGAGCAGGGAAGCCTCTGAGAGGAAACCCCGAAGTGGCTGGTAGATTCTGCTCTCTCTGTGGCCATCGCCTCAGATGAAGTTTTGCCTGTAGTCAGTTTCTCACTTGAAGATAGCCACAGATCCTTCCTCCAAGAACTGAGGGGCTGGGGCCCAGCTCTGTCACCGTGGTATTTATAGCCCAGAAAATCATGGGTGACAAAAGCTTAGCGGTTTTCTCTCCCCATGCTTTAGGACAGCAGTTAATAGCCCCAAAGCTTTCTGAGACCAGACAGGCCACACGTATGAGCAAAGTGGGCCAGCTGTGCTTGGGGAGAAGAGGGCAGTGTGTGCTTCTTAGGGGCCACCATAGCTCCCCACGTACTTTCTCTGAGCAAAAATCAGTTGATTTAAAATACACGGTGTACACAAATGCAAAAAGACCCCCCTCCAACATACAAAGAACTGAAGAGGTTGCCATTGAATTGAGGGAGCTTTTCTTAGGAACAGGGCATGGAGAAGAGGCTGTTATAAAACATACATTTTGTTAATGCCAGTAAGATTATATACTTGGCAACTTGCTTTTTCATATTGAAAATAGTTCCATGTTAACATATTTCTTTTTTTTTTTTTTTCTGGTACTGGGAATCGAACTCACAGCCTTGTGCTTGCCAGGCAGGCCCTGTGCCACTAGCTAAATCCCCAGCCTCATTCTGTTAGATCACTGCCTAATACTCCATTATATAGATATACCATAATTTAATTTCCTGGTAGTTGTGCAGCTTGTCTCCTGTTTGGACCATACAAACAATGCTGCTACAATAATTCTTATGTAGATTTCATTAATCATTGCTGTATGTACCTAGGATACATTTCCAGCACGAAGACTGCTAGATTGTAGGGCACCTGCTGCTTTATATATCAATAAATATTGTGTAATTTTTCTTGGAGAAGATTATTCTACTTTATGTTCCAACCAAAGCACGTAAGAATGTCTGTTTCCCCACATTCTTATCATAACTGTTACAAACTTAATTTACTTGCTCATCTCATAGATGAAATATTTTATTCTGAAACTCATTTTTTATGTATAGAGGTTAAGGAGCTTTTCATATCTTTATTGATCCCCTGTATTTTTTTCTAAGTCCATATTGATATCCTTCGTTCATTTTTTAATATAAAGTTATGTAATACTATGAGATGTAGGAAATTAAAGACACTAGTCATTGTTCAGTCACACACTGCAAAAAATAAGATAAAATGCATGGTATAATAGATGGGCTTTGTAAATGCTGACTTCTGTTTCATGAATATTTGCATCACGGAGTGGGTGTTTTTAACTGATAATGTATTTCCTTCCTATTTCCAAGACCAGTGGCAGAGTGGAAGGTGAAGCAGTCATACACAGCTCACAGTCTTGGGTTCCCCTGTTGTTGCCCACTTGGGGGACAGCGAACATGCCCAGGTCGGGCACTGCTAGATAAAAGTTGCTTCCGGGAAAAGCCATTTTGGGGAAAAAAATAATAATAAATACTGACTAGGTGAGACTGGGAAGTTTAGGCATTTTAGAATGACCACCTGAATTACTTTATGGGCTATGGTTCAGTACAAGAAACCAAAAGTGTTGAAAGAGTTGGGGAAATTGATTTAGTCTTTGGATCTTGGTGTTGAGAACAGACAGAAATCCTTCCAGTTCCCTTAAATGCAGGCCAGGGCTGAGCAACCTCCCTGGCTGATGTGGTTTTATCAGCATAGGAAGGGCCCATACCCCAGTTGGCCACGCACTTCCACTCTCGGCGACCTTGGTCAGCCCTGGGGGATCACGACACACTGCAAAGAGAAAGCGAGCAGAGAGGACGGGGTCTAGCACTGCCTGTCAGTCTCAGCTTTCCTCTCTGCACCCTCGTTATGTCATGAGACCTCTCTGTGCACTGGAGCTAGAAGTCAAGTGAGCAGAAAGTTTGAGGAAGCCGAGCTTTGCATAAATTGAAAGCTCTAGACACAATCAGCAACACACCTGTCGATCACTGAGAAAAGAAGGAAATCAGGAGCTGGAAGGGATTTCTTTCCAGATCTCTGGGAAGATTTAGTATAAAAGCCCAAGTGCTGGGTGTTTTCTGAAACAAGAGGACCACGTCGTTGTCACCCTAAAAGGCACTCTACAAAGAGCCTCTATCTCAGCTTCAGCCGCAGTCATTTCTCTCACACAATGTATGTGGCTTCCGGTGCTGCCATTTATACCAGACAGATGGACAACAGGTGGCTACTACCTGGCGTCTCCCAGTACTTGGCCTTCAGGGACACCCCTTGGCTTTCTACCTGCAAATAGAAAGCCTGGTGCCCCACCACCAGCACTCTGTAGAAAGCCGTGTCCTTCCTGAATGTTTCCATTAGTTTTTGGAGGCACTGGTTGCTTCTGATGACCTCCTGCCCTGTCTGCTGTGGTTCAGAGCTCCGTTCTCCAGCTGAGATGGGTCTCTGACCAAATCCTGGTTCTGACTCCTCACACTGATGCAAAATTGGCTGAGGTGCTCACCTTTCTCACCCTGTTTTCTCACTCACTCCTACCCTGGAGATGACACACATCTTCCCAGGACAACTGTCGTGAACAGTGGGATGATGATGAAGCAGTGTCGTGTGCAGAGCATAGGTCCGTGCACCAGCTCCACGCTAGTATTCCTACTCCCTTCCCACAGGGCCCTACACACAGGAACACTTCACAGCAGGCAGACATAGGACCCGTGCTTCTTCCAACTTGGGACAGTGTTTCGTGCTCACCAGCAATCTCACCAGACCTTTGCAGTAATCACAAGTCTCTCTAGTGGTTCCCAACCCTGGGCTGAGTGCATCTGTGAACACTTTGCAAAGGAATTCTGAAGTTCATTAACTACTGGTTTTTCTGAAATGTTTAGGTTTTACATCCTCTTTGAGCAAATATTTGTCTGCCGTACACTGCGTTCTGCTAGGAACACCTTGTCTTACACATTAGAGGAAGTAGTGAACATGCAAGAGACTTGAGAAAGGGCAAATACACTAACCTCTGCGGCCCGATTCTGCCCCTGCCCAGCCTCAGCGTCTCAGTGCATGGCTTTCTTCCTTCCACTGAAATTCTTTCTCTTGCTTCCGCGATGCTCAGGACCCGATAAAGACAGCGTTTGCTTCCTTCAGTTGTTGCCTTCTTACCCCAAGCACTAAAACCCTCCAACTGTGAAATGAGCCATCTTTGGAGAGTAATCACAAATGAGAAAACCACCTGATGGTCTCGTCAGCTTTACATTCCCCCCCCCCTCCCCAAATCTGATCCATGACTAGGAAAGAAACAGCAACTGTTTCTAATATCTGTCTTAGGCATATTTTCTACCATCTAGGATCTGATTGTTTAATTACCTTGGACATACTAGAAACTGGTATTGGGGTGAAGAAGTGATGAATATTTTCTCATAAAATTACAAAAACCAGACATAAGTAGGAGGGCAACTAAATTATATCCTGTGGTCGGATGCCCCACCAGAGAGCAATAGAAGCCACAGGTCAGGTGCAGAGTTCATGGCTACATCACATCCAACACACATGTGTAGGAGGATGGTGTCCACTCCCGACAGTCCAGAGCTTGCCTAGGTGAGACTCACTGGGTGTGGTCATCAGAGATGAAGGAACAGGTGTCCAGGAGGAGAGAGAAGCCAGGGAAGGTACTGTTCCCCCTCCACTTATGGAAATGTCTGGTATGTGGAAGAGGCTTATTTTCTGTGGTCCTAAGAGCAGTCTTAGAGCTAATGGATAGAAGTTATAGGAAAGAAGCTTCTAGCTTCATATAAGAAAGGAATCCCCAGTCATTGGAGCAGTAAAATATGGAGAGTGCAAGCAAGCTGCCTCAGGAGGTAAAGCGTTCCCTGACCTCTCGGGAGATTCTCACACGGACCAAGTGCACACCTAAGGATGCTGTAGTTAGCATGCCCCTGTCACATTCCCAGAATGCCCCTGTCACATTCCCAGAATGCCTCTGTCACATTCCCAGAATGCCCCTGTCACATTCTCGCTGTGTGCTCTTGAGTCCAGGTCCAGTACAATGCTGGAATCAGACAGGGACATGGCAGTGTGGTTAAGAAACTCTGGAGCCTGCGTGGCGTTGGCCTTTGGAGACTCACCACCCTGTGGTGAAGAAGCAAGGCCACACAAAAAAGCCATTGTAGGTGTCCTGACCAGTGCTCCAGCTAAGGTACCCACCAGCAGCCATTGCCAGTCACCAGACCCATGAGTGAATGAGCCCTCAGCCAGCCAGCGCTCACGTGAGGGAAGCAGCATGTCTGTGTGTGGAGCAGACATGAGAGGCCCTGCCAATCTCTGGCCAGGCTGAAGATGCGTAACCAAAATGAGTGTCAATATTTTAAGCCTTTCAGCCTGCGGGTAGTGAGTCAGGCCCTGCTGGCCAGCTGGAACACATGTGCACACGTTGTCTAAGTCGACGCTGATCCCCACACCCGTTCACAGCACAAGGTGGCGTGACTTGCTTGAGGGCAGTTGGTTGGGTTGGGTGAGAGAAGGTTGGGTGGAGTTACTGGGGGACTGTGAGTAAAAGATGAGTGGGAAGCTTTGAGGACGTCACGAAGGCCGGGTGCTTGGCTTTGTTATGGTTTCCATTCTCTGCCTCAGTGGTCCCTGACACTTTGGCACCAGGGACCTGCTTCATGGCAGAAAGTCTTCCCACAGACAAGGCTGAGCGGTGGCTTGGAAAGGGTTCAAGCACCGCATTGGAGCATGGCATCTACTGCAGTGCCTGAGCTTGCTTTCCTGTAGCTAGAGGACCCCGTCTGCAGGTAACAGGAGGCAGCGACCGCGTAGGGCATGGCTTGAGTCTCGTGTGCTTCGTCATCTCATTTTGAGTGCACTTGCTGCAGAAAATGCTGCCTCACCAATACAGGATGTTGGAAATGTAAACAGACTTTTCAGAGGTTTTGTGGCAAACTGGGGATATTTTGCCTGGGCTTTAACCCAAAAGATATGGAAATCTGAGGTTGTCTCGGACATACTTTTAAGACTACCACCGTTTGCAGTCACAAGCAGCTGATCCTCCTCTGGCCTACATAAAGTCTGTCCATCTTGCTTGTTTACGAATGAGTCATGGGCCCAGGGATCGGCTGTGGCTGGAGAGTAATGCCCGAACTGTTTTGAACACGGAGACAGGTGATCACCTGCCAGCCGGGAGAAGGAAAGCCCTAGCTCGGTCTCGTTCAAAATCTCTGCTAATGTTTGAAAGATGTCAACAACCCCAGCGTTCACTTCTCTCCTCCATAATTTCAGTTTGGTTTTGAAGGCAGCCACTTTATCTGTCAACTTGAATACAGTTGTTCTCTCCTGAAGTGACAGAGTTCATGCACCAGACTGAATATCTCACACGAGTAAGCATATTTTGCAACTCACTCTGTGCCACTGAAATGGGCTGCCAGTGGCGACTTTTTCTAAAAGGAATATCTGGAGTGGCTCTGATAGCTAAAACTCTAGACAGTGATCTGCTTTAGAAAGCCACCTCACCTCTATGTATGAGAAAAGACAGGTTGCTCTGTGTCATCTCACAGAGCTGTGCAAACATGTATGAGGTGAGGGCATGTACTTTAATGCGGATGATAATTTTAATCACATCCTGCAAAACACGAAGTTCAGATGACACTTTTCAGCTAGTCAGTATTTGTCTATGAAGGGCACAGTGCATAGAAATGACACTCAGAAGTGACCTTTTTGACCTGAGTAGTGAAACTGGAAAGCTGTCTAGACATGGCAGCTGCTCTGTTCACACATATGAGAGAAACTGCCCAACTCACTTTCCTTGATATGCAGGCAAAGACCTGAATAGCGGGGGTGTTGGCTGGCAACAGAAGTATACACAACATATCCCCATACACATCCTCATGAATAATGTGCCACACAAACACAAGTATTGTTATCAACACTGGTAGAGTATTCAACCTGGATTTTGTACCATGGCAACTCCTTAATCCTCTCTAACAAATGTGCCTCGATGGCCTCTGCGAGTTCATCAGTTCACCTACTTATGGTGTTGGCCAGAGAAGAACATGTCCCGCCTTTTAACTGCAGCCTCCCTAAAAGCTCACTAACAATGTCCCCAGCAGCAGGCAGGATCAACTCTTCACCAGTAGTAAGGAGCTTCTTAGCTTTAGCATTGTGGTCAGCCACAGAGCAGGATGCTGTCAGCGCAGGCACATTTGATGCAGTGGTGGCCTTCAACAATTGCTTCCGTTCATTTTTTGTTTGCTTGAAAAAAAGAACCTGTCTCTTAATGCAAGTGCTTAGTGTCCTTGTGGCAAAGTAGTTTTGAAGGTTTGTGCTTGTTGGATAGCCGGTCGCCACATATTATACAGAGTGGGCTTGGAGCATGTGAACTATCTGTTGCAGTAAAGCCATCATTGCAGTAGGACTCTTAGTAATATTTTTTAATGCAGATTTCTTTTTGCTGGCTTCTTAGAGTCTTCTGCTGTCTCATCGTTGGGTCTGTGTCCCTTTTCAAGAAGCTCTCCAGTGATACTTGTTTTTTCACTCATTTTGGAGGGGGCCAACTTGTAGGTTTACCAAAACTGTGACTGAGACAAACCGGCAGGGCAGGAAAGAGGCGCTGGTGGAAGTGATTCTTGAAATACCGGGCAGGCCGCATGCAGATGAACAACAGTGCCGTTCTGATGTAAAAGCTGTTGCCCGATGCAGCGTACAACTGAGGTTCATCAACTCACCTCCCACCATCCAGCCAGCCACGGGATGCAGCTTCCTTGGCGCCTGTGTCTATGGCCACTCCCAGCATCAGCATCTGCCTCAGATCACGGGGCGCTAGATTCTTAGAAGGAGCACACAGCCTACCTAGATGTCCACGCGCAGCTCATGGTGGGGCCTGCCCTCCTGTGAGAATCTACCGCCATGGCTGACCTCATGGGAGGCGGAGTCAGGCAGTGATGTGAGCATGGAAGATGAAGACACAGGAAGCTTCACCTGCTCACCTGCCATTCACCTGCCGTGCGGCCTGATTCTTATCCGGCTGCATACTGGCATCTGTCTGGCCTGGAGGGTTGCAGACCCCTGCTCTACGTGGTATTTAGAATGCAGAAGGCAGCTAGATTGGACAGTTCTAGATCTTGTCAAAGAGATGGAAGAGAGCTTGTGAGTCTGAGTGAGACCGACAGAGGAAGGTGGTGATGCTGACAGGCCCAGATGACAGAGGTAGCATGTTACTGGCATCGAAGTAAACCCTGGATTTTCTAGCAAAGGAAACCAAGATCAGGCACTTGGAAAACAGCTAAGTACTGATTGTATAGTTTGGAGAAAGAAATTGAACCTCAGAGAAGGGAGGTTAGGTGTAGGGGGCAGGCTGTGAATGGGCAATGAACTTCCCAGACGGAGAAACCAGAAAAATGGAGACCGGAAAGAAAAACTAACGGGCTGTTCCTGCGTCTAAGAAGGGGAAAAGAGGCGGCTCTTAAATGTTAGAGCAGAAAATCGTGTTGGAAGTTTGACCTGCAGTACTGTAGAGGAAATCCTTTCATTTTGGAGGGAAAAAAATACGCCCGGCACCCAGAAGGAGGAAGCCAGAGTGGGCAACCAGTGCGCCAGCACCCGGACCTGGGCCGGCGAGGACATCCAGGTCTGTTTGCTGGGCGCGTGAGCAGGAGGAGGGAGCGACGGCCCAGGGGGACCCTGCCAGGCAGGCCCATCTCTCCCATTGCTCTTCAGCCTACAGTAGATGGACTTTAAAGTGAATAGGCAGTGCTGCAGATCGGGCTGCAGGGTTCAGAGAGGGCAACTGAGGCCCCGCTGTGCTGCTCTGTCCTCCGCCGCCTTTCCCGCAGCGCTGGGCATTGATCAACCTCCCGCAAAGCAGTTTCAGCAGCGAGGGTGAGGTCAGTATTCCTCATAGTGAAATCTGACGGGGCAGAGCCCTCCTGGGCTCACTGTAGCCGTGTAAATCTCTTATGCTGTCTCAGAAGGTGCGAGTCCAGGCACTGAGACCTCAGAAAAGGAGGGCTCCGCGGAGAGGATCAGCCCTCCGCCACATCCTCTCGCCTGTCTGCTGTTTCTCTCCACTTTTCAGCAGACGCCAAATCCCAGTTGGTCGGATGTTGTGTCCAGAGCTTTTTTCTTTTTCCACGCATGCTTAGCAAGCTGTACCACTGTGCTACCCCAGCTTTGGGGCCCAGAGCATTTAATTAGCTTTAATTAAAAAGAAAGGCCCCAGTGTGGGCTTTAACTTCGACAGCTGGTATAACAGATAGAGATCCTAAAGATAAATGATAATGTCAAAAGATAATGATAATGTCAAAAAGATAATGTCAAAAAGGAATGTCTATCGTAGATGATTGTCTTGGTTACTCTTCTCTTGTTGCTGGGACAAAATACCTGACGCCCAAAATTAAGGAAGGAAAGGTTCATTTCGCTTACAGTTTGTGGAGGTTTCAGTCCATACTTGGCAGATTACAAGGCAGAGTGGCACAGGGCAGAGGGCTACAGCTCATGGCGGCAGAACACAGCAAAGCAACAAACACACACAAGGGAGGAAATGGCCAGAAGCAGCCTCTTCCTCTCCCTTACATCTGCAAACCATCCACCCCAGGGCAGGTGTAGCTCTCACACCCATAATCAATCAAACTCTAAAAGCCCGCCCCGTGACCACATGAGGCTTTGGGAGGACACACAGACACAAACCATAACAGTGGTAGACCATGAAGCAGACTCGGAGGATTTTTTTCTTTTTTGAAAAGGGAAAGAAGCTCACACCTGTAGTCCCAGCACTCAGGAGGCTGAGGCAGGAGGCTTGTTGCGAGTTCAAGACCAGCCTGGGCTACAAAGTGAACTCAAGGCCAACCTGAACTGCATAGCGAGACCCTGTCTCAAAAAGACAAGGAAAAATTTTTAAAAAGAAAAGGGAAAGAGAATATGTTCCTGGCACAACTTTACTGAACACTCAGTAGACTGTATGGAGCAGTGAAACCATTTTACTGTATGAGTAAAACCAAAACCGGCCGTGTGCAGGGGTCGTGCAGACACCACCTCTATCTCCGTACTGTGCAGCAGGCAGGAGATGGACTGGTGGATGGATTTCAGAGCTCAGGACAGGAGATCCAAAGATCACGTGTGCACCTCCACCTCTGCTTTTGAGGAAGAGCAAATGGAACGCACGCTGTATATTGAGTTGTATTCCTCCGAGGGACCTCTCCAGTGAGCCCCAGGGGAGCTGTTTAGGGACAGCCCATCGGGGTCTTGAAATCCCATGTGACCTTCCCTGTCTTGGTTTTGGGCTCTTCCCTTTCATTCCCCTGTGAAGAGGCACCGTGAGGGTTAGGGCCTTCCTGATCAGCACCTGCACATCCTTAAGCTGGTCTTCCTAAACTATATTTGCTTCTGAAGTGTTTCCTTGTATCTTCCCTTTCCCTGCGTTAAATCACACGTACTGCTTGATATTGAGCCCTCCTCCAAGTAGGAAGGAGCTTCCCTTTAGGCGTGGTTTTGATCTCCAGCTTCAGTTCCCGCAATCAACAATAAGAGCGAGCACAGTAGAAGATATTGTAAGAGGGAGAGAGAGCGCTTTCTGTCACCACAACAAATACCATGCAAAATCAGCTTACAAAGAGAAAAGTCCTACTTTGGTTCATAGTTTGGGAGGTTTCAGCCCCTGATCAGTTGGCCTCATTGCCCTGGGCCTGCGGTGAGCCATCACAGTGGGGTCCACGGTGGAGGAGACTCTCACCTCATGGCCAGGGACGAAGAGAGAGGATGGCTTGACACGTGGGATTTTGGGACAGTTAACAGCAGCTATGTGTGTGCAAGCAAAACTACTCACATGGGATGGTCCATGGCTTCGGGCATGCCTGGTGGGTCATGATATAGTCCCTACAGATAAAGGGAGCTACTGCAGTTGGTCTTCCTTAGTTATGAAATCTAAACTGGACTCGGTGTTCAACAAACGGTTTGGCCAATACAAAAAGCAACTGTCCGATGATCCCAGTAGTCTGGGATGTGCATCGCCATGACCACGGGGCTTTTCAATCCATGCCATGAAGATCATGGGTGGCCATTTGCTATCTTGTTTTCCAGCCAAACTTGAGTTCTGTTTCCCAAGAACCCTCCTTCACGAAATGTTCCTTCAGTGGGCTATGATTAGTTTTAACTGATTATTCAATAAATATGTAGGAGCCTTTTTTAAAAAAAAAAAAAAAAAATGAGGAAATACATGGCTAAAAATGGGAGTGGGGCAGTGAAAAATGTTCTTTCAATGCCTGTCCCAGCCCTGTGGCACCCTTTCTACCTCACCAACAGGGGTTTTTCTGCAGGGGAGGAATTGGTTTTTCTGAGACAGGGTCTTGGTGTGTAATTCAGGCTGGTCTTGGACTCATTATGTAGCCCAGGCTGGCCGCAAACTGTGATCCCCCGACTCAGCCTCCTGAGTGCTGGGATTACAGGCATCTGCCACCACACCTGGCTTCACCACACCTGGCTTCACTATTCCTGCTACTCATGTATTCATGGAAAGAGCCTGTGATGTAAAAATATGTATGTATTTTAATATAATGTTCTAACACTACTCTGCATCTTTTTTTAACTTTAATAATACAATCTGGGGATTTTTCCTCTTTGTTACACACAGGTCTCCCTCATTCCATTTTATAGCTATCTCATGATTTACTGAATGGGCATACCATAATATATTTATCCATACCTTTCTGAATATTGCTTCCATTGTTCAAAATATCCTCTACCAGTGAAAGATTTCAGAAGACTCACTACATACTGCATCATTCCATGTTTGCAGAGTGTGGCCTTTGAGTGCGGCACTGTGCAGGTGCCGCAGGGGATGCAGGATGCTGTGAGCTTGGCAGCCTCCACTCTTGCAGGGAAAGGATACGGGGGTTAGGAAGACCTGGTTGCCAGGTGCATCTGCCCACAGTTTTTCTCTGTTTTCATGACTATCACTCTTGCTAGTACATGCTATCGGTGACCTCTCAGTGCACTGGATGTGTATGTGACTGCGTGTGATCTGTCTGGCTTATCATGGCAGCCGCTGGAGCAGGGGTTTCAAACTCCAATGCCTACAGGGGCCAGGAGGGTGAGCTCAGTGAGTGAAGCTGGGAAGACCCCACCTCTGTTCAAAGGGAGAAGCCAACTGCTATTCTGCTCCAGAAGATCATTCCCAGGGGTAGGGAAGGGCAACCAGATTTTCTGATTAATAGGAATCAGTGGGTAAAAGACAGATGGGGTCTTTCTGTATTGTTTCTCACAATCTCATGCAAAGCTACAATTCTCTCAAAGCAAAAGGCTTAACTTAGAAAAGCCAGAAGTCTAGATCACTGTGTGAAACAACATGATTTACAAATGCAGACATCATCTCACTCTGAGGCCCAGAAAAACCCCATCTGCAGGCCGGATGTGGGCTTGGGTCCACCGTTCTGCTCTCTGTGCTTAGCTGGGGGATTACATTTGATTTGTGTAAAGCCCAAGGATCCCAACGCACAACTGTACTCTAAAAGTACTTTTGTTATAAGAGTTTCTGTCAGTTTTGAAGTGGCCACTTCGCCTGTGTTAAGTCCTCCTCTCCTCGCCTTCCAGGTCCTGGGATGCGGCTGCGTTGCCCAGACTGTGCTCAGTCGAGGCAGTTTCGGAAACATCGTCACTATCAATGTGGGATTCCCAATGGCGGTGACAATGGCCATTTATGTGACTGGAGGTGTCTCTGGTAAGTGGTAGAAATAGTAATAGCTACTATTAATGACTCCAATGTGCTAGCATGGTACTGTGTACTTCACATACCTTCATATATTTTGATCTCATCAATTCTATGAGAATATGCATCTGACCCCATGTTCGTAGATGACACCATGGCAAACTAATGCTAAGTGGTTATGTAAAAGAAACATTCGGCAAGACAGCAATGGGGGTTCGTATTCAGAATGGGCTCATCCCTGAGCCTGACCTCGATATCACAGTCTTCCAGTCAGTCAGTATAATCTGTGTGTGCTCTGGAATCCATTTCCCAGACACCCACCGATGAGACCAGTAAAGGTCAGGCCCACAGAGAGAGCCGCTGGGCGAGCAGCTAGACAGAGTTTCGGTTTCCTGCAGAAACGGACATTACTTTCGTGGCAATTGATATGATCTAGAAAATCATAATCTGATTCTGCCCTTGGAGGATGAGGATAGAAGCCATCCACAAGGCTCTGAGAAGCACAGTGAAATGTTACTGAGTGTAACCCGAGACTGCAGGAGGTGCTCTGAGCTGCCTGGCGTGGGTGAGCATGGATGCAAGACTGTGGGGATAGAGAGCAGAGGGAATGGAGAAGCCCCTGGGCCTCGGGCACTATGCTGGACCTAGAAGCCACTGGGCCCCAGAGGTATAGGAACCCAGGAAGCTGCGGCACCCCGGGCACCGTGCAGCAACCTGGACATCTTTAATGTCCCTCCTCCTTCACAGCAGCACTCCAGGATGGGTGTTACTGTCATTCTCCAGGGAAAGCAGGGCTGCGGGAGCTGAGGAGCTTCTACAAGTCCTGCAGGAGGTAAAGACACGGAGCAAAGATTTGACCCAGGTCCTCCTGACAGTAAAGCTCACATCCTTCTGTAACATTCCCAGTGGTCTGTTATGGGAAAAATGACCATGGTAGAGGTTGCTGCCATCAAGCTGCCTGGCACTGTGACAGATGCTGTACCTGAGTGTCCAGGACTGACTGCCTGGACCCCCTGGAGCCGTGGTGGGACCCCAGCATGGTCGGTCGTTGGCTAGTGACACCCTTTCCATACTACAGCCAGACTTGGGTCCTGGAGTGGTCCAGGTAGAGTGTGTGTGAGTGTGTGTGTGTGTGTGTGGGTGTCGGGCATGAGCAGTGTCTGCATTCAAGCTTCCATTGAGTTTGTACTGTGATCCCAACACCGTAGCCCAGCCAGCCCCACGCTGAGCAGAGCAAAGGACACTCGGGACTGCTGCAGGTACGCCAGGGCTGGAGAGAGTGCAGGCCTGGACACCAGACAGGAGACGCTCGTTTGGCTCAAACTGAGCATGCAGGTGACCTACTGCTCTCCCTTTCACGTCTTCACAGCATTCACTGACTGCTGCTGTGTGGACGGGGCTATCGCCAGCTGTCTTTTACAGGGAGTTACAGTTTGGAGCATTTGGCCTGCAGAACTCCCTGCACTGAGCATCACCCAGGAGTTCTGAAGGCTTCACTGGCCCCAGTCTGCCTGTGTCGTTACTTTCAGCACTTAGCTTCACCATTGCTGGGGACCGTATCTGTTCATATCCGTTGCTGTAGTTGGAAATGTAGGGAGGGATTACAGCAGGACAATGGGCCACAACCCATCAGAAGGATAAGAGGGAGTGAGAGGTGGCAGGGAGGCCTCTCCTCTGGCTCCAGACCTGGAATTAAACCATTGTGGGCAGAGGGAGAGGGTCAGAACTCATGGGACTGCTTTTGCGAGAAGCTATCTTTCCAGCAAAGGGATCAGCACCTGACCAGGCTGTTTAGGAGAGACCGAGGAACCCCAAAATACAAATAGAGCCTGGTCTGAGAGGAGCTGAGGAAACCAGCATTGGGTTAGCCTCTGTGCAGTTCCTGCCCTGTCTCCCACCCAGCATAGCTCGTGATCCCTCAAGACTGGGGTCCTGGGGACACGCAGGGACAACACATGAGCTCTGCCTGACACTCACACCCGCAAGAGCATCGATGTGTGCTCCAGCAGCTGCAGGAGCAGGAGCAACTTCCTTACGGTGGCTGCAGCTAACATACTTCTTCACAGCCATGTGTGAGGCCCTCTTTGAGGATTCCAAAAATATCTCACGAGTACTGGGCGTAAATATAAACGTGATCCCACTTGGTGGTCACACGCTGGTGAGGTCAGCTGCCTTGTGGCTTTTAAATATGAACATCACCTTAGTACAAGGAAGTTACTGCAGCCCCGCCCCTTTGTGAATGTGCCAATCAAAACCCTCGATGAGAACTCAAAGTGCCCTTATAGTGTGGCACATGATACCAAGTGTTTAGCCTGCAGCTGATAGTTATTCTTGATGTAGTATTTTATGCTTAAAGTTATGGAAAAAGCAAAGTAGCTACGCTTAATAGCAAGTGCAATAGAAGGTGTGTGTCTCACAGACTTGTCCATGGATGTTGGGGAG
This sequence comes from Chinchilla lanigera, assembly GCF_000276665.1. Taxonomy (NCBI): domain Eukaryota; kingdom Metazoa; phylum Chordata; class Mammalia; order Rodentia; family Chinchillidae; genus Chinchilla; species Chinchilla lanigera. Next base: position 16,263,913 of record NW_004955450.1, on the reverse strand, counting down.
GAGATATCTGCCTAGCACAGAACCCATGAAAGAGTTCCCTCTGCTCACCTTGTGCTTATTGTACCCCAACTGCGGCCTTGGCTCTGTACCTGAATAATCTGATCATCACACCAACATTTGCAGGGACTCTCTGACTTTGCGCTCATGTTCTTTCCACTGCCATCCTGCTAAGTAGGGCAGTGCCCATCTCACTGGAGTCTCAGGAGTGGACACATGCAGCACCCCCACGCTAGCGTCCGCAAGTGCTCAGTAAATGTTGTTCTGAGCAAACCCAGCTGGGAACATCCCTGACTTTCAGTGGAGCAAACCTATCTGATCTTGAGTAGATGCAAGTCAGGGAGCTAATTTCACTCTCTGGGGTTTGAGTTGGCTGAGGGAGAAATGCATTGTGGTACAGGGCAGCAGCAGAGGAGAATCCACTCAGACCCTGCGATCGCCTCAAAGTAAACAAAGCCCCTTATTTCAGGGATGGGCTGAGAGCATCAATCTAGGGGCCGTTCCCCTTCAAGAGACATCTCTGTCCGGGCTAGGACTGCTTTTATAGCCTCTGGGCATGGACTGAGGAAGCACTAGTATTGATTTAAACCTCATCCATATATTGTGTGAGTATAATGATTTTAAAAAATATACTGACATTAATAGTTCACATCAATCTATTTGGGGTTATTGCTTTATCAATAGATAAAAGCCCATAAAAATGAACTATTTGAGCACATCAAGGTTCTTATTACATCTGACTCTTCCTTTTCATAAAGACAAACATTCTAAGCAGTATCTAGTAATGTCATGGGGATTATTGGTCCTCTCTTCCAAACACTGTCTCTGCCTCTCTCTCTCTCTCTCTCTCATTTCTCCTTATTTGTCATTCTCTACCTAGCAGACTGACTTCTAGCCAAATTCTCCATGCCGTTCTGTGACATCTGTCCCTCCTGGCTTTCCCTCTGATGTCCCCACCCATTTTGTCTTCCCTGCAGGTGGCCACGTCAACCCAGCCGTGTCCTTCGCAATGTGTCTCTTTGGGAGGATGAAATGGTTCAAACTGCCATTCTATGTGGGAGCCCAGTTTTTGGGAGCCTTTGCAGGGTCTGCTGCCCTCTTTGGCATTTACTATGGTGAGTACGGACTCTGGATTCAAAGGTCGTACAGAGCTGGGTGTCACTGGAAAGTCAGAATTATTTGGTAGGAAGAGGTGAGATACAGCGAGAACAGGAAATGTTCTGTAACTGATAGGAAATTCTAAATGTGAGATAATTAGGCCAACACCATCATTAGGGCAAATTTATGAAGCCTCTTAATGAAAATGGTGACATCGGAAGTAAGGGCAGGACGTGGGGAAGGAGCCGAGCTTCAAGCGCAGGCTGCACTATGGACTGAACACACAAAGGAAGCGACAGGCCCTGGTCTCCTTGCTTTCTCTGACTTGGCTGAGAAAGGGCTGCTCCCTGGAGGCCAAGGCCATGATTCAGAGGTATTTGGAGCAGGACTCTGGGAAATGTCTTTGGAGGAGGAAACACCGCAGAGAAATGGGCCGGATGGGAGCCTCAACCCTCCTACCAAGCAGCCATTGCTTCCATTCTGTATGTCTCCAGGGATAACACAACCGCTGACCAGAGGCCCAGACTTTCACTCTGGCTCTATCAGCCAGTAGCTGTGTGACTTTAACAAGTCACCTGACCCGACTTTCCTGTTTCCTCCTCTAGAAAATGAGGGAACTGGGCTAGGTGACCCCACAGAGCCTTTACACTAGGAAATCTTGGGGTTCCACTAAGTCATCTGTGAAAGCATTTCCTTCTGTCGAATGCATGGTGAGCTCAATACCTGTGACTGTCAAAGACCTTGGGAGCAGGAGTTGATGAACCAAGCCTCAGGGAAACAGGTTGTAGAAAGGGGCATCTTCTGAGATTTAAAGTCCTAAGAGGATTGCTGGGGAATTGAAGACCAGGCCAAAAGTTCAGAGCCAGCTATATGGTGAGAGGCCTGGGGCCAGGGCTGGCTCTGTTGGCTGCTGTTGTCCTGGTCTAAGGGCTCCATGGACTATCCCCAGCTCTTCACTGTACCATGACACCTTGGTACATTACTAAGGGCACTGCAAGCCCTGTAGGAACTATAAACTCTCCCTGGCATTGGTTCAAGCTCCATGCTAGCCTTAGGTTAGTCTTCAAAATTCCAAGAACTCTGCTCAAAGATTGGTTTGGACTAACTCACTCAGGATTTGGTCCAAGTCTGGAGTGGGCCACCAGGGCTACCAAAGGTTTTCTTCCCTTGACTCATCCTGCTGGGATTCCCCGGGCACCCTATGACGTCATACTGTGATGCCACGAGAGACCAGTGATAAGACTTTGCCTGCTCAGCCCGGGGGGCTGCTGCTGTTTAGCAGCAGGCCTGGCACAGGCTTCCCTCAACCCTCCCAAGGAACACTAACATGACAACTCTGCCCTCCACAGACGGGCTCATGTCCTTTGCGGATGGGAAGCTGCTCATCACGGGAGAGAATGCAACCGCGCACATTTTTGCAACATACCCGGCTCCTTATCTGTCTGTGGTGAACGCATTTGCAGACCAAGTAAGTGTGGGTCCAACAAACACTTAACTTTAGCAAAAAGACATGGCCAAAGATGGGAATGTGTTAAAGAATTACAGAAAGAAAAGGTTGTGTTTTCCAAAATCAGAAGTCACTGGACAGAACCCACGCTTGACAGTCTTTTGCCCCTGCAGAAGTTCATAACCCTGGATGCATTTTCTGCTTCCTTATTAATGTGAAAACCTGCTTCACATCATTTGAGGCCCAGAACAGAGAGGATGACCGGTTGAGAGGGTCTTATCCTACTCTATCCTGAGAGTCTTGGACTCATTTCCAAATGTCCATCTCAAGGGGCATGCTGCTGAAGGACAGGAGGCAGAAACACAGTGATGTCACCCCAAGGGTGAGAGGAGAACTGAGGCACTGGTCTAGACAAGGTATTTGTGGGTTTGAGTGCAAAGAGCGGGGGACTGTGAGGAAACATGTTAGAAGTTCTCGAGGATCTGCAGGGACATCAAGTGAAAAATAGATTACATTCCCACCCCTAAAGAGATTTGGCAGAAGCAAATGCCCTGTACATAAGAGATGCTTAAAAATAATATTTTGTTTTTATGGTGCTGGGAATGGAACCCAGGGCCTCACATATGCTCAGTAAGTGTTGTACCAGTGAGCTTCAAAATATGTGTCTTAGTGAATGCATGAGTCCATAAATGAATGAAATTATGATGAAATAAATTTACAGTCAGTGAAAGGAAGACCATTCTAGAAAATGGACGTGGACAGACAAAGTACAGACCATATTTCCCCAGGGCAGTAATCAGAGGTGTTGGAGGGAAATTGGAGGGCTTATAGCTGGCTGGAAGCAGAAGTTTTCCACCGAGGGAAAATCGTAGCTATCTGAAATAAGAGGTTCAATAATCTCAGGACAACAACACAGGAACCGTTAAGAAGAGCGAAGGATAACGCAGGGGAGAACTCACCCAAGGCAAAACAGCTCCTCTCTCTGGCATCTGCGTCTATTAGGAGAGGGTGGCGACAAGATTACTCCTCTGAGCTTCACAGTGCCAGAGGTCTGTTCTCACAGGCAGGTTGGGGTCAAGCTGGTAAGGAGGCAGGGCTGCCTCAGAAAGGATGTCCGAGGTGGGTTTCGTGACGTCCCTATTTAGTTCAAGCCAACTTCCTCTTATGAAGAAGAAGCTAGCAGGGGAGTGAAGAGCTTAAGGAGGACCTTTGGAGATTTCTCCTGTGAATTTAGGTCATTTCCGCTGGAGGCGAGAGACCCGATGCGGACCTCCTCAAACCTTGACTTGCACCACAAAGGTCTTTACCTCTACTCCTCCGTTGGGACTGACACCTCCTTGGATTCTCAGGCCACTCAGAGTTCGTTCCAGAGACAGCCCATCCCCACACAGCCCTGGAGAGACGACGCTCTCTCCATTTCACAGCCGTGTCCTTTCCCCTGGGAGAGTTCAGGACCCCAGGGGCCTCCCTGACGTGAGGCCACTCCAAGGGCAAGGGAGTGAGTGGCCCAAGTCTCCCTCAGAATTATGCACTTCACCGGAGAGACCAGTCCCATCCTGCCTGTTATCATTACAGGCTCCCCCTCGCCTGGGTAGCTCCGACCTTGGAAGACAGCTCAGTCTTCAGAGAAGCGGCACCAACACTCCTGATTAACACCCCACAACCAATGGTCCCTGAGACACAGTGGGCACACCACAAGTAGTGATCGTTCTCCCCTTGGCCAACCCTCTCTTTACTTCCCCCTCTCTTTTCTTGTTCTAATGGAATCTTGCAGAATTTCTCACCTTCTCCAAATTGCTAGGCTCAAGATGTTTCACCAAATATCTTGGTCACAGGAAATTGCTTTGTGTCTGCTGGGTGAATGTCCAGCCACCTTAGGCCTGTCCAAGTCCATCCCCCAGGCTTTTGGTCACTCCGTCTTTATCTCAGAGAGAGTTGCTAGCTTCTCAAAGGATCATGATTTTGTTTTGTTTTTGTTTTTGTTTTTGTGTTTTTGAGAAAGGGTCTTGCTATGTAGTTCAGGCTGGGCTTGAGCTCACTTTGTAGCCCAGGCTGGTCTCGAACTTGCAATGATCCTCCTCCCTCAGCCTCCCCAGTGCTGGGGTTACAGGCATGCGCCACCATCCCAGCTGGATCATGATTTTAAAGTCAATCATTATATGTGACGAATGCCGATGATCAGTCCACCAACAGCCAGCAGAACTGTTGTCCACCATGACTATATTCTTGGGCCACCTTACCTCAAAATTATTAATTGTTTGGCTTTCCATATTATTCAAACATATTTCAAACTTTAGTCAATAATCAATCATTCAGTTAGCCAATTAATGTCTATTGGGCATCTTCTGAGGCAGGCGCCACTCCAAGCTGTTTCTCCTCATCGAGGATTTCAGGTCAGAGACTGAGTAGAACAAGTAAGCAGTCAGTCCTTTGCAAAGCAGTAGGGGCAGCGATCGAAGTAAAATCCGAACGCAGCGGGAGCTCAGAGGTAGGCATTTCTACTGTGCCCCAGAGAGCCAGGAAAGGCTTTCTAGAGAATAGTGCTCTGGGAGAACGTGTCTGTCCCTTTGAATCCATATTCTTCTAACATTATTTTGGAAAGCTGATAAAATGCTGAAGAGCTTAAACTCTGAAATCAGTTTCCTAGTTCCCATCCTACTCTTCTGCCCATAAGCGCCACACTGCTGAGCAAGAGTCTTAACTTCTGCTTAAGAGTCTTCATCCAAAGCTGAGGAAAACAGGGTTGACATCATCCCAGGGTTATTATGAGGCTTGAGCAAACACGGCATACGAAGTGCCAGGACTGAAGCAGAGTGTGCCAACTGTTAGTTCATACGCAGCATAATGAACGTTCAGTACATAATAGCTAGCATTTAGCTATTAGAGTGAAATAATAGCTTAGAAAGTTTTTTTAAAAAATAGAGGGCAAAACAGCTTTAAACCACTATTTCATAACAGCTGCTGTCATTTTCATAAAGTCTCATAATTTTTCCTTCGTGTGTTTTTAAATATAAAACAAGGCACACACAATTTTTAATTTAGTGTCGTAAACATTTTATGCTACCACATAGTCTTAAACGGTTATGTAATGGACCGTGAAATAGATGTGCCAAACACAGTTAGCTCTTCCCTTTTCAAAGTGGACTTCAGAGTTTTATAATGTTTCCATGACTTAGAATATTTCCATGGTATAATTCTCAAATACCCAACAGCATCAGATTATAAGCTTATGTTTTTAAACACAAGCATATTGCTAAATTGTTGTTGAGTATCCTTTCCAAAGCTCAGAGCATGCTTAATTCTACTAGAGAATTCTGGAAGAGCTGGCCTTCTTTCCCTACTATTTGGTACTGTTTGCATTGCTTTAGTACAGATCAGATTTTTCCACTTATTTTCTAATCCAGTTTTTCTTGTATGAATTTTGCGCCCTCTTCCTTTGCACGTTCATCTAGGGCTGCCGCACGTTGTTTTTCTCACTGAGCGAATGCCCTCTCTCGTCACCTTTCCAGCCTCACCTGCCTTTCCTCTTAGCTGGGTAGCAGCTCAGTGAAATAGACCAGTAGCGCAGATGGGAGGGTCAAGCGCTCTGGGTCCAGAAGTGCTGCCACTAGCCAAGTGCTTGACCTTGAGCTGATAAGTGATCTGCACAGCATCCTTATTTTTGCCTCTCCTCTGGGATTGGTGGAGTGAAAAGAGTTACGTGCTCATCAAGTGAATGACAGTGTTGCTGGATTGACTTTTTTTAAAAGAAAGTGTGAACTTAGAAATGGGCACATGGGTGGAATACGAGCTAAGCCTCCTGCACATTTTCTCTCTCCAGGTAATGTCCACCATGTTCCTCCTCATGTTGGTCTTCGCCATTTTTGACTCCAGAAACTTGAGGGTCCCCAAGGGGCTGGAGCCCATTGTTGTAGGCCTGCTGATCCTCGTCCTTTCTTCTTCCTTGGGACTGAACAGTGGTTGTGCCATGAACCCAGCCAGAGACCTGAGCCCCAGGCTTTTCACCGCTCTGGCAGGGTGGGGATTCGACGTCTTCAGGTAAGGAGCAGTAATGGGAAGGAGAGAGCGGGTTTCGTGCTGCGCCTCAGCAGCAAGGGCGGGACCGGAACCGCAGGGGAGGAGGAGGAGCACCCGACATCCTTGGGCACGCCTACATGGGCGAGAAAGGGTGTCTGGGGCCAGAGGACCCTGATTCAAGGCAGAAGGTTAAAATAACAAGGGATCTTGTCTATGCCAAGGAAGGCTACAAAGAGGACGCATCGGAGTACAGAAAATGTGGGCTCCCAAAATGAGCGCTCTGGGTGTGTCTCCTCCCTGTTCCGCAGGTGAAAGGGAGCAGCAAAGGACTGGGGCAGACACAGGGCATGTTCAGAAGGGCAGCTTTGCAAAACGAACCTGGTATCAGCATCCAAGGCGGGTTGAAGAAGGGTGGAGCAGAGGGGCAGGAATTCATCAGGAAAGCTCTAGAGTGGCTGCTAATCCTCAGCAGAAAAATTTCCCCAAAACTCTGAGGGACAACAGGCTTCGAAACCTGAGTGTCATCATTACATGTTAAAGATAGTTTACTCCAAGTGATAAGTTCCTAAAGATGGTCCCTTGGGCAGCAACACAGACATGCTCCTGCAGCCCCCACCCCGTGGGGTGCAGCCGGCCACTACCCTGTGTGCCCGTAAGACGGGGCAGGCGAGTAACCATATCGGATGTTCTCCATCCGAACTTGTGCCCCTGGCACAGGGTGTGCGGTCACGTGCCCTGCAGATATCATGTGCGGAGGGCAGGTTGAGGGCCAGGGCGCAGCAGCCCCTGCCGCGCAGCAAGGGTGACACCTGGTGGCAGCTCTGCTCAGTCACAGGCCGGGCTGTCCTCCCGGCGTTGGTGGTTAGGGGGTCTGAGAGCTCCCACAGCCCGAGGTGAAAGCAGTTGTGCCAGTGGAGGACCCAAACCTCAGAAAGGGGGACTGGTCCAAAGAGCTTGTCTGAAGGAGATCTCCTGGAGTGCAGGACGGGGCTCTTGGCTTCTGCTGGTTTCCTTCATTATCTTTTCTAATCAAATTCGATAGAAACAAAAGGCCATCGGACTGGTCTGTTACTATCTAGTATGGTGATGGAAAGGGCAGCCATGAGTCCTTCCAGGATCAAAATTCTCCCCGCCGTTTCCAGCTTAGTTGCTGGAGCGCAGCAGAACGTGGAGACGTCTGCACAGACATCCCAGCGCTCCCCTCTCCCGGGCCCCCGCCCCGCATGATTCCGATTTTTGGTGTTGATTGTTTTCCTTGCTTTTTAAAAATAGTTCCACTGCAAGGGTACACACCCTCACCCAAGTTAGGAGCTTCTGACTGTCCTTTCCGTGGCGTTACTTGAGCAGATTTCTTCTCTTCAAGAAAAAGCCGGTGACAATTCCCAAGGCCACTTGCTTTCTTGCGGAGCCTTTACTAGAATGTACTGACCTTGAAGATTTCAGGGCAGAAGTTTGGATCATGGCACAAAAGCTTTCTCAGAGCTTATCTTTATTTATTTTGATTTTCCTCAAATCAGTGGTGCCTTGGAATCTTTTCCCATTCCAAGCATCTTCTTTCCATTTGGAATGCCTGGGCTTAATTATTTCAAGATAAAGGAAAGGCAGTTCCTGGATGGTTGGCCTGAATTTCTCTGGAGGCCCTCAGGCTTAATTAAGGGCGCAGGCACTGTATTTTGTAAAAGGAAAATAAAGTGTACATAACCTCTCACGATTGTTAATAGGACAATGAAATAGTGATCTAAATCAGGTATACTGGAAAATCTAGGGTGACGGTTGCCACGCCACAGTCCATAGCCCTATACTTAGCTTTTCTGAGTTAAAAGGGTACTGTGAGCATGACAAAGCCGAGCTGGATGGCGAATAAGGAGGCAGAAACCTCAGGAAGGCCACGAAATGTGTCACTAATGTCTTCTTTGGTTTCAGAGTTGGACATCACTTCTGGTGGATTCCTGTGGTGGGCCCCTTGGTTGGTGCAGCCCTTGGAGGTCTCGTCTACATGCTTCTCATTGAAATCCACCACCCAGAGCCTGAACAGAACTTCAAGGCAGAGCCGACAGAGGACAACCAAGAAAAATATGAACTCAGCGTTATAATGTAGTGACACGCTCAGCTCCTAATTTGCAACTGATTTGTCTCTGCTAGTTCAGTGGACTTCCAATTGCAAATTACCTGAGTGAAGGTTTAGAAAAACTGACTCCTCTCTACCAGTCACCCCTCCTCAGAATAACAGTGACTGTCCCCGGACGGCCTTCTCTCCTGCCTTGTTCATTGTATCCTTGATGGGCATCCTTCACTGGATGGTCTCAGCTGCATAACTCAAATGAAATAACTCACCAAAAGCCTCTTCTTCAGTGTCCACAAATATCACATTCTGAGTGTCACCTAAAACCTAGTCTGAAAGGCAAAACGGTTGTTTCAGGTAACACCCATGAACTGAGGAACTCGAGGGTTAACGCTCTCGTTACACAGTGCTGCAGCTGTCTCTGTAACCCTGATGCTCTCCAAACCTACGGATGCGGAGAGCACAGGGGAAGGACACCGTGGCATTGAGAAACCTCCAGAGACAAGAGAGATTTGGGAAACCAAATGGAATTTTTTAATGGAAACCATTTATCAGATTAATCTCTTGCTCTTCCGCATTTTAGAGAGCACCAATTAATTTCCTGGTCTTTAGTATATAATAACCTAAAATACAATTGTGACCTCAGTCATGAAAAATACATCACTCTGTCTTTTCACCTGAAATGTATTTTTCTAATTGCCCACTTGGGGACAGACATTTGACAAATGAAGTCAATGGCTGCATCGTCCACTATTGTACATGCGCCCCAGAAGCCTGCAAACCACTGGAGCCCTGTCTAGCAGACTGTTTGAGGTGGGAAGTCCCTGGAAGGGTACTAATCCCTTACTGGGCTTTGTAACTCACAACACACCATCATATACATCATCTAATTTAATCCTACAGACCATCTGATGCCCATTTTTCAGGTAAACAAACAAAATATCAGGGCTATTAAGTGAGCTGGCCAAGATTTCTTGGAAAGTTGAACATTGTCTAACTCAACCCTCTGCCTTTGAGAAGACCAATAACTGGTTAAGAATCTCTACTAACCGTTCCTGGTTGGCCAGAAGCAGTGGAGTTCACAGCTTCCAGGGGACACATGCCTTGCGGACACAACGCTCCTTGATGTTATGGCATAAGACCTTAAGATCCTACATTGTCTGGTTTTACTCCGTCTGTGACTGAAGTACAAATGAAGGAAGCGGTGGCAGTATGATACCTTCCATCTGCTCGATGACACTACCAGAAGGCCTTCCTGAGCTACTCTTGGTCTTCTGAAGTCCTGATCTTCCTCAGCCTCTTATGAAGCTCTCTGACATTCATTTCAGCCAGGGTGTCCTGAGCTATGATCACCCTGAGAATTGCTCTGCAGAAAGAGACACGTCTTCACATCTGTTACAAGCCAGCCCTTCCCAAGAGGCATTTGGTTTCCCACCAGGTTTGTGATAACAGAAAAGCAAAAGGCAAATGGGAAACGTCTCTGACAGCCTCTGCTCTACAACAGGTGGAGAAACAAATTTATCCTTGCTCTGAAGCCACCTGAATTTCCCTATTTGAAATAAATTGCTGCATTGGTTTTTTAAATGAGTTTTCTCTCTCTCTTATTTGTATAAGTACTAAGATTGCTAAACATACTTAGTCCAGAGTTTCTCTATCCTGTCTACAAACTGAAAATCCTGGGGAGTGTCTGGAGAATAGGAATCCCCCAAATTTTCATATTCCCCTTTGAAATAGCTCAGCAAGGGCTAAGAATATTGGCTTGGTTAAACCACGTGGGTATAAGGTTTCTCTGAAAACCTCATTGACCATGTGATTCCTGGTAGCATTCTGAGACTGGGAGCCCTGTGGGTTAGAGCCCCAGTTCTCAACAGGGGACTGTTTTGCTCCTTCCTCCTGCTCCCCAGGAGGACATCTGGTGATGCTTTGGAGACATCACTGGGGAAGAGGAGGGATAATAGTATCCAGTGGCTGGAGACCAGGGATGCAGCCAAGCATCCTCCAAAGAAGAACAATCCCTCACAGCAAAGAACTATGTGGCCCAAAAATGGCCCAGTAGTGCTAGGGTTCAGAGACTCCGGGGCTGTGGGAAGGAGAGAAGTCAGAGGAGACACAGAAACCCTGAGGAGCATTCAAGTTCTGCCAGGAACAAAGATACCAAACAAGTCAGGCACAGGCTCTCAGGGTGGATTGTAATTCTCACAGAAAGGCACAGCCTCAGAGTTGAGCTTTCAAGATGGGTTGAAGGAAGGAGTATGAGGCATGCAGGTGCTCATTAAGCCCTGATGATTGACGCCCGGGATTATGAAGAGGAAATGCACAGTATTAGAAATCTACCCGAGGATGGCTTTTTTTTAAGTGGAAAAAGTCCCCGTGCTCCAGGTGTTCACATGCATCCTCTCCCCTCCTCCATTTTGCAAGTTCATTTGCTTTTATCGGTTCTTCACCAAGAAAATGTTTGTGAGATTGAGTTGCCTGTATCAGAAATCAGTTAGAGCTAATATCCTATTTTTTAAATAGCGCCTTTAGGAGTTCAAATCATAGTGCTCCCATTCCTTCCCCTTGTCCAGTGAAGAACTTCATAGGAGTATTTACCTCAGCGTCAGAAATAGAATTTTTCTGCGATTTCCTAGCCAGTCGGGTTCTCAGAGAGTGTGTTGGATTGTAGACTTTTCCAACCAGTGGACTACAATCCGTATTCAGCTTCTGGGAGGACAAATGGAGTTTAAAATGTCATACTTAAAACTCCGGTCCTTAAGATACAGATTATGGTTCCCTTTAAGTTGTTTACACACACACACATCTTATTGTAAGGTGTGTCAGTGACCCACAACATCGTTATGGGGAAAGAATTGCAACCTCCAGCTGTGAAAAACAGTTTATAAATTGTACTTAGCCATTAGAATCTGTTGTTCATGTGAAACCTTGAGCGGCATTCACAAGTGAGCTGCAGCTGCCAGCTGCCAAAGGAAAGGGAAGTCGGGGCGTCACCCTGCTGGTGACGTCACCTCCCAATATGGCGCCCAAGGCGGCTCTGAAGAGACATGCGTGCGTGCGCGTGAGTGAGTTGGGTTTAGGCTGGAGTCTTCACACAGTGAAGCACAGTGTCATAGTTTGAAAACCATTGATAAAGACCTGGTAGAAGTTGTTGAGGAACATTTTAATATAAGTTTCGAGGATGGAATCTACCAAAGGCCATTTTGTCAGGCAGCTTTTCAGTCTTGTAATAAAGTGACTGAGATAAGCAACTGAAAGGAGGGAAGGTTTATTTTGGCTGGTGGTTGCAGTCCATAGTCAATTGGTCTTGTTACTCTGGGGCTAGTAGAGGCATAGTCCATCATGACAGAAGCATGGGCAATACAGCTGGTCATCTATGGCAGCCGGAAGTAAGAGGAGAGTGAAGGGTAGGGGTCCTCATAGCATCTTCAGAGGCGTGCCCCCAAGTGATCTAATTTCCTTCCACCAGGCCCAGTCGCCTCATGGTACCAACACTTCCTTGGAGCATCACCGACCAGGCCTTCTGCTTAGAGCCCTTTAGGGGACAGTGTAGATTCCAACTGTAGCGTCATGTTTCCAAAGATTTCTTAATAAATGAATTACTGTAAGAACTACTCAGCCCATCTAATGTCACCCAGTGAGACATGTTGTATATCAATTTTCAAGCTGAGAGTTGAAATTCTCTGAGATAACACATCCACATAGTCCTAGCCCATGGAGAGAAGCAATGGCAATCTGGTCAGGCTTACTGTGTGGGCTCTCCAAGTCTGTATAAAAATAAAAACATTGATGATGATGATGATAAAATTTATAAACCATTTTTTATAACTTGAAGTTGTAATTCTTTTCCCTATAATGATAGTGTGGAACACTGACATACCTTACAGTAAGATGTAGGTGTGTAGCTAGATAACCAATAAAGCGCCAATCTCTTTAGTGTTATAAGAATGGAGTAGTTCTTATTCAAGAGAAACTGTCTCTTGATTATTAGCAAGAGAACCCCATAGCAACTGGACATAAATAAGTAAACTGAATTAGCTGAGAAATTCCACGGAACCCCATCTGGATGGAGATGCTCCCTGAGCAGGGTTGACTGTCTATTACCAGGGCTATATTTTTCCCCCTGGGGTTTAGGCCCTGTTGCTTTAGTGAGATGCTTCACCCACAAAAAGAAGTAATCAATTAAAATAAAATTTTATGACTGTACTGGTGGCACAATGGATTATGTTCTGTTTTTCTTCCTATGATTTTAGGAAAGATCAAAACATCTTTATGTGCTCTGAAAAGTACTGGGGTCCCTAGGCCCTTCCTCCCACTCTTCCCTTCTATGTCCCCTCAGTGCCCCGGGCCAGTCACACCTCAGCCACGTCATTCTCACAACACTCAGCTCCCTGCTGTGGAGTCTCAGGAAACGATACTAGAGCCTTGGGAGGTAGGGAGCATGAGAAGGATGCTCCAGAGCCACGGAGAGCTTCCACAGTATGGGTCTCCCTTCTCTTCCTTCTCCCTCTCTTCCTTTTCCTCCTCCAGCACCCAGGAAGCAGGAGGCCCCAGGAGGTGCCAGGGCCTGGGCATGCTAAGCTTCAGAGTATACTGTCCCAGTTTGCAAAGCAGATTCATGTCCAGCTCCCTGAAAGACCAGCTAAGGGAACAGTTGTTGCCACTTAGAGATAAAAACTGAGGCCGTGAGGCACTGAAAGAGTTGCCCCACCTCGAGAGTGAAGAATGGGAGTGGTAGGGTCTAGATCACGGTCTGAGCACGAGGGCCAGCTGTCCTGTTGCCAAGCTTTAAAGCTGGGGGTGGAGGGAGAAGAAAGCTCATGGTGTTGACAACTCTTACTATTACCGGCTCAGCCTTAGGTGCTTTTGCTTAACTTGAAGTGGAAATCACAGAAGGGAAGCTGTACACCTGAGTGAGGGTTTTTGGTGTCTATGCTCAATCACAAGGGAAGCAGTACTTGGGACAGGGTCCCTAAACTGCTCCCCAAGGATGCAAGGAGTAAAGCTTATACCGAAAAAAAGTGGGCTCTCATGGGCACCCAGGCAACTGTGGCAAGAGACCCCAGAATTCCTGCACACAGCTTGTTACTTCTTTGCCCTTGACACCGTGGTTTGCATTTGACGTGGTCATCTCCTAATGCAGTCTGTGCAAAAAAACCCAACTGAGCTGGAAGAAGGCTGGAGGTGCTTCGCTACCGCCACCCAGGAAGCTCATAGTAGCGAAAGAAAGGCTGAGGAATAGTCAGCAGCCGGCTACTCAGACGTCACCATGTCAGTCAAGCTTTCCAAGGAACCTCACTCCTTTCTTCCTTATTTTCTTCCAGCACTTGTTGCCCTCCCTGACATACAAATGTTATCTATCAAGCTTATTGGGTTTTGTCTATTTTCTCCCATTGGAAAAGAAGTGTCCCCTCTCCTCGCCATTCCCAGCCAGTACTTGGACCATGGTAGCCTCTCACCACCTACTTGCTTAGTGAGTGAGTGAAATACGGGTAACACTGCCTGGATTCAAACCTCAGCTTCTCTACTTAATAGTAAATCGCCTCAGATTACTCACACGGGGATAACAACAATGGGGTAGTGTGACGCTCTCAGGACAGTTCTGGTCTTAGACGTCTCTGATACATGCAAACTTCCCAGCTGCAGCAGCTCTTACGGCCATGTTCTAACATCGCAGTGATAAGTTGTTTGAGAACATAGATGAAGATCGTCGAATTTAAGACCTTACTTTCCATAATTTAGTCACACTCAGTTCATGGATGTTTCAGGAACTAAGTGCTCGATTTTGTTTTTCCATCTTCAGATGTCAGCATGATTACCCTGAAAGTTTTATGTGAAATATACAATCGCGAGAAAATAGTACACTAATATCTCACTTCCACCCAGCTGCAGCAGCTGCTGGCATAGGCCCAGTATTGCTTCATTTCTTCACCTTTCTGCTTTTCACTGCAAAGCCCAGACAGGGTGTCATTGTATCTTTGAATACTAAATGTATATCTCTAAAAGATAAAGATTCTTTTAAAAATATAACCATAGTACCACTCTGACGTATAAATTCCACTACCAAGGCTCTCTTAATGTCATCAAGTATGCAGGCATGGCTCACAGTTCCAGGGAGACTGCTTTCCACCGCTAGCGTTTAATGAAGTGGATTCTGGTAAGGTTGAAAACAGGTGGTGTCCTCTGATGTCTAACAGCTCAGGGGAGTATCAGCATTTTGCAATATTTTGCATGTGTTTTGTGCCTTTATTTCAGCATCTTTGGTAAGACTTTGCAAAATATTTTCCCTTTTATACAAAAGAGAAAATACACTTGTTTGCTGTTCCTACAAGTAGGTATCTTTCAGGAATGAAATTATTTCTAAGCAAGGAGGGAGTCCTGAATTTATTTGAAATTGTGGAAAATATCATTAGTAACTATTGCTACATCAAGAAATTCACACACTATAAAATGCCTATGCTGTAGAAGCTAAAATGCATTGTGAAAAAAATGCAAATAGCACAAGTTTAACCCTGTGCAAGACATTGTGTGTAAGAACCTAGAAGTAACCTGTAGTGACAGTAATTGCTCAATATTCATTCATTCATTCTTACTCAAAGGCCTCAGACCTTCTAAAATAAACGTTAATGCAAAAGTGGTACCATACTTCCAGGTCCCAATATTTGCATAAAGGAAGTGACCTCTATCAAGGTTCAATTTTGATGACCCTGAACTTGCTGATCTCCAGTGGTATTCTGAGAGTAAGACTGTGCTAATCGATGATACAGTCACATCAAGAAATCACCCCTACGCATTACAGAGAATGGAGCACCAGGCATTGCCCTCCCGGAGCTTGTCTTCAGCCAAGGACTGAGGGCTCAGCACCACCATGAGAGTGGTGCTCACATTGGAAGACTATATTGCTAGTACTTGGGATCACCAGGCTATTTTTCGATGTACCACTGGGCAGTTATGGGGCCCTCAGTCTCTTCATCCATTAAATGGGAATGACACTAGCACATGCACTCTATGGGCTGTTGAAAATGTTAGGAAAATGGTACAAAACCCATCACATGGTGCCTGGAATTTGTTATCTTAGTAAGTATCAACTAACTCTATGATTATTTCATACTTTCAAAGTCAGCTGTGCTGATGTATAAGAATCTGAAGCCCACGAAAAAGTCTCCAGGAGTTAAATTTGCTGACACATAAATAATTGAACTCATGTGAATGGCTTAGCTTGCACTGTTCTAATGTACTCAGGTGCAAAGAATCTGCGCAGGGCTATGCTTAATTCATGAACTGCAGAGTGTAGCATTGATAATGAAATTAACCAAATTATTTAATTGCCTAAAGGGGCTGCCAAATTAATTTGAAATTCTATTCAAGTACTTTGAAAATAATTTACAGAGTTAATGCAATGCCAATAAAAAATTCACCAAGCCGCATTGTTTTGTTTTTTGGGGTTTTTTTGGCAGAAATTAAGCTGATTTTAAATTGTACATGGACTGCAAAGTAGCTGGAAGAATCAAAACAAACTTGAAAAAGAGGAACAAAGTTGCAGGGCTTCTACACACTAACTTTAAGCTGGGTCTGTAATGCTGTGGCGATCAGGACAGGGTGCTATTGGCACAAGGAGGGACAGATAGGTTAATGGAACATAATTAAAGAATCCAGAATTTGTCATATCTATGTAGTAATTGATTTTCAATAAAGAAGCTAATGCAGTCCTACAGAGAAAGCCGCATCTTCAACAAATGGTACTGAACAACTAGAAAAAAAAAACCGAGCCTGGATTCCTGCTTCACAGAAGCATAATATGTAAAAAGCAGTTCAACTTGGATCTTAGACATAAACATGAAAGGTAAAAACACAAGCTTCTAGAGCAAAATGCAGGAAAATATATTTGCAGCCAGGGGGTTGGCGGAGATCTTTTTGTGTGAGAGCACAGTGTCATTAAAAAAAAAAAATAGATCAACTGGACTTCAGTAAAGTTTAAAGCTGATACACATTAAGAGACATCATTAAGAAAACAAATGGACAGAGCCACAGAATGGGGGAAAATATTTGTAATAGCTACAGCTGACAAAGGAGTTCTTCCCTGAATATATAAACTCAGTAAAAAACAAACAAACAAACCAAAAAAAAACCAGAGAAGTCAACTTTAAATTAAGGACTAAAACTGAACCTTCTTAAAGAATATATATGTGTAGCCAATAAGTATATCACAGAAGTTCAAATTAAAATCCCAATGATAAACCATGTCACAGGCACTAGAGTAGTTACCTCCCAGACAGATGGGCAGCACCCAGTGGTGAGACGTGGTTCCCCTGGTGTTCTCAGTCCACCCCAGAGATATGTAAAATGCTCCAGCCAGTCTGTAAAAATGTCTGCTAAAGTTAAACAAATGCTTGCACTAGGATCTTTCAGTTCTACTTCTAGCTATTTACCCAAGAACAGAAGATTTATCCACACACAAACATTGTTCTAAAGAATGTTCATAATATCTTTATTCACAATAGCCTTGAACTGGAAAGAATCCAAATGTCCATCAACAGAAAAATGGTTTAGCAACTTGTGATGTATTCTTAGGATGAAATACTTCTCAGCAATAAAAAAGAGCCCATTGTTATTACATGCTATAACATGAATAAGTCTTTAAAACATGCTGAGTAAAAGTCAGGTATAACAGAGTGCATAATGTGTAATTCAATTTTTATAGGGTTTGAGAATAGAAGAAGTATTTCATAGTGATAGAAATCAGAGCAGTAATTGCCTCAGGGATGGGAGGGTTATTATTTATAAAATTACTTGAGTAGTATTCTGGGGAGCTGGAGATTTTATATGTTTTGATTGGGTTGAGATATACACACATCTTAAAACTCCCCAAACCTTACACCTAAGAATCCCCAGCAGTGCAAAAAAACTGTGCAATTCACTGTGTAGACATCACACAAAAGATCTCCAAAAATATTTATAGCTGGTTTCTCATAGAAGGTAGAGAGCAGGGTGGCAACACATTTAATGTAATAAATGAACAGGATTCTGTGGCTAGAATTCTATATCCAGCAGTACATCTTGCGAGGATGAAGGGGGGATGAAACAATCCCTACCATAAATAAAAATAAAGCACACACACACAAGCACAAACTCCAAGAAAGTCTGTCATTAGCAGACCTACCCAAGAGGAAACAACAACAGAAATCCTTCAAAATGAAATCATACTATATCGTAACTCAAATCCATGTGAAGAAAGAACAAGACCAGTAGAGGTAACTCCAAAGTGAAATATAAATGGCAGTATCTGTATATTTTTGTTTGTAACTGTTCCTCTCCGCCCTCCTCCAATCTGATTTAAAAGGTAACTGCACACAGCAGTAATTAGAAGTCACTATTAGTAGGCCTGTAGTGTGTAAGCACCTAATTTGTGTAATAATAACAGTGCACGTGTAGGGAGAGAATGGGGCTTCAGAAGAGCAAGGTTTTATATAAGATGGAGGTCTAGTTGGTATCGATCTGAACCACATTTTATGAATTAAGATATTAATCATAATCTCCTAAACAACCACTAAAAAAATAAAACACACAGAAAAAGAGTTAAATAGTCTACTAGGAAATATCTATTTAGCAAAACAGAAGGCAGAAGAGGAATAGAGGAATCAAATGACTTAGGATAGATAGAAACGAATTTGCAATGGCAGGCCTCAATTCTACCTTGCCAGTACTTATACGAAATGTAAATAGACTAAGCACTCCCCTCAGATAACAAATATTGATGGAATGGTATATAAAACTATCAATCAATGCTACTCTGTCTGAAAGAGAGATACTTCAGGTGGGAAGCCACAGGTAAGTGGAAAGTAAAAGAGTAGAAAAGATTATACCATGCAAACAGTAGTGAGAAGAGAGCTGGAATGGCTGTGCTTATGTCAGATCAGTCTTAAGACCAGATTGTTACCAGACAAAGAAGAACATTTTATTTTTTTTTATTTTTTTTTTGTTTTGTTTTTTTTTTCTTCCAGTACCAGGAATTGAACTCATGACCTTGCACTTGCCAGGTAGGTGCTTTTGCCACTGAGCTTAATCCCCAGCCCAAGAAGAACATTTTAAAATGATAGACTCACCAACCCATTCAGAAGACACAACAGATACAATCAAACTTGTATTCAACAACAGGAGGTCAAAGTACACAAATAAAAAACTGGCAAAATTGAAGGAGAGATAGGTGATTCCACAGTAGAAGTTCAAGACTTTGGTGTTTCATTTTCAGTAATGAATTAAGCAACTAAAAAGAAAGTCAACAAAGAAATTCAAGACTTGGAAAACACTGTAAGCCAGCCAGACATAACCAACTTCCATCAAACTCTAATCCAGCAACAGCAGAATACACACCCTTCTTATGTGCTCGTGGACTGTCTTTCATGAGAGACCTTCCCTTGGGCCATGAGACAAGGCACAGCAAGTTCACTTTCAGTATGTTCTCTGACTAAAGGCTTTCAGTGATTAAGCAAACACATCATGCTACCTAGCAATTGTTCCACTCATAAGCTTACACCAAGAGAACCAAAAGGTATGTTGTACACAAATGTTCAGTATCATAGCATACTACCTGAAATGTGACCATATTATTTATAATGGCAAAAATGAGAAAACAGTCTAAAGAACCACCGACTGATGAACGGGTGAATAAAGGGCGGTATGTCCATTCAGTGGAGTATCACTTGTGTGTAAAAAGCAACGAAGCACCAACACAAGCTACAAAACAGGTAAACTTGGAAAACAGTATGTTACTTGAGGGGATACGGGACTAGACAGGAAAGGTTACAGATGGCACGACGGTGCTCATTCGAAATGTCCAGAATAGGAAAGTCCACAGAGACAAAAAGTAGATGAATGGTTGCCAGAGGCCAACGACAGGGAAAATGGGGAGTGATTTTCAACAGCTATGGAGTTTGTTTGGGGAGTGATGCAAACATTTTAAAATTGGATAATGATGATGATTCCACATCTCTGTGAATCCACCAACCATGGCACTGTACGCTTGACCAGGGTGACGTTTAGTTATGTGAATCCCTTCTTAGCTAGAGAAGCAAGAACAACCGGGAGGCACTCTGGGACACTGAGGAGGGCCCTGGAGTCGGCAGCTGCACCGCGTCTGCACAGCTCCAGTAGTCAGGTCCATGGCCGCACTGTGTTCTTTGGGGCATCGGGTTGTTAGGGGTGACCTAGAGTCTGCTACCCGTGGGATAAATAAACACAATGTGGGAGCAACCCACTTGGGCCCCTTCTGTCACTCTCTCGGATAGAAGCTTTCTTTCCCTCAATAAATATATTCTGCTCTTAACCTCCACTGTTCCTAAAATTCATTCTTCGATTTTAGAGAACATGAACTTGCCACAGATATCATTCAGGTTGGGAGTTTTATTTTCCTGTATCATTCTGGAGTTCCCCACCGAGATCCTTGGACGAAGACATGGGAAACTCACAGTCAAGGTCGCTAATGCCTCTCACTAGCATCATTAAGCATTGGGAGATGTTTGATCCTTACACATTGAAAAAAAGCC
>NW_004955450.1:16230803-16243265 GCF_000276665.1 Chinchilla lanigera | reverse complement strand
TCGCTATGCAGTTCAGGCTGGGGTTGAGCTCACTTTGCAGTCCAGGCTGGCCTCGAACTCACAATGATCCTCCTGCCTCATCCTCCCGAGTGCTGGGATTGCAGGCGTGCGCCACCGCGCCGGCTTTGGTTTTTTGGTATTTTTTGTTTTTTTTATTTTTTCTGATCTTTTTAAATTTAAAGTGATATACCTACCCAAGAGGAAAACATCTACCCAAGATGAAAATGCCTGGTGTCTATCAAGGAAGGCCCTTTAGGTAGACCCTTTGGAGAGTATCTCTGACTGCCGATCAACAACTGCAACGCCTTTCAGCCTGAAGAAGCCAGAGTGGTCACTGCCCGTTACTCCCTCAAGGCAGTTCGGGTTACTTCTTCAGAGGGGGGAATGTTATAGGCAGCTGAGTTAGATAGAAATATTATAGGCAGTCAGACAGGGCCAGGCCCTCAAAGGAGCCAGCATGAAGGACAGGATAACAGATGTATTTGCTGTGGGCCAGACCTCAAAACAAGGGACTAAACAAACACACCCACATCCCTCCCTAGGTGTAAACATCAGAGACTGATATTCTAAATAGGTAGCAGTCACCCTGAAGAGTCCCTGACCCAGCCCCTTACAGGAAAACCCCTGTTCTGAATTCATGCCTGCTTGCTACGTGACTCGCTTCCCCACTTGATCCCGATTTAATCAATTTTACCTGAACAATTTTTATTGGCTGACCATAGTTTTGTCCATTTCTCCCCTACCTTGGACCCGCCTCACCTCGTGGTTTTGCTCTATAAAAGTCCCTAAAAAAGACAG
Source organism: Chinchilla lanigera (assembly GCF_000276665.1). Taxonomy (NCBI): domain Eukaryota; kingdom Metazoa; phylum Chordata; class Mammalia; order Rodentia; family Chinchillidae; genus Chinchilla; species Chinchilla lanigera. The sequence continues at coordinate 16,242,467 of NW_004955450.1, read as the reverse complement.
AGTCCTGGGTAACCCACTCGGGCCCCCCTTCTGTCCCTCTCTTGGACAGAAGCTTTCTTTCCCTCAATAAATATATTCTGCTCTTAAAAAAAATAAAATAAAATAAAAAATAAACACAATGTGGAGAACACACTCTCTCCAACCCATGTGGCAATTAGACACAGGGAATCCAGTGGACATACTGCACCATAAATAGATCATGGGAACTATATCCACAGCTTTCCCATTGCCCTGAATAAATACCCAGCACCCACCCCTTCAAGGAGGAAATGGGCTCATAGCTGCAGAGGTGCTAGTCCATGGTTGGCTGGCTCCCAGGCAGGAACAGCATGGTGGAAGGGAGAGGCCTGCAAAGTTCCTCACTTCACAGCAGCAGGAAAGCAGAGAAGAGCAACAGCACCAGGGAGGAAGGGACAAGGACATACAGTCCTCAAGGTCACACCTCCAGGACTGACCCCAAAACACTCAGAAGTGTGCTTACTAACCCCCCAGATGGCTTTCAAGCCCAAAAAGTTGATAATCCAGCTTAATTGTCACAAAGACTGTTGAGATGGAAAATAGAAAGTAAGAAACAGAACAAAGCCTATCACGAGTATCATCTATGTACATCAGAAATACATAAGTGCAACGTATTCTTCAATGCAGGTGTAAGAACATAGCGTCATAAGACGCCTCCCAATGGTGGGACAGGGGCAGACTCAGGAGGGAGGGACAAAACAACGAAATAAAAAGACAACAAACCAAGGACCTGCAGATGCTAGTATACCATGACTAAAATGTATAAATAGCTCCCTGCCCTGGTGGTTCAAGTGACAAGCACAAGGAAGAGAAAAAGTAAGCAAAGGGGGACCGGAAGAGAAAGAGGCTAGCTCAGCTAGCCTCAAATTTTAACAGACATTTCCCCAGAAAGTGGTATGCAGCAGGGTTTATTCCCCCATCTCCTTCAGATAATTACTTAGATTATGTTTCAGTTTTATGAGGTTAGGAAATAGCAAATGTCTTAAATGGCTTTTTTTTTTTTATTTATTTTAAAGAATAAAAGAAGGATAACATAATAATAGGGGGCACTTAGCAAATTACAGACAAAATGGTAGGAAATTATCAATGGTTATCGTTTTACATATTATTGTCTACAAAATAGTTTCTCAGGAAAACAAATAGACAAATAATAGTGAGTTACAGACAAAAGAGGTAGGAGATTATCAAGAGTTGTTGTACTATACTTTGGTATCCTCAAAGTGGCTTCTAAAAAAAATAAATAGAGCTATACATGAGTGACCTATTGAAAAATCATTAACTATTCTCAATGGTTGTTGTAGTTAAATGGCTTTTGATTGACATTTATGGACAGCGTGATGGTACAGCAGGCCAGAGAGCTATGACGGCCTCCCTCCCTGAGATCTTTAAAGTGGACTGAAAATGACTGTCTGTGACGTGTGACCCATCGCTGTCTCTCTCCATCCTGACCAGGAATGTTCTCGCCTTCGACTGACATTTTAAGTACCCAGGGAGTCAGTAGTGACCTGGGTCACGCTCAGTGCCATGGCCATCATCAGCCTGTCCGAGGAGCGGCACCCGACGGGCCTCCTGCCCAGCCTTGCTGTCGGGGCATCTCTGGACGGGCTCAGAAATCAGCCAGGAAAGGGCCTGCCAGGGCTTCCCTCGGGACTGGCGAAGGAGCAGGAGGAGCTGAGCCAGCGGCAGGAGCCCCAGCCGTTCTCTGGGAGGGCGCGGCAGGCCCTCCTTGGTTCTGCGGGGCATGACGTCCTCCGCTGGGTGGCCGTGCTCGATGTACAGACTGCACGTAGACTCAGGTCTGATTCGACTTGGGGCGCGGTCCACGGAGCACCGCGTTCCCACCATGGCAGCCTCGTGCCGGTGCACGTGACGGGTCCCAGTCTCCACCGCTGCGGCTCTGTCTCATTTCCTGCCTAGTGCAGGTTCTCCCAGGACTAGGGAGTGCCTCAGCTTCCCCAAGTCCTGCTCCTAACCCCAGATGCCACGGCTTCTGAACGTGGGCCAGTTTTCTGCCCCCTCTTGGCAAAGGTCAGCAACCCCTTGGTCTGGCACATCCCCGTTCTGGCGATGAGAGGTCTGCAGAATGCGGCACGTGGGATGCAGGAGGTAGGGAACACGAGGAGTGGCCGCAGGGGGGCTGTGTGATGCCAGCTGGAGCCCCAGATGACCTGAGCCATTCAAAACATCCTGGGGCCACGAGAGGTGCGTGTCAGGCAGGAGTGGGAGGGTGCGTTTTAGTTAAGTGTTTTGAGCAGAAGAAAGAAAAAGAGGGGGAACAGACACCAGTTTGGGCAGATGGTGTGGTTGGATGGCAGGCAGAAAGCAGTACTGCTTTTTATTTTTTGCCATTATCTATGATGCTGTGACTTACGACTTGGGATAGGCATGTGTTATTCAAATTTCCCGAGAGTGGAAAAGAAGGAGGTCAACTTTAGAAACTACAGAGTGAAAGACAACGCTTCATAATACGTCAGTAACAACGCTGGACCTCCACGCACACTGGGTGCCCAGTGCCAAGTGCTCTCCCTGCATTGTCTTGTTTTGATCTTCAAGCCCGTGAAGAAAGTATCACCATTCTCATTTTACAAGTGAGGAAACCGAGGGTCAGGGAAGTGGAGTGATTTGCTTTCGTTCACAAAGAAAAGACCCCAAATTTCAACCCAGGTGTGTTTGACTATCAAGTGGTGCTCTTCAGATTCTAAAATAAATTATTCACGATCACGTAGGAGATAAAGTGGGACTCATCAGACACCACATGAACTGATTAGCAGCTAGTCGTGTCAGACTAAATTTAAACCACTTTACTGGAGAGCTTTACCTAAAAGTACCGGGAAAAGCTAGGGACCAAATGTGCCTGACTTCAGGAAATTCTCCACAGTGTCCTCAGGAACCAAGAGAAACAGCCGCTCCGAGGATAAGAGGTCAGACAGACTTGTAGCTGGAACAACCATTTCCTAAGCGTCATTCAATTCGTACATCAAAAGCTGTGCAGAAGCATGTCTCCAGTGCCCTGACCAAAGATGGCATTTGCTAGATTCTATTCAACAATTTTATTAGTGGCTTGAATAAAATATTTATGATTTGTTTGTCAAATTGCAGAGGAACACCGGAATGATGATTGTATCAGATAACAAAACTATTGGATTTGGTAAAAATTTTCAAATCTTATCAAACTGGACTAAGAAGTCACAACAGACAAGGTAAACATTATCAAGGAAAAAATATTAAATCATGTATTTAGGTGCATACCACCATTCAGGAAGAAACTGAGGAGAGATAACCAGGTGGCAGCCCAGAACACATGCTAGGGATTTACAGTTAGCTACAACGCTATGATTGCTAAGTGTCGTTATGTCCAGGGCTGTGGTAGTAGTACCAAGGCTCACAGAGGCACTGTTCCTTCCATCTTCAGAGCTGGATAGACCATTTTGGGTTCTGTAAATATTTCCAGAGGGTTATTTAAATTGTCTGTTCCTATATACAAATTAGCTAAACATGACTGTAAAAAACCTGTTACACCTCGCGTGGTGCTGTGAATTGATAGGGCTCAGCTGGATGGCTCTTCTGTCTGTCAGCTGCAGGTCTGTTCCCACCCCAGGGGGCTGCCAGCCGGGTCTGGAGCCATCGGGGACCTGAGCATCCAGAGGGCTTCCTAGTTCACACGTGGGATGCCTCCATTCCTCTTCCTGTGGGTCTCACACCCAGGGGCTCCCTGTCCAGCAGGTAGCCAGGCTTCTTAGAGGGTAGCTGGCTTCCAACAGCACAGAGACACTGTCCAGCCTTCTTAAGGCTTAAAATCAGAGTTGCCCCTGCCATATTCTGTGTAGAACAAAGGACAGCCAAAGTTCAGTGCGGGGTGGAGTGGACCACACAGGGACCTCAATACCTGGGAGGGCACCCGTTTGAAGCCAACTTTGAAGTTCATCCAAGGGGGCAAACAGACCTATAATGAGTCTTGTTCAAAAGCATGTGTGACATTAAATATAGACAACTCTGAGGTTTTAGCTCAGATATAATGATTTAAGAGCTATTCTGGAACTCTTGGAGACAGGATAGCATACAGAAGAAAGTATACATATATATATATATATATATATATATATTTTATATATATATCTCTAGGGAACAAAATTAAGATTAGAAGTAGATTTCAACTCAAATGCTAAGTACCCAAGAATACAAAGAGGCTTCTCCTTGGGTAAGAAATTACACCAGACAGTCTCTATGACCCCCTTCAATTCACAAATGTAAGTTTCTAGTTACATACACCTCCTCCTGCTAATTATTTATTGGCATATTAATCCTATCTCTTTGGTCAGATTTTAAATTGGAGACACTGGATGGAATGTTGAAGGAAAAGAATTTGGGGCCAGCTTCTAGTCTTAGCTCTGCCGTTGGACAGCTTATGTGTGACTTTGTGTAAGTCACTTAACATCCCCGGGCCTCAACTCACTTGGAAAATAAGGATTTGTGTTCTCACCTCCCTCCCAGGGCAAAGTGAGGATAGTAAACAGCTTCCTTGTGGCTGCTTTAAGGATCAAATGGAAATGAAGTAGATAAAGCACTTAAGACAGCGCCTGACATGTTGTCAGTTCCTGTCAGTATCAGCTGTCATGATTTCCATGATCATGGTCGCATTTCTGATTCTGTGATTTCCATGTTTGCAGTAGGGTCTTGCGTTACTTTCAATCTTCACTTGTTTAATCCGCTCCGTGGTGAGCAGAAAGTGACTCATAGCCAGTGCTGGTCTGGGTCCCCTCCCCAGGTCACCAGGAGCCACCATGACCTTATACAGGGCAAGCTCACTGCGAATAACTGAATGAAATCCAAAGTAGTTTCCTCAGCAAAGATGCTATCTTGCTCCATGCCCAGCAGAGGGAGCAAAAGAAAAGGAAGAAGTCCTTTCTTGGATTAGGTACCAAACCCTGGAGATGGGGGCTTTCACAGCTCTCAGCATTCAGTGACCCCTCTCCTTCCACTTGAGAGACTGCAAAGCCAAAGCTGAGAAAGCAAAAGGGATTTCCCATCCCTCAGAAACAAAAGTCCTAGTTCTGGGTCTTGGGCCAAGGTCCTTTTAATGCTACCATGTTCTTCAGGGAGATCAGTCATTGCAGCTACATGTCCACGTTCTCTTTTTCCTCAGCTGTGCGTGGCATGGGCTTTGGGTTCGAATCCTGACCCTGCTTCTAGCTGTGTGACCTTGGGCAGTTCTGGGGCCTCTTCAAGATTAGGAAGCATACCTTTAAAGCGATTATAATAATCACATTTTCCCAAATCATTATTGGGAAGGCACATGGAGCTACAGCAGAGGCGAACACTTGTCAGTGTCAAGAGATACCACTTTTTCTAAGTGAATTGAAAGTGAACAGCACAGCTTTCAAACTCATGCTGCCAGAAGCCCGCCATTTAAGTGGGCTGTCCAGATACAACAATACTGGAAACTTCTAGGGGTTATGGCTGCCCAGAGTTCACAGCCGTGGAAAAAATCAGCCTTCACCAGGAGGAAATTCAAGCCCAGTGCTGTTGGATCTTCCAAGAGAAGTGGGAATCAGCACCTGTACATGCAAATTTTATATTTTTAAAAATACTGTACAGACCAAATAACATCTAGGCCAGCAGCTTGCTACATCTGCTTTTAAGGCTAACTTTATACTTTCATATAAGAGATACACATCATACTAGAATTAAGAGACCTAGTCCAATGAACCCCAGAGAAGAGACCATACCTCTCCTTTGGAGGGAATGTGCCCAAAACACAAACCCACTGGCTGGTTTTTCTAGGGACCTGACTCAGCAAAGACACCAAACCTCTGAGGACTGTCCTGCAAGCTCCAAAATATCCTCCACTTTCCTGGATGACTTCAGACTTTCTGCCTACCCCATGCCTGGTGCTATTTAAATGACGCTGGCCTTCCAGCTCAACTATAAATTATACATTCCACACTGATATGTTTCTCCTTTACAAGGTAGAAAATAACATTTCACAATTTTATGTACGACACTCATTTTTATTTAACAGCTACCTTCATTATATATTCATTGAAAAAAGGTTCATCGTAAGCAGCAAATAGGCCGGGAAAGGGGTTGACTGTCTGGAATTTTTTTTTTTAAGACCAAACTCCCCAATATATGTGAAGAGTGAAAGTCATTTGGTTTTAGTCAAAGAAGAAAAGTAAACTGTAAGCACATCAGAATAGGAAAGAAAACATAGAATGTTAAGTGAAATAGGGGAGAAAGAAGTGTGGTTGGAGGGCACGGTCCGACGGTGCAGTCCACACTTCTGCGGGACCCGAGGCTTGTTGGGTCAAGCCCTCTGGTTCACGCCTGATTTCCTCCAATTACCTCCATGTCTGTCTCTTCTCATGTGGGGCAAGAAAGACTGATTAGGAAACATGCTTTTTGTTGTTTCATCACCTTACGTCACCTTGCATCACCTCTTGCGCAGGCTCAGCAGGTGACTTGATTAACAGTTCAGAGTGTTTAAGGTGACCCCTCTGCACAGGGCGCCACCCCTTGGAGACCAGGGAAGCCCCTGCCCTGAACACAGCGGCTTAAGACCGGCTTCCCATGAACATGGCCAGGACAGTGTTGTGTTATTTGGTTTGGTTATGGCCTCTCTCTAGAATGCCAAGGAACCTTTTGTAAATCAGCTCGGGAATATTACGGAACGTGAACGACAGTGAGGCAGCGGGTGAGTGAGGGTGGCACTGTGCTAATGAAACGAGACACCCAGTCTTCTGACGCTAAATCCACCATCACCGCATCACCTTGCAGTTCTCTGTCAACTTACTTAACTCTCGAGAACACTGAAGTCCAACCCCCTTCCGAGGAAAAGTCTCTCTCTCCAGGGTCACTTGCCACCAAAGATAGTATTTTAATTTGGTTTTTATTTATTTTAAGCACAATATAACTGAGATACCAGCTAAGATCTCTTAACCCTTTGTGATCAGATTAAGATTGATGTGAAGCTGAATTTCACACCCTGTGGAATCCAGTTTTCTGCAAGATTTCTGAGTATTCCGTAAGAGCTTCTATTCTTAAAACAGCTCTGGCTCTGCCTTCTGCTTCTAAACATGCTGTCTGGTGCATAGTAAGTGCTCAGTAAGCATCTGTCTCTTCTGGGAGTGGTGCCCCCTTTTGAGGAGGAATGATTTCCTCTCCCATCCCTCCCCCCACCGCAGTAAGTGATCCAAATCAGAATGCCTCTCTTCCTACATGCATATATTTTAGCAGCAATGATTAGCCCGGCGATGGACACTTGTCACAATTCAAGCCAATCAGTCTCTCTTCTGGGGACCTGATTAAAGCTACAAGGAAGTCATCTTTTCCTCTCTGGGGACAAGCACATGGCGTCTCCTGGAAGTCAGATTCCCTGTGAAGTACTTCAACACAACTATGAAAAAGCAGAGTCAGGACACAGTGGTAATGGGAGAGAGCTGGTGGCCGTGAGTGCCCAGACCAGCTCCACCTCCCCTTTCACTGGGCAGCTGGAAAATAGTAAGGCAGTGAGCTAAACTGCCTCCCCGCAGATGAGGACGATGATGAGGCGGTGATCGAAGGGTGAAAGCGATGCGGAGCAGAAAGATAACACAGACTGAGATGAAAACCACACAAATAAACAGGCGAAGAGGGCACCACGTTAGCAGTGAGAGGCCTCTTTGTGCTCCAGCCAGGGCCCTTTGTGGGTGGTTAACAATGCAGGCTGAAGCCTGGGTGTGGTGGTGCACGCCTGTAATCCCAGCACTCAGAGGCTGAGGCAGGAGGATTGCTTTGAGTTCAAGGCCAGCCTAGGCTACATATTGAGTTCATGGCCAGCCTGAACTGCAGAGTGAGACCTTGTCTCAAAAAGACCAAAAAAACAAAAAAGCAGCCTGCTGAATCTGAGAACATGTCCACCTCCTACCCCACCATCACACCTGGGACCCCAAACGAGGCCTCGGTCTCCCTTCTAAGGCCACTTATTTCCCTTGGGGAACATGCGGTGGGGCACTTCCTGCGCTCCTCAGGAAGGCTTAGAGAGCTGGGAGGGTTCTATCCACTGTCACCACTGACACCAGGAGCAGCGGCCTTGGGCTGTCTGTGTGAGTCCACTCTGTCAGTCACTGACTGCGAATGGAGCTGGGGAGTAGTTTTTATCAGGGATGTTGATGCTGTCTTCTCTTTCTCTTCCTGGAAGGGAAAGAAAGGGTTCCCCTTGCATTAAACGCCAAAACAAGACCTGCGTTTCAGTTTGTGAACTCACCCTCTCTGCAGGCTTTAGGTAGAACCCTTTGCTCAAACGATGGGCCTTGCGTGTGACTGATGACAGGGAAGCTTCTACCTCTGTGCCATGAGCCCAGTCTTCCACTGCGGCCGGTCAGAAAGGCCCACGGAGCCCCCTGGACTTGGACCCTCGTGGTTCCCACAGGTGAAGGGTCCTCGGGCCCCCTCAAGGTTCTTCCCAGACAGACACCTGGGTGGGTCACTGCAGAGAGGGGCTTTCCCCCGGTTTTCAGATCTCCACGTCTTGCAGGATTTGAGATGAAATATCGACTCGACTGCCTACCAGGGGGTCATAGAGACTCATAAAATACCACTTCAAAGACCAAACATTAAACCATAATATTTATTTTCAAAACATACTTCCCCTCCTCACAGGGTGTTTTGCTAAGGAAACGTTGGCTGAGTGAGTGAATCACAGAGCTAATTAAGTTGCTGATTAGATGAGTCAGAGATTTTGGGTGCAAGCACGTAATGAGCGTAGGCAGAAAGAATCTGTGGGCCGCACAACAGGAAACTCACAGAGCTGGCCGGAAGGCAGAAGAGCCAGCCCGGGAACGTGGCTGGCCCCAGGCAGGCAAGCCCGGCCAAGGGCCTGCCGCCGGAAGGGGTCAGGACAGTGGCCCTGAACCTACAGTCATTCCCACCACTGCCAGGCTCTGCACTCACCCAAAGCCAAGTCCTACTGAAGAGGAAGGGGATCGGTCCCATCTCTGTTCCCAGGACTTCTGGCCGCACTGTGCACTGTGGGCTTTTTTTTTTTTTTTTTGGTTTTGGTTTTTCTCCGGTACCGGGAACCGAACTCACGACCTTGCGCTTGCCAGGCAGGCGCTTTGCTGCTGAGCTAAATCCCCAGCCCCTGGACTGTTTGAAAATGTGTAAATGTAACAATATGAAAAAGTTACTGCAATTTTGAAAAGACCAGTCCTTCCATATCCCGAGGAATTGATTTTAATTGGGTTATATCTGCTTCTGCCAAGAACTAGGGCTCTAATACAGGTTCAAACTCAGCACCATCCATAAAGATGCATGATGGGTAGATAGATGGACGGATGGATGGGTGGATGGATGATGGATGTGTGGCTGGATGGATGGATGAGTGGCTGGCTGGATGGATGGATGAGTGGCTGGATGGCTGGATGGCTGGCTGGATGGATGTGTGGATGCACAGATGAGTGGATGGATGGATAGATGAGTGGATGGATGGATGGATGGATGGATGGATGGATGGATGGATGGATGAAAGTGTGGCTGGCTGGCTGGCTGGATGATGGATGGATGAGTGGCTGGATAGATGGATGGATGGATGATGGATGGATGAGTGGCTGGATGGATGGATGGATGGATGATGGATGGATGAGTGGCTGGATGGATGGATGGATGGATGGGTGTGGGGATGCATGGATGGAAAGACAGATAGATAGATGGACAGGCAGCCCAGTTTTTAAAATGGGGGGGATAGACTGATGGAAAATAGATCCCAGGCCCCTGACTTGAGCAGTTGAGAACATTTGAACTATGAATTTAAACTTAAGCTATCTGTCACCCAAGACTGAGAGGAAAACGTGATGAATTAATTTAATTTTACTTTGCATTCCAGAGTTTTATCTGTACAGACACAATGTTTTCTGCCAACAATTGCACACCAAAAAACTTCAGCAGGTCTTCACGCGAGGTGTGGCATGAGATAGGAGACAGTGTCGCCAGCTCTGATTTGCAAACAGAGTAAACCGCATGTGAAATATTCCCTGCAGGCAAACTGCAGCTCAGAAAAGTTTCCGCTGGGCACCTGGAGACAGGGCCAGGTTCTCTGGCTCCTGCGGCTACTGTACCAGGTCCACCTGGGGAATGTGGATGCCCAGCGGATGTCCCAGCGGCCCTGCCCCAGTCACACCAGCTGTGCAGCAGGCAGCAAGGTTTGGGCCCGGGCTGTGCCCACGAGAATGTCCAACAAGTCGTTCGCCCTCTCCCTGCTGCACTGCGGGTCCTGTGAGCAAGGGCAGCAATGGGTCCGAGTCCAGACAGGAGGGCCACACGGCATTTTGTCCTGGAAGACTAACCCTGCCTCATGTTCCTGCCAGACAGCAGGGGCCCTCGGAGGCAGGAGCATGATCTACAGGAGGAAAGGGCTCGCCTTTCCCTTTGGCTGGAAGGCATTCAGAAGCTTCCCCAGCTCCGCCACAGTGGTGCAGCTGCCAGCAGGGAGGCAACTCTCGCCTGCAGGGCTTCCTGTCATGGTGGCATCGCCAGGGATGGGAACCACAAGAGAAGCAAGGGAGCAAATTCTAAGGCTTTTTTCCTTTTATACACAGAAGAGAGTTGGCAGAAATACTCAGAGCCCTGCATTTGAGTGCTTTTAAGGAAGCCAAATTCTGGAAAGCTCAACTTCCTTCCCAAAGGGATGTGAAGCCGTTTTGGGAGTGTGTGTGTGTGTGTGTGTGTGTGTGTGTGTGTGTGTGTGTACTTTTTCATTTTAGCAAGAGATCCCGATAAAGATCAGAATACAGTTAGGCTGGCAAGATGAAGTGGCTCCAGAGCGGGTTCTGCAGAAATGCACGTATGACTCCGCTCACCCCACAGGAAACGCCGTCTGTCCCAGCACAGGGTCTCTACCATTCCCAGGGAGACCACGTTGCCCCTGGCCCCTCATGGCTCCTGTGGGCCCCAGCGCCCTGCTCACACCTCTAATTCAGGGTTGGCTCTTCCTGAAAGCATCAGCCAGGCCAGAGAGAGCGGCGGATAAGATGTGTGTCCCCCGGCCTGTGCTTCCCCACCTTTGTCAGACACGAAGGCGGCAGGGGAGACTGAGGGAGGGGCGCCTCCCGGCCTGGGATTGGCCCGCTCCTCAGACTGGACCTGGAGGTGGACTTGTTTTGCCCGGTGGAGGAGGCCACCCTGTCCTCACCTCCCTCCGTCCCTCTCCTTTAGCTCTACCTGCTCCTCCCCGGCAAGGCTCCTGGGTCACAGGGGTGGAGCCAGCCCGACCCACAGAGCCCACCCTCAGCCAGGCCTGTGACCTCGCTGCTTTTCCTTTTCAAGTTTCACGCCTGCAGCTCACAGGGACCAACTCACTGTGGGGAACTGACGCCCGGGCAGCACACATCTCGGTCCCTTTGCTCCCGCCCCTCCACCCGCTTCTATTCTGTGAGCGTCAGACGCATTGATTTGCCTTCTAAGCCACTGAAAAGCTAGTTCTCATATGTACACATTAGTAACCAGACTAAAGAGCAAAAAACATATCAGACACATAAAATAATTGTACTAAATCAAGGTACACTTTTAGGTACATTGTCCACGCGGGGTAACAATTCCTTTCTCTGCCCTCCGCCTCCCCTTCCTTTTCCTCTTCTCCCTCTCTCTCCCTCTCTCTCCCTTTCTCTCCCTCTC
>NW_004955450.1:16193650-16230669 GCF_000276665.1 Chinchilla lanigera | reverse complement strand
GCTTTTCCTGTTGTGCTTTCTCCTGCAGGGCGCGCACAGTGGGGCTGAGGATGTGGAGACCGGGGCTGACTGGCTCCGGAGAAGTCCTGGCAAGGATGATGCCTGATAGCTGAGGGAGAATCCGAATTTCTGGGTTTATTCCAGGGCAGCACCCTGGGCTGTGGGCAGGGGCCCCAGCCGTGGCAGGAGAAGATCTGGACTGCCTCCTCAGCTTGCATGGACAGCAAAGCCCCTAGAGGCCGAGGAGCCCTCGCAGCGGGCAGCATCTGCCCTCACCCCAACCGGGCCGGCCCCACACCCAACTTCCCAGAACAGAGTGACTTTCCCCAAAGACACGCAAAATGAATCGGAGCCCTCTGCTCTCCACGGGGGGGAGGGGGGGATGCTGAGGGTAGAATGGCACGTGCTCCAGCGATTGTGTCGAGGCTGGAGCATTAATAAGACAAGAATTAACAAACAGAGAAGGGAACCAACATGTATCTGTGCAAAACAGTCCTAATTCAAACCCCTGGGATGAACTGCAAACCTTTGTGCCTACTGAGTGGGGAAGTCAGCGTGATAATGGGTAGACGACAAAGCGTGTCTGATTAATAGATTTCTTACAAGTTTTATGTGATTATTATAATCTAATGAAATCTATACACACACGATATTTTCACAAATCATGTTCTTCATGGTATCTGCTTACAACGTCCTTATCTGGAAGTGATTAAGGCAGTCAATTAGTTCATCAGGCCCCATAGGCTCCTAGTGTTTCATACGAAGCGGTAGATCAGAAATATAAAGACTTAATTTTTTACCCCCAAGTCAAATAATGGCAACAGTACCATATAGGTCAACTTGGTGTCTTTAGAATTTGGTTTCTAAGATTCAGTTCCATAAAAGGCTGTCATCACACACACACACACACACACACACACACACACACACACACACAGGCGCGGGGGAGAGGCAGAACTTAATTAAGGTACACGGCCACCAGGGGGAGGCAGAGTGCCACAAACTGAATTCTGAGCCACTAAATAGGGTATTTGTTAAAACTGCAGACTGTGGCTTTAGCTTCAAACCCCACAGACTTGTAACGACAAACTTTTCTATTTCTTATGTATTAGAGACATTTATTGAAATAGAAAAATGCAAGCAAGCTATGTACAAACATTTTAAACAGCCCATGAGAGGGGTTTTCTAAAGGAAGAGAACACAGCAGTTTCATCTCTCCTTTCAATCTCTTGATGGTCCATTTCCCGTACACACCTCCAAAGGAAGGTTATACCTCCAAAGGCTTTTTATGCTGCTTTAGCGGGAAACTCCCAAGAGCTCAGTGCTGTGTCTGGCAAAAGCACCCAAAGCTTATTTCCGGCAGTGGGCTCTCCTTGTCTTCCCTTTTCTGAGGCAGTATAAGGGAAACCGTGGAAGGACAGCACCGGGAAGGCTGTGGAGGGTGACCAGCTGTCCCTGGCTCTGTCCAACACCATCCTAGCGTTGACATGGGAAGTCCTGCACCCAGAAAACTCTTAGTCCCAGATGAACCTAATAAACTACAACTTAATTCAGACCTCAGCTGTAGGACCTTCATTTCTTTCTATCAGGAAAAAGTGCCCAAGTTCCCTCCACTGGAGGAGCCCGTGATCCCACGGGGAGAACCCTGCCTCAGTGTGTGGCCCGGCTGCTGGGTTAGGTGCTCTGCGTTTGACCTGCACTCAGGATGCCTGGGCCATTCCTAAGTGTCTACGGTCAGGTGACCCAGGGGAGCAGTACCCAGCCACCTCGGGGAGCACACAGGGCCTTTCAGGGGTCTCAGGTTTATCCAGCCCAAGCTGACCCTCGAAGCCTCAGCAGAGGCCGCCTGGTGACAGGGATCCTGGGAGAAATAAACGTGGGCTGCTAGAGGAGTGGCCTGGAGGGAGCTGTGTCTCCCGGACGGATTTGCTCACCCGCTTGGGCAGCAGCTCACCCTGTCCCCGCCCCTCCCCGGCGCACACAGGGAGTGAGACAGTCACACAGGCTCAGAGCCCGTAAACCATCGCTAAGGAAAAGACCTGAAAAGGGAAAAGGATGAGTCCACAGGGACCAAATGAAAACGTCCGTGTTATTTTGTGAATCGCTTTGTCGAGCAGTTTACATCCATTACAAGCAGTCCCTGTGTCTCTCGTGTAATTGGCTCCCTCGCAATGGAGCTTCACTTTGGGGTGAGTGCTCCCTCCCAGGTTCGTGCTCTCGGGCGCACAGTGCTGGCAAACCCTGCTGCACACGCATCACCTGCCAGCACCACCCGTGAAGAGAGCAAGGCGACGTGGTGAGGTCCTCAGCAGCTGCGGTCTAAGCAGACATGGACCTCGGGGACTGTCGCACGGGGCTGGCCGAGCCATCCTGTGTGTGTGGGGAACCCAGGGGTGCTGGTTCTGAACACGGAGGCCCAGAGATGGGACAGCAGAAAGAGGCAACACAGCAGCACAGCACGTTTGTTTGTTCACTGATCTGAGGCACGGGAACTGAAGACAGCTGAGAAACACGGCCCAGTTCCCGGCTGGACAGCGACCACAGGACCGCAGCTGTGAGGGCAGGGCGTCTGGGTGCAGGGTCACGTGAAGAGCTGCAGTCCCTTTAAGAGCAGAGCTCCTGGAAGACAAAGCCCTGCGTGCTCCCCTGAGCCTCCTGGCTGCGGTCCACCTAGCTTGGCAGGGAATAAAGGAGAGGCCACCTGGATAGAGTTGCCAGGTAAAATATAGGACATCCAGTTAAATTTAAACCTCAAACAACAAAACACTTTTAAGATCAGTATGTTCCAAACACGGTGTGGGACATCCCTCAGACTGAAACGCTGGGTATCGTTTCTCTGAAATGCAGGTGTAACTGGGCGTCCTGCACCATTATTTGCCCACTCTGGCAACTGTACACCTGGAGACGAGCAGGACAGGCCACAGGAAGAGCAACGCTGCGTGGGCAGAGGCCCAGGCCCTTGCACCAACCTCGGAACCCAGGAAAAATGCAGATGGCGTCCTGTGGCGGGGACAGGCTCCCAAGGGCCCCTGCAAAAGTTCACCACTGCCACACTCACCTTGTGTCTGCTAGAGTGAACGACTGGGCACTAGGTGTTTTCTGGTCAAAAGCCTGCGGTGCCCCTTCCACATTCCACCAGGCGCCCTCAGCAGCTCTTCTGGTTCCTCACCCTCTCAAGTGTCTGCGGAGGGCGCAGGGATGGAGGAGTGCAGGACTCAGACCTCAGGGAAGTTCTGAAAGCGGAAATAGCTCAGGGAGGGAGCCACTGTTCTGCCGTGCAGAGCACTGCAGAGTCTGTGGGACCCATGCTCTGGGCTAATGGGACCCCTGGTGTTCTGGCATCATGTACTGCAGGCCCAGTCTGTCTGCAGGCCTGGATGCAGAGCAGGAGCTTCTGGCCTTCGCATCCTTCAGCAGCAGGTGACTGGTGTCCGTGGAAGGAGACCGGAGAACTGTTCTCCACAGGGACAGAAAGGGGGTGGCTCCAGCTCTGAGGGCCCTGGGTGTGGGAAGGACAGGAGCAAACCGGCTGGGCTGAAAGCAGTAGAAGTGAGAGAAGATCTGTGAGGGGAGCAACAGGGGAGCCGGTCTGCCCACCTCAGGAAGCCAGAAGGAGGACTGCAGTCCCAGGCACCATGAGCTCAGCACCCAGGCCACTTGCTCTTCTACCCATCCCCTGAAATGCAGACAACACAGCATGAGTGGCCACGGGAGGGATTTCCCACCCCTCCAAAGCCACCTCCTGAAAATACCAGAGGAAAACAAAACTGAAAGAGAAAACTAAACAAAGAAGTCACAATTTCAGATACAGCAGAAAAAACTTGAAAACCTTTCATCAGCATCCTGAAATATATGAGGTGATACTATATAGTCTTCCTCCCTCACCCCCAAAAGAATAAGATAGGACAAAAATACAACAAGCAGAAGGCTAAATAATCTTGGACATTTTAAACGTGGTACTAAAATACAAATTTAATACAAGGCTTCAAATAGGAAGAAGAAGAGGTCATTCCTAAAATACAACAACAACAACAAAATAAAGATGTAGAAAATATTTTTTAAGAAAACAGAGAAGCAATTCAGGAAGACAAATAAACATATAACAGGTATTGCAGAAAACAGATGGGAACTATCCAAAAATGATGTTAAAGAATTCACAAACCTGAATAGCAGCTAACATTTATTGGCGTTTAATATATTTTTAAAATCACTTAGTCTTCCCACTAAGCTTGTGAAGTAGTGCCTACTACCCTGCCCGTTTTCCACAGGAGGAAGTGGACACACAGAAAGCGCTGAGAAGCTTGCCTAACCCCTGTGACCGACAGGACCAGAATCAAGGCTCCGGGCCAGAGTCCCACGCCAGGGCTCAAGCTCACGGCTCAGCACATGTCCATCTGGGTTCCTGCAAAACGGAGCCAGAGGCAAAGGTTTGCTTGCGAACCCTCAACTGGAGGATGCAAGCCAGAAAAGCAGGAAGCGGGGAGGGAAAGAGGAACATAGGTACTGACGGATTTGTAACAAGTGCAGGTGACTGCTGATTCAGTCCCTTCCCCTCCCAGTCAACTTGGGGCGAAAGGGAAGACCAGGCTCCTGGCTCTCGCTTCCCTCCGCCAGGCTCCCGCTATGGGGCGTTACCCTCCCTCTCTTGTACTTTCTGGTTTCCACCTGGTTCTTCCAGAGTCTGCCAAGTGAACCTGATCCAGTGTGGCGGCAGCATTCAGCTCAAGTAGGCATGGACCAGCGGCACCTGCTGTGCTTGCAGTGTCTCCGGCAGTGCTTGGAGAGCCAGCATGTATGTACATGTGCATGTATGTGTGCATGCATGCATGTATGTGTGCATATGTGTGTGCACAAGCATGTGTGTATGTGCATGTATACATGTATGTATGCTGTAGGGCTCTGTAGGGCTGACCCACAGAGTCTCATGCCCCAGGAGGAACTGGAAACCCATGCAGCAGGAGCTGAATGATGTGTGTGAGACATGAGACAAGGTCTTCTTGAGTCACACCTATGATTGACAGGAAGAATCAGGGCGGCTGCCACAGTGCACCTGGCTAACCTGGCCCCTGGCTAGCCTGGTCCCTGGCTAACCAAGACAGCAGAGCCCTCAGTGGCGATGAGAAGGCAGAACTCAGCAACATGGAACCCCTGGCACCCTGCATCACTGCAGCCTTCAAGAACATGGCTGCATTCCTGAAGCCATATGGTCTCCCCAGGGGGTCATGAGTAAATGGCAGCCAAGCCAGGAGGCAGGTACAGCGCAGGATGCCACACACTCTGCCATGCCCAGGCCTCCGAGCTCAGGACTGATGATGACTATGTCGATACGGCAAGAACTTGCACGAGTAGCCGCCACATGCCACACGCCACATGCTACTCTAGTTATGTTTGTGCTATCTGAGTCCTCACAGAAATGTCAGATGTTACAAAGACACAGCACCAAGAGGTTAGTAACTTCCCAGAGTCCCAGCTGGGATTCGCAGCTTGAATCTGGGCCCTTCGACCCTGCTGTCCGTGTGCTTAGCTTGCCGACGCCTGTTAAATGACCAACAGGCAGTGGCAGGGTCCTTCTAAGATGCACAACTTTGTAACATGGGAGATGGAAGGGGATCCCAGATGCTTCCGGAGAGAATCCACAGAATGAGAGGCAGACGGTGCTCACTTCACAGCAGAACACCAAAACCCAGGGACAGGGCCAGCAAAACTTTAAAGAATATAATTGTCAACTTATTTTACCCCCAGACTCTTGTGGTCCGGCCTTTGAAAGGTGGCTGGACGGTGAAGGCACTCCGTCCTCGCCAGCGGGTTAGTCCACAGGTACACTCATGGCTGACGGTGCTGCTGCAGTGGGGCCCTGTGGAGCTAGGTGGGTCACTGTGGGTGAGACTGAAGAGTGTATTCTTGTCCCTGGCTCCTCCCTTCTCTCTTGCTTCCTTTCTGCCATGATGCGAGCAGCTTTTTGCTGCCCGGACCTTCCACCGTAGAGCCAGCCAACCAGGAACTGAACCCACGGAAAGTGTGAACCAAAATAAACCTTTTCTCCTTCCGCTGTGAGGGTCAGGCTTTTTGTCCCAGTGACAAGAAAGCTGACCACGGGTAATGTGCGGGAGCATTTGGGAAGAAGATCTACAACCAGGAAATTATTAACTCAGTGGGTAACTACAAGCTGTAGAGGAAAACAGGTAATCCAATAGTCTAGTAGATTTCATACCGGATAATATTTACATTGTCATAATGATGGAAACCATGGCATAATTAAAAATGTGGTAAGAGTTTTGGAGAAAGGATGAGGAAAGATACTAGATCTCCATCCCTAATAATACTTGTACCTTTAAAAATTGCTATGTATGCTTATTATTTGAATATATAGCAATAACTTTAAAAAAAAACAGATAAAAGTTTAATGTACTTCCTTTTGGCCAAGGATTGTTGACTAGTGTGGGGTTGTTCAGGGAACTATTATTTTTATTAAATCACAAAACAAATCTGTTTTTAAATGCAGCAACCCTGGGACAGGAGCCCAGTGGGTACCCCAGGTTTCCTGAATCCCCATCCCATAGCTTCCTACCCTGCCTTCTGCAAATGCGCCGTCTTTGCCTTTGACACCTGTTAACCTCCGACATCTGCTTTCCACCCAGTGTCCACATTCACTTTCTGCCATCAGCTTCAATATCTCAAACCACCTCTGCTTCTCTGCCCTTTCCTCCACGCTATAATTCAAGCAGCTCAGAAAAGTGGCCTTAGATAATCAGTTCTACAAAACAGAGCGCGTTGTCACCAACTGACCTCTGTGACTTCGGCCAGGTCATCTCACTTCCCACAGTCACCTTAGTTTTGTAAAGTGAGAGACTGCACGTAGGTGATCTTTCGTCTCCTCTCACCTCTAACATTCTTTTGTAACATTCTTCTCTTAAGGCTAAGTTGGCAGAGGTACATAAAATAATCATAAAGGAAGTGATGCCATCTCTTCTATGATTAAAGAGAATAATTTACTGAAGGTTCATATTGGGTTCCTTTTACTTTTAAAAGAAAAATGAAATTTTACATCTGAAACCTAAAGAATCAATGGTCCAGATCTAAATTAAGCTAATAGAAAGCTTAAATGGAAAGCTGGGAGTTCCAAAGTCATTGAATTAGTCAGTCTTGATCAAATTGCTTTTATGAACTCTTTTATGTGAAAGATATTCAAATCCAGATAACAACAATGGTGTGAGTGACCTCTTAACACAAAGAAGAAAGTTTGGTTTTAAATCTCCTAAACTTTCAGAGAAATAAAATGTAGCTGGGAACAAAGGCAGAAGCTTCCATTAAGAAAGACTGGTCCCAAATGATGAAAAACTAAAATGAAAGCCCAAGGTACACACAAGTCCTTAGTGAGGAGAGTTTCCATGGTTATAGGCAAAAGGTTTTCTCTTCCCCACAGGTATCAGGTACCAAATTGGATGAAGTAACTGTCAAGTAGGTCTTAGAACCTGGAACACAGCTGTGCGTTTGTATCCACTCTCAGGTAAGATATAAATGGCGGGTGTAACATACTGAGAGTTAGGAGGAAAACCTTGTTAGATATATAAGATCCCAGAGTCTGTTGCTAAATAGGCTGAAATTGATGGAAATTTGTGTTTGTTTGTGTTCCAGAAAAATACATTGGGATCCAGGGGGAGTTCTTTGAAATATTAATAACCTGTCTTTCACAAATACAAGTTAGGCAAATATGGTCTATCTCAAAGTAACACACATACAGACACACACATGCACGTGCACACATACAGAATTCCTAGAAGCAGAAGGTGAAGAATTCAACAGAAGAGGGGAAATTCATAACTCTCAGAACTCTCAGCCCTTTGCTAAAAAGGAGTAGACTTTTAAAGATAGACAACTCCATCCCTACTAATGCACTCATTTCCATGCTTTTTTTGTTTTGTTTTGTTTTATTTGTACCGGGAGTCAAACTCAGGACCTTGCACTTGCCAGGCAGGTGCTTATGCTGCTGAGCTATATCCTCGGCCCTCATTTCTATGTTTTGGCACTGGTTCTTTGACCAGGGTGCATAGGGACAAAAAATTAAAGAGATTCCTTAGTGACAAAAGTTTTCAAACCATGTGTGTATGCCATACACATTTCTTGAACTAATAGAGAGCCCTCACTGAACCTTCTCTGCATGCAGGGTCTGCCACGTATTTTGGCTTCCTATTTTGCTTCGTTTTATTCATGCAGCTTCCCCGTCTGCAGTCAGACACTGATCATCTGCGGGCAGAGCGTACTTTTCCCCCAAGGAAAAGCAGGAGGGGTAGAAAGAGCATGCCCGGGGCGCGCGGCCCTGCCTGGTCCCCACAGTGCCTGGAAGTGACAGCGCTCAGCACCTGCCCGATGAGTAAGGGACGGAAAAAGGAAGGGAGCAACGCCCGTGTCTGGCGGGGAGCACCAGCCTCCCCAGGCCTGGGCTCGACCACAGGACTGGCCCGTGGCTGCAGAAGGCGGTGCTGCTCACTGACTCGCATGACCCAAGCCAAGTGATTGGTGGAAATGCACTCGGGACAGACTCCGCAGACACAAAGGACAGCCTGCAGGAAGAACCAGTCACCTGGGGAAGGGACCCTGAGCCCGCCAGACAAAGCGGCTGGAAGAGGGGAATTCTGCGGAAAACTATTAGGCATGGGCGTTAGACATCCCCTCTGCCAGTGGCGGGAGAATAAATCATGTTGCCCGCAGCAATTCGCAGGCAAGGGAAGGTTAAGGAGAGAACAGGAAAGCTGGGAAACACACTTCCCAGTAGGAAGGAGACCCTGCACCTCCAGGACCCAAGGGAACGCACCCACCAGGCTGCCCCAAGGCATCATGGGAGTCAGGCTTAACACGAAACCAGGAGAAGTTTAACCCAGGTCGCAGAGTGCTGGGCGTGGCCTGGGAAACTGGTAGGGAGAATGGGAAGAGTGGCCATTCAGGTTAAAGGGTATGACCCCCAAACAGCTGCCTGCTCTTGCCCTGAGAGGAAGCAATACTTGCATGTTGATGTACCCCAACCCAGAAGAGTGTGGCAGTTGTGCCATCTGTGTACTGTCAAAGTGACTTAAGAAATGGCCTATACAGTTATGAACAGGGTGTGTACACTGTCTTGAGTCCTGAGCCAGAGGTTGATAGCTGTGGATTTGTTGATAGCTGTGGATTTTAGAGTCTCCAAACCCGGCTCAGTTTACACCCAGTGCTCAGCACTGCCAGGTCCTTCTGTAGAGACAGAAAGTAGATCAGCGGTCTCCAGGCTTCCAGGGGGCTTGGGGCAAGCGCGAAGTGACTGAAAGGTGTGGGGCTTCTTTCGTGCTGAAGAGAGTGTTCTAAGGTGAATTGCCAATCTACTAAAAAGCACTGAATTATATGCGCATAAAATAGATGAGTTAAACGGTATGTGAATGATATCCCAACAAAGCTTGTGAAAAAAATCAAAAAGCCCGATTCCAGGTCCTACTTCTGCAGCATACAATTATAGAGCCCTGAGACTGTCGTTCCCCTTACTCCGGCTTCCTCCTCTGTAAGGCGGAATAGCAGATGGCACTACCTATTGCTCTGAGTGATGTGACTTTACGATGTGATCCCACACACGGGAGGGTCTGTCCCAGTGTCCTGTACGGTAGAGATGCATCAGTGTCAACTTGTCCCCACATAGTACACGAGGGAATGCATCCGAACAGTGAGGAACACGGTTGGGATGAGGGCCTCAGGCCTCCGCAGCCTGGATCATATAGCGCAGGGCTCCTCCGGGTGCTTTCTGCCAGAAAGCCCATCTGAAGCTGCACGGTGCAGAGATCAGCTGCCTAGCAGCATCACATTGCCTTGCTTTGAGCTGGAATTAATTATCACAGTGATTATTTGCAGACTGGAAATTCAAGTTTGGCAGTCATAGAAGTCTTTTGGCAAAGTAGCTGGCTGTTTCTTAGTAAATCCTGTTAAGCTAGGCGACAAGAACCTTTTAAAATAGGGGCCGTAGGGGGAACACATCAAAGGTTTTTTCTGTGACAAAGGATTGAGAACTACAGACCTGGGGCTCAGGGTCCCTCCGTTGTTTGAGTCTGGAGAGTGTGTGTCTGCCAGGGACGAGGAGGGAAAGCTTTCGGGTGGCTGGAATGGCAGCAAGATGGACAGCTGGGAGCACAAGAGGTCGGAGGGTTGGGAGAAGAGAGAAAACTCCAGTGACTCCTTTCTGGCTCCTCCCCAACTTCGGAGGCCCAGTTTTGGCTGCGGGACCCCTGGTGTTTCAAAAACCACTCCAAGGTCACCCAGCTCACACCCCTGCCACTGCACTGCCTTTCATTTGGTGATACAGCTGAGGTCAAGCCAGGGTCCTAGTCACTCTGACTCCAGGACAAAGAGATACAAAGCAGCATGTTTCACCTCCTAACCAACTCTTACAAAATGCTTGGAGACTCCCGCAGCACCTGCCAGGCTCACAGCAGCGGGGACACTGGGCAGAAGAAAGAACCGCCTGGGACTTCAGCTGCAGGTGCGTCTGACCCCCGGGAGCAGTGGACACAGTGGCATCAGATGCTGCTACCTTCCTGGACCCGGAGCTGCCCCTTTGTCTAGGAGCCAGAGGGCAGAGAGAGACCTCACCTGCAGAATTCCAAGTGAGCAAAGGGCTTGCCCAGGAGGCGTGGCAGTTAGGTGTTTAATGGCCTGACTTCAGCCCGAGGTCTGACCTTTGGTGTTAGGGTAGACACAAAGAGAAGAGCTGACCAAGGTCGGGCACCTGATGCAAAAAGCCGTTCTCTTCCTGGAGATGGCTCTGGCCGTGGAGCGTTGTGTGGGCCTGGACCAGGCCGGGGAGGAGGTTGGCAAGGGAAGGCGGCCACTGTCTGGGAAAGTCTTCTCCACAGAGGGGTCTGACTCAACAGTACTTTGGGTAGTGCTTCCTACCCTAGAAGAAGCCAGGACATAGTTCAGACGGACATTTCCACCTTTGACCCTGGGCTTCTTTTTCTTTTTTTGTTTTTGTTTTTGTTTTTGTTTTTGTTTTGTTTTGTTTTTGTTTTTGTTTTTTTCCGGTACTGGGAATCTAACTCATGACCTTGTGCTTGCCAGGCAGGCGCTGTGCCCCTGAGCTAAGTCCCCAGCATCCTGGGCTTCTTCTTCTTCATTTCCATGATGACCACACTTGTGATTTACATTGTGTGTCTTTTTTTGTTGTTGTTTTTTTTCCAGTACTGGGAATCGAACTGATGACCTCGAGCTTGCCAGGCAAACATTGTGTGTCTTTAAATGCATTGAAATATTCAAGCAAATTAGTCAGTTCTGAGGTGAAGGGACCAAGCTGTCTCTCAGCTCTTTCTTGTGTCTGCCAGGATCTACTTGGACCCTAGTAGGACGATCCTTGCCTGAGGCTCCTAGCTGCACCCTCTGGATGGAAATCCCAGCAGGCTCAGTTTACTGAGGGCCCAGGACGTAGCATCCGGGAGGTGCTAACTCCTTTCATCCTCATGAACCTTCACCAGGAGGTTCTGTTTATCCCCGTTTACCGGTGAGGGACAGAGGCACAGAGAGGGCCGAACAGCTCATCAAAGAGCATGAAGCCGTGACGCGAAGAGGCAGCGCCGAGCCCAGGGCGTCCAGCTCCAAAGCCGACCTCCCACTCCAGCATGCCGCCTGTCCCACTTGAAAGGATGCCCTGCGGGGAAGGAAGGTAGCTGTGTCCCAAAGATAACGGGTGGCGTTCAGTGGAGACTCTGGCAGCCGCTGACCTGGAGGACAGAGAGGAGCATGAGGCCTTCACCCCACACTGGCCTCCCCGCCCAACTGCGCCAACTCCCTGCTGGGACCGGCACTCCTGTCACCTGCCACTGAGTAGTTTCACAGGTCCATGCGTGGTTGCTGCCCTTGCGATCTTCTGGGTATGGCAGAGGTCACCCTTCGTCTTCCCCTGAACCATCTAGCTAACCCCGAGGTGAGAACTGGCGTCCCAGCTTTATGATCCGGAGCACCGAGGCACCAAGTATTTGATTGCTCTGCTGGTGTCTCCGGGAGTCACACGTGCGCGGGTCCCAGGCCAGCACAGCTCTGAGCACCCGCCTGCGTGCCTCCCTCGGGTGCAGGATCTGCGGCGGATCTGTCAGGAAGTTTTCACTGGTCATTGATGAAACGAGAGGTGAGGATGACGGGAGTGTTTTCACTAAACCACATTTCTTCTGTTTAGAGAACTATCTTCTATCTAATCTTATGTCCTTCTTACTTTTGGTATTTAATTGCCTCTTTATAAAATAATGGCAGGGTTTTTTCATGCACTTACGTGGTAAAACAAGATATTAGCAATTCTGTTGGCTCTCGGGCCTGTTTGCTGGTCTTTGAACCGCAGCCTTAAAATGTGCATGGACCCTGGAACAGACAGAGAGGCCAGAGGAGCCCTTCACCATCCGTGGACCCTACAGTGCCCAAGGCCATGACCAAGGGGACGGGGACACTTCGAGCAGACTGGAATTGGGAAGAGCAAGGAGCCGCGACTTGCCGCGACCCCCTAACTTGGACCCACTCCAGACACATGCCTCTCCACAGCCGTGGCGACCAGCCCACGTGACAAGGCTGGTCAGCTCCACAAGTGGCTTGCTCACGTGTCACCAAATAGTGGCTCCTACCGCCACCCCCAAGCCATCTGTCCTGTGGGTCACATCCCAGTAAATCAGCAGATGGAAGTGGCAGCAGATGGCACCCCTGGGATGCTGCAGCCAGGGCTGGATGCAGTTCTCAGGGGCTGCTCATCAGCTCTCTACCTCCTTCTCCCCTGGGGACTTGGAGTGCACACACACACGGATGCACACACACATGTGCACACGCACAGGTTTTAGGTGGTAGTGCTATTGGTAAGCGAGGAGGCAAGGGTTGGGGGAAGCCAGGGTGAAAAGACCCTAGGAAGTAAAAATAACGATAAACAGGGCCGGGGATATAGCTCAGTGGCACGAGCGCCTGCCTGGCAAGCAGAAGGTCCTGAGTTCAAATCCTGGTACAAAAAAAGATTAACCATTTGTGGAGCTCTTACGTGCACCAGGCATGCAAATGTCACAGCAACGTTGATTCCTCACCGAAACTCTGAAGTATAAGAACTACCATGATTTCCACCTCAGAAATGAGAAACTAAAACTCGTTCACATTAATCCACGCGTCCAAGGTCCAACCTCCAGCAGCTCGTGATCTGAACTCAGTCAGTGTGTGTTACCCCTTCATGAACCAACTCCCCCATCGGGGCCACCTCCCTGTGCCCCTTCCCCAGCACCGTGACAGTGGGCGCACTGTGGCCCCAGCTCAGAGGGCTGCTGTGAGAGCCGCAGGAGCCAGTCCTTGAAGCGCACTCAGGATACCGCCAGCACCGGGTAAGTGCTCTGCAGGCGCTGGCAGCTGTGAGTGACGCTGTTCATCGCACAGCACCGGCTTCTCTGCTGAATGAAGGGAGCGCGGAGAGCATAGGCCCTACAGGCAAAGAGAAAATACTTGCACGCGTGGACAGCCTGGAGACCCAGGGTGGAGAGAAGTGTGTTCATTTCCATCAGCAAGGAGGAGGCAGTCGAGTTCTCCACAGCTGCCCACACCAGCTTGTACCTTCCACACTCTGCAGGCTCCCAGCCTCTTCCTCTCCCCCAACTTCCCGTCTGCTCCCCATGCCAGCATCTCTCCAAGGAGGCTGCCCACCCGCCTCAACACCCTCTTTCCAGCCGTCAGACTATCCGGCCCGGGCCAGCGGTCAGAAGCCACGCGGGCCACGTCCACCGGAAGCTCCCAAGGACGCAGAGGAGGCAGTTGCTCTGGCCTGCTCCTTCTTAACAGCAGTTTCCAGCACATCTCCCCTCCGGTGCTTCCCACAAACTCTGGGAAAGCACGGCGATTAATTGACTGTAACATCTCCACCAGCTGCTCCCCATCTCCACGCAGGGCCAGCGCTGCACACTGACAACTGTGAGCTTAGCGTTCAGTTTTGCAACTTGGAAAATATAAACAAGAACCACGGTGAAGGTGAGCTGTTTCAGTGGTTGGTCTTTCGCAGGCTCTGAAGCCAGTGACTACAGCCCCCCACCAGTGCCCCCGGATCAGAGCCGGGCACCTCCCCCACCTTCCTGCTCTACAGATTGCTCTTTCAGCAGTAGCCCAAGGCCAGACGACAGCTGTTTGCTGACTCCCTCAAGAACACCTTGCAAATGGTGCCTCTGCGGCTGTACTCCGCGCAACTCTAAGGAGAGCGTTTAAATGCGCCAGAGGACAGGAAGGATCGCGGATGGAGAGGGGATGCTGAAGCGGAAGTGTCGGCCATGGCCAAGAGATGGCTGACGGGAGAACAGAAAGAACAGCAGAGACGATAAACAAGCAAGGAGCGCGGAATCCACAACACTTACGCCCCGTGGCCCCTGCAGGGGCCAGCTCCAGGGCAGCCCCGCCGTCTCCTCCTCCCTGCCCCCGGAGTGAGGGTGGGCGAGAAAGGCAGCAATGACCCGGTGTAAACCCGGGTCTCGGCTACGCCCTGGGAGACTGTATTTTGTGCCTTAACACGACCACATCCACCGAGAGGGAGATGCATGTTGTGAGGCTGCTGGAGATTTCCATTTAATACCTTTGAAAGGAGGAAGAGCAATTGAACTTGCAGGTTGCCATCCCAGAGGCCAGGCCTTGGGCATGCCGGTCGCAGACATCACAGCAGGAAGATCAGGGCCTGTGGGCCCCGCTGTGCAGGGACAGGGAAGCCACAGAGGGCAGACAGTGCGGGACCAGAAGGCCGTCCCTCCTCCACACAGAACTTCCGCTGCTTTTCATGCGAAAGTTCCACGTAAGTTTTCGCTGGAAGGGGCAGTAGAATGCTTTAAAATGCTTTTTTAAAACTCTGGAAACTCGTTTTCTGTCCACACTCCGTTACGCAGCAGGGAGGGACGGCTGTGGAGGGAAACGCGTCAGGGAGCAGAGCTGCCCCTCAGAGCCCCGGGCTCTCTCCTCCATCCTGACTTCCGCCCACGTTCGACTCGCTCTGATGCTGGCGAGTTTTCACGTTTCCACAGGACTCTCTCACGCTCGCTCTGTCGGCTCGGAAATGAACGTGAGCGCAAGGAAATGGAGCAAAGGACGAGCAGCGGAGTCAGGAAGTGGAGGGTGAGGAAGGCAGGCTCTGTGAGCTCACAGGAGCGGCTGCGCTCGGGCTCACCTCGGCCTCTGGTCTCTCAGGGCCTCGCAGTGCCCACTCACCCGCAGGGTCTGGAGGAAGGCAGCTTCCCAGTCTCCTTTGTGTGACCCAGAACCCGGTTCCTAAGAAACATCGGGGCTGATCTGGATCCTCAGACTGGCTGCCTGCGCTGGGCCAGGAACGCGCAATACATGGTGGATACCAGTCCCAGCTGCACTGCCCGCACTCTGGAGCAACAGGGCCTGGTGGCCTCCAGGACGGCAGTGACTCGAGCCCTAAAGCAGCCACAAAAGTTGGGCATCAGCAAGGGAGCCCAAGGGGTTCAGGGACGGGACCAAGTCCAGGAAGACGAAGGCCTCAAAGAATGAGACGCTGTGCTCTCGGGGAGCCCTGGGTGACTGTGGCCAGGCTCCCGCCTGAGAAGCTCCTGTGCTTTCGTAAGACGATCAAGCCCCGGAGCATCTGAAAACTGCTGTGACTCTTGCTCATCAATGACAGCGGTTCTCAACCGGGGCAATTTGGGCCTCCAGGGGACGAGGACGACATCGGGAGATGTTTGGATCCACCACTGGAGTGGATGGGCGTGCGACCCAGTACACAGGACAAAACCTCAGTGAGGAACCTCAGGTCCCAAACATCACAGGTGCCGAGGCTGAGACCCAGGTCCATGGTGAAACCACTACAGGAGCCGTCTTCCCAGTGAAACCCAGGCCCCAGAAGCTCATGATAGGGAACACAAACACAGCACCCCCACCCACCCAGGCGGGCGGCCCACCCCGAACCAGGCATGATATGGGCCATGATATGGGCCACAAACACAGCACCCCCACCCACCCAGGCGGGCGGCCCACCCCGAACCAGGCATGATATGGGCCATGATATGGGCCACAAACACAGCACCCCCACCCACCCAGGCGGGCGGCCCACCCCTAACCAGGCACCGGCAAACACATGTGCACTGGCTGCTACGCAGCACCACAGGCTTTATTAACAGGAAAGATATCAGCACACCATGCTGTAAGAGGCTAAGGACAGGCACTGACGCCGGCTGCCCTGCGTCCCCACAGCCCTTGGCCCCCCTGTCCTGCCACCACTCTGTCCCACCGTGACTCTGGGGCAGTGGAAGGGGACCTGGACCTCTGCACCCTGAACCCTGCCGCTGGGACTCGTTCTTACAACCTGGACCGAGTTTGAGTGGCCCCGAGTGCACGTGAGGCCCAGGTCGCCGTCTCCTGCTCTGTGCTCTGAGTCAGGTGCGGCCGTGAGAGAGAGCTGGGGGAGGCTCGGGAAAGAACAAGGCGTCCCGTCCCCGCTGGTCCCAGGGCAGAGGACACAGGAGGGCAGGGGAAGGAGGGGGCCGCTCAGGCCACGGGGTTCCCGAAGCGAAGGTGGCGAGCACTTCGTGGCTGGCCAGTTTGCGCAATTTCAGGGGCTGACCAGGGGCCCCTGGAGCCGGGCACGTACCCCTGCTGTGATTACAGCACCAGGGGCAGGAGCAGGCTTTGAGTTGCAGGGCAGTGGCTGCTCCTGCCTGGGCCTTTTGCACCCCTGAGAACTGGCCAGCCTAGAAAGAGGGCTTTTCCCAGCCAGAAAGGTCTTCTTCAGATGTCTGAATGTCATCATACACAGAAGGTAGAAATACACCATCCACCTCGCATCTCATGTCAGAGGAGCCACTTCACGTCCAGGTGGGCTACTCTGCTCGTGGATCGGTTTGCTGCCCCCCCACCTCGTCCTGGAATACTGCTACCTCTCAACAAAAAGGGTGGCTGCCCGGAGACCGCCCCAAGCCATCCACCTGCAGCCCCCTCTCCGGCTTATTCTCATCCCCTCCGTGTGCTTGGATATGTGAGCGTTGCTCCCCGAGAGAGCGGGGATACAGGGCCTCTGGAGCCATGTGAGTGTGCGGCTGGTCCCACGCAGAGCACCAGGGCTGAAGGTGAGGCGCCCCGTCCCACTCCGTCTAAGCAGGGCTCTGCCAGTCTCCTTCCCACACTGGAAACAAATCTATTTGTTATTTTGAGCTGTGACTGAGATGACACTTATGACGTATGGCCCAGCAGGCATTATCTTTAGGACCAGAAAGACGAAGACATACTGTGAGTCTGATAAGATAAACGCAGCTGCAGATAAAAACCTTTATAAAGGGATATGATGGTTATCCGCCAAACAGGAGCAAAGAAACGCACCCTCTGAATGGAAAGAAGGAGGGGACGGAAGCCAGGCAGAGCTCCGGGAGGGCTTCCTGTGAGCACCCTCTGCTGCAAGAGGCAGAGGAGGAGGGACGGCGGGGAGGACGCTGGGTGGGGGAGTTTGGGGGCACCGCGTGACCTTGAACAGTGCAAGTACCCTCTTAGCAGCGGTTTCCTGTGCATACAGAGGGAGGAAGGCTTCCCGCTTCTCTCCTGGAATCGCGGTGGTGTTTAACTGAGTTGGTGCAGGTTAAAGGCTCCTTGGAAAGCACAGACCTTCAACTGCAGTATTTGAAAGTGCCGCTTGGGGGAGCTGTTAGTAACACAGATTCTGGGCCTCGAATCCAGAGATACCGCTTCACTAAATTTGAGTGGGGGCCTGGAATCTGAATTTCAGACAAGTATTCCAGATTACTCTGAAGCGACAAGTCTCAGTGACACCATGAGGAGACACTGTGAGGATTCCCATCTCAGTCAGAGAGAGCTGAGGCGCAGGAAAGCCAGGATACTTGCCTGGGGTCACCTGGGCAGAAGCGGCTCCCGAGGGATGAGAAGGCGGCCGGGGTCTGGGCAGGGTCCTGTCCTGTCCTCCTCCCCTCTGAAGCAGCACAGAAGTCCACTCCCAGAAGCACCCAGGATTTCTGAAGTGCTACGTCTCTTCCTCCCTTGGACCTCAGGCCGGCAAAGATGTTGGAGGAAGTACAACTAGCTATGCACGTGGGCAAGGAGGAAGGCCAGGCTCGTTACAGTCACGATTTGTGCCAAAGGTGTGCTTCCCGGATCACTGTGAAGATGCGCTGGGGCACACAGTTCTCTAAAATCTGTGTGTGCGGAGGGACTGAAACGCCAGTTTCTGCCATATGCACAGAGAGGGCACCGGGATGCACCCCTATAGCACAAATGGGGAGACTGAGCCCCGGTGAGGGTTGAAGCCCCACGTCATCCCACATCTGCCCTCGGGAAGCTTTAAAGGAGAGGGCACTCATAATTCGCCTTCCTGTCTCTTGCCCAACCTCGGTCGGGGCCGGGGTGGAAAGGAAACGGAAGAGAGATGAGGACTCTACCCAGAAGCTGAGTCTGTAAATGGGAGAGCGTCTCAAACAAACATCATTGCAGTCACGATAGATTCCAGTTCTCCAGCTCCCTGAGAGGCTCCGAAATAGGACAGGAGACCAAGGGGGCAGAGCCCCGAGGAAGGACCCCCAGGAAGCATCGGGAGAGGGGGGCACCTCCACCTGGGCAACCCAGGGATGCTGGACCAGCCTTTGAGGCGTGGGCTGCAGCGGCTGGAAGTGGAGGAGAGAGAGAAAAGCGCATGCCTCGCTTCTGCTCAGCTGCTCCCTGGGAGCCCCGGACCACATGTCCCAGGCCTGCCACCGCCATTCTGGCATCGCCCAAGGACAGCGCATGCCCTGCCCATGCCTCTGGGGTTAGTCAGAGCAGCCGACACCGTGGCAATAGCACCGGCGTCATCCCAGGAGCCCCGCTAGGGCCTGTCCTTACAAAGCGAAAGGAAGAGTCCAGCAGACGGGTGAGCTGGGATGAGAAGGGAGTGATTCGCAGAGCAGGGGAAGGGCCAGGAGTCCGCGGAAAGCAGCAGCCTCTGGGACAGTCCAGGGCCTGAGCTTCCTGTCCCCTCCGTCCGCCCCGCCCCGCACACACGCTTATACCCCAGCCTTGTGCGCACCAACAGCGAGAGGCAGAGGCCAGCTTCTGCCAGCGGGGACGCAATGGGAGGATGAACCGTGGACTCCACGGGGCCCGAGGGTCCTCCCCAGGAAGGGGGCCCTCGCGTGTGAAAAGTGACAGCTGAGAGAGATGTGAGCTTATTTTCTACCCACACGGGTGGCACGTGGTGACCTTGGGGTTGGCCGCGTAGCCACCGCTGGTTTTGATTTTAGCGGAAGGAGCGTTTTAACCAGGAAAAGGAGCCTCTCCGCACAAGGCTAGTTTTCTGAAAGGAGCCAGGATCTTTTGGAGATGCCGAAAAGAATGATTATGCAGTAGGCCCTGCAAGTCCTGAAGAACCTTTCAAAATTCTCTTTTTCCTATTTATCTTGATAATGAATCCTCAGAGCTCTTGGCCTGCCAGTTCAGTTATCTTTACCCATCTCTGACGAAAGCATAGCTGTGGGGAAAGATAATATTTTCTTAATCAGATGAGTATCAGTGGGCTCCACGCAGCAGCTTCTGACATACTTTCTAATGACTTGATTCTTTAGCAGTTTCTCTGAGGAGAAAGCCTTTGGGTGTGATATGAATATGAAGGAATATTCTGGATTTATTCAACTCTTTTTTTTTTTTTTTCTACTTTAAGATTTGGCTACAAAAAACCTTGGACGTCCTAGCTTTTTCAACATAGACAATAGAAAGGAGGAAGTGGGACAACCATTTAGAAGATTCGATCAGTTTCAACTTCTAATTGGGATCTTCGGCGTAAATGGATATTGAATGATATAAGTTGGCACCTTTACTTAGTTGCCTATACTCTTCGGGTGCCTACTGTCACGGTGCCACCCCCAAGAAGACGTTGTGGTCATTATATGAAATAACGACCGTAAGATGTTCAATACATATTAGAATTTCTTTCCCATAGACGCCAAAGAATTATTGCAATTTTTTGTTTTATTTTACCTCTCTGGACTTGGCCTCTGAGCATTCTAAATGTTACAGGGGCAGCTGTAATTGTGAACAAATGGTCTCTCCAAGGAAAGTAAACAGAACCTGTGCATGTACTTCTTGGAAGGAGAAGTTGGCAGAAAGATTAATGTGGTAGTTTCCTGGAGCTACACTGCAACAAATTACCATAAACACAGTGGCTTTAAAAAGAATCTGAAATGTCTTTAGTCACACGTGTGGAGGCCAGAAATACGCAAGGTCTTGGTTCCTTCTGAAGGCTCTGAGGAGCACTGTATCCCATGTCTGTCCCGACTTCCGGTGGAGGCAGGCAGCCTTGGTGTTCTGGCTCATGGCTGCATGGCTCCAATCCGTGCCTCTACCCTGACATAAGCTTTGTCTCTGTTTTTCTCTCTCTTCTTTCCCTTACAAGGACCACGGTCATTGGAATTAGGGTCTAACCTAAGCCCAGGATAAGCTCATCCTGAATTTTTAATTGTACCAGCAAAGAGCCTACCTCCATCAAACGGCATATTCACATGTACTGGGGGTTAGGACTTGGTCATGTTTTTTTTTGAAACCACAACTCAACCCACTACAATGACTTTGAGTTGTTCAAAAAAAATACTACCTTGTATCAGGAATGCAGTGGCTTCAAAGCAAGTATTGCTCATTTTGCAGTTATCTTTGGAAGCCCAAACATGAATTTTAAGAAGGATAGATTGTACTAAGCACTTAAATTTGTTTGGAACCTAGAGTGATTTAAAGACTTGATAGAAAGAAAATGCTGACAAGTAAACTCATTCTAGTAATTTTTGAAAACAACTTCAAATCTCTAAAGTCTAGTCAATGATGCTGTCACTGAGAGGATAATGAGCTTCTGAAATCTCCAAACCCTAATCCTCAACACCTGAGAACATGTTGCCTTTTTCAACAAAGGAGAACAGAGACCACAGGGAGAATCAAGGTTGCTAATCAGGTAGGGAAACTACCTGGACTATCTAGTGGTCTCAATGTAATCACTAGAGTCCTTAAAAGAAGAAGAGGAGGGAAGAGTGATACACTGTGAGAAAAGTTGTCATTGGCTCTGAAAGATCAAGGAAGGGGCCACAAGCCAAAGAATGCAGGTAGCTTCTATACAGGAAATCATCTCAGGCAGATCCTCCAGGAGGAGCACAGTGCAGTGAAATGCATGTTGGACTTCTACTGTTCAGAACTATAAGGTGATTCATTTGTGTTGAGGCACTGCCACAGTAAGAAAAACAGATGCACTCGGGGTGAGCACAGTGACCTTTCCCACTTAACTCTGCTCAGAAGAAGGTAAAGGCCGGCAGGAGGCATGCACTCACAATAACAAAGACAGACAAAAGAGAAAAAGAAAAATGGGTTTTTCAAGTCGAGGAACAAAATAAGGGGCACCTAACCTATATATTCTGAGGAAGCTGAATCTTCAGCCACTGGTGTGAAGGCAGGAAGCAGCCCAAAATATCCTGCAAAGTGCCCTGAAATTTGTACGACCACGTATATCCAAAGGTCAGAATCAAGAAGAGGCTAAAAATAGGATTGATTAAGTCTTTTCAGGGAGCAGTCAGAGCACAGATTTGTTGCTT
Source organism: Chinchilla lanigera (assembly GCF_000276665.1). Taxonomy (NCBI): domain Eukaryota; kingdom Metazoa; phylum Chordata; class Mammalia; order Rodentia; family Chinchillidae; genus Chinchilla; species Chinchilla lanigera. Next base: position 16,209,115 of record NW_004955450.1, on the reverse strand, counting down.
GCTTCACCCACGAGGCACCTGCTCTTCCCCAAACCCAGCGAGACTGGGGGTTTTCTGCCCACAAAGCACATCTGACCTAGAATTTTATAGTGGGGTGGTGCTGAGAGTCAGGGTTAGTGTCTTACGAGGACAGGAGGTTGTGTGTTCTGTAAGATTTGGTTTTCATCTTCTCATCTCCAGCACTTAACACAGATGAGGCATGGTACAGGTCATTACTCATCATGAACGGAACTGGTGAAATGAATGTATTTTCTGTCACTTGTCTCCTCAACGGTCAGTGTGAAAAGATGACTAAGACACGGCCCCTTTCTCTGAGGTTCCGGTACGGGCCACAGATCACTGTATGAGCCATCATGATAAGGGTGACGTGTGCCGTGTCAGAGCCGGGCTGTGGTGCTGTCAGTACAGAAGAGAGGAAGGGTGGGACAGGCGTGGCTTCCTCGGTAATGAGGCTGTGACTTCATTCTCATGTCATGTGCAAATATGCTGCTAATTTTGCACCATGACATGGTACATAAAGAGCAGTGCTGGGCCAGGGGTATAGCTCAGGGGCATAAGTGCTTGCCTGGCAGCCCTGAGGTCAGGAGTTCAATTCCTGGAACAAAAAAAAAAAAAAACAGCAGTGCTTTTCCATGGAAAACCCATTGTGTGAAGTACTTGAGGGTTACTTTATGGTATTTTGTGATTACCGGACAGTGGTGTCACCATAGAGCCATGGATTTCGAACATCAGTGGGATGAAGAATCCCCAGCGTATAAAACAGAATGCCAACTGCCTCACCTATGTTATTTCTAACCCTGAGAGTAATCCTGGCATATCAGAATTGCAATCCCCATTTTTCAAATAAGAAAACTGAGGTTCAGAAAGTGTAAGTAACCTATTGTTATGGTTTACACTAAATGTGCTCCAAGATTGAGCTTTAGAAAGGTGATTGGATGATTGCTCTCAGGAGGCGGGGCCAGGTGGGAAGAGCGGCTCCCTGGGGTCGGGGCTGGGAGGGTTCATCTCCCCACCCAGCCCCTTCCTTTGCTGCTGTGCTTTCTGGTCACCAGGGTGAGAGCCCTCTCCACCATGCCTTTCTGCCTTGAAGCCAGCCTGCTACAGACTAAAACTGTGAACCAAAACAGTCCTTTCTTCCTTGAAGTTGTTGTTCAGGCCTCCGTCGTGAGAAAGTGATGAAAACACTTACCCAAGATGATCTACCTGGAAAGCAACGAGGACCTCAACTCCAAGTCTGTCTGACCCGTCTGCGCCGTCCTTTATACTCTGCCCTGAAGAGCCAGATTCCCAGAGGAGGGACTCCCTGGATACGGCCAACAAGCAGCCAGCAGATCTATGTGACCTCGGCGGAGAGCCATCCACCCCACTGTGTAACCTTCGGTCTCTAGCTCTGTGTATGTTTTCCTTCAGGAGAAACACTGAGTAGGTAATCAGTCCCCTTAGCTTATGACACAGCTTTGCCACAGGTCTGTGCCATCTCTGTCTTTGTTTCCCTCCCCTTGTTCATCCAACAGCTTCTCAGAGTGTCAGCAGTGCACAAAACACTGTCCTTTTCGCCCAGAATAAAACAAAGTGTGTGCTCTTACATGGCTTATTCTAGTCATAGGACAATAAAGGCGAAAACAGTTAAGTATTTGTCAGCGGCACCAAAGGAATAACAACACTGAGTGAAAGAAGAGAGAAGCATGATCTGACCGAGGTTTCCAGGAGGCCCTGACTGGAAACTAGAGAGAGAAGAGAGGGTGGTTCCCACCAGGATGGCTGGCGGCTGGGAGGAAAGGAAGCTGATCGATTCTTTGTGCGTATTTAGAGGGCTGAGCTAAAATAATTTGCTGGGAGACTGGGAGAGGGATGCAATAGAAAGACAGGAGTACGAGAAGCTCTGGCAAGTGAAAAATGCCTCCTCAGAAAATATACACCCCTCACCCCTGCATCCTGTGAACAGGGCCTTCTGCAGCCAAAACGAGGCTGTCCAGAGGTGGGTAAGCAAGGGTCTTGAGAAGGGGAGATGACCGGGCTCCCCGAGGGTCCCTGAAGGTACTGACAAATACCCTTAGAAAGAGGCAGAAGGAGATGTGATATCAGAGAGGAGGTGAGGAAGGGGAAGAGAGAGACTGGAGTGAGGCAGCCACAAGCCAGGGAGTGTGGGTCACTAGCAGAAGTCAGAAGAAACCAGACCAGACTCTCCCTGCAGCTCCACCTTGCCCTCGGCCTCAACTCCAAACTTCTGTGAGAGGACAAATGTGTTGTGAAGTGGCCCAGGTTGTGAGAACATATTATATCAGCCACAGACAACTCATACAAACTCTCCTCACTTCAAATCCTCTCCCCGCACAAGACAGCTATTGCTACTGGTTGATATATGGCCTGAACACAAGTACAGATACTTGTAAAACACACAGTGTTGCTTTGTAAACTGGGCTGGTTTTCCTTGGGACTGTACCACCCATGATGTGCTGTAGATTTTGCTATTTTCCTCTTTTGGTACCCAGCTCTATGTCGAGGTTTCTCCATGTTGTCATGAGCAGGCACACCTGGTCTGTGTGTCCAGCTGCCGCAGAACGTTCTGGAGAACGCCATCTGCCAGTTTCCTCTCTCTTTCCTTAGACGTGGACGCCCTAGTTGCTCCCAACTCCCAGCCGTTGAAACACCATCACTTGAATAGAATCAAACATTTTGCTTCATCAAGTGGCAGATAATTATTGATGTGCTAAAGCAATCTATCAGGACCAGGAAAAAAGAAGACATGACACTTAGGTCAAAAGTCCACTGAGAGGGTGAACCATCAGCTCTGAAGTTCTTGTCACACGTGAGTGACAAGTTTACCTCCCAGGTTCCCCTGCCCCAGCTTCCCACACAGGTGGCTCTTCACCCTGGCTGTCCCTCTCCTGAGAGATCCTGGGGACTCAAAAGGCCTAACAGTCCCAGCTGTCCTGCTTGACAAATTGGAATAGAAGTCAGGGACTATTTTCCCTCCAGCACCCTCTGGGAAGTGTGTCTGACTGCACGTTCCCAGCCTGCCCAGCCTTCAGAGCTGGAATGTACAGACACCAAGCGGCACGTGCCATGTACAGGATATGGGTGTCACAAAGCGATAGGAGGGCTGGGAGGGGCAGGGCAGCCTCCCGGGAGGAGAGGGAGCTGCAGCCATTTAGCCAGAAGGAACGTGGGTGAGACAGACTCCCCAGCCCCAGGCACGTGAAGAAAGCCTGGTGCTACAAAGCTGAGCCTTCGCTGAGCTGGAACAGATGCTGCACACCTGAGCTGGTGAGAAACATCTGGCTTGGACGCAAGAAAGGACTTTTTAACAAGTGAGGCTCGAGTCAGCTGTCGGGCAGTCTTGAAGATGAAAGATGCGGGCTACAATAAGATTCGCAGCCTCAGACGCCTGGTCTGGAGGAGGCCGTGCAATCATCTATTTCAGTTCTTTGCTTAGAAGCCTGAGCTGAGCCCTTTCTCCTCCCTTTCCTTATCTGTCAAGAAGAGAGCTCAAAAGACGTAGCTATATAAAACTAACTCAAAATGATCCCAGAGCTAAATGTAAGAGTTAAAATTTAAAACCTGAAAAAAATATAGAGGAGGAAAATCTCTGTGATCTTAGACAACACAAAGATTTCTTAGATGTAACACCACAGTGTGATTCTTTAAAAAAAAAAAAAAAAAAAAAAAAAAAAAACGATAAATTGGAGCTTATCGAAATCAAGCATTTGCTCTTCAAAAGATACCATTAAGAAATTAAAATATAAGTCAAAGATTGGGAGAAAATACTTTTAATATATATCTGATAAAGGTCTGTTTCCAAGACGTGTTAAAAAAATCTTACAATTCAATAATGAGATAAGCTTTGAATAAATGTGTCACAAAGGCTTGTTAATGGCTAATAAACACATCAAAATGTTCATCACTAGATTTCAGAGCAATGCAAATTAAAAACCATAGTGAGATATCATCTCACATCCACTAAAATCCCTACAACCAAGGAGTCTGATGGCATTAAGCATTTGCAAGAACATAAAAAAACAAACATTCATATACTTCCGGTGGGACTGTAAAAAGATTATAGCTACTTTGCAAAACGTTTGGTGATTTCTTAAACAGTTTAACATATATCTACCATACAACCCAGAATTCAACACTCACACATATACTCAAGTAAAATAAAAACACATGTTGACACATGTACTTGCACATGAGCGTTCATAGCAGCACTGTAAACCACAGTCCAGTATCAGACACAATCCAAACGTCCATCAACTAATGAATGGCAAAAAAACATGATCTTTTAGTCCATCTGTGTAACTATAAGAGACTGTCTGAGACTGGGTAATTTATAAACAGTAGGAATCTTCTCATAGTTCTCGAGGCTGGAAGTCCAAGTTGAAGGTGCTAATAGGTTTGATATTTGGTGAGGGTCCAGCCTCTGCATCCAAGATAGTGCCTTATCCCTGCATCTGCTGGAGATAATGAGCAGTGAATTTTCTTCCTTCCTTCCTTTCTTTTTTTTTTCTTTTTGAGACAGGGTCTTATTATGCAGTTCAGGCTGGCCTTTAGCTCACTCTGTAGCCCAGGCTGGTCTCGAACTCGCAGTGATCCTCCTGCCTCAGCCTCCTGAGTGCTGGGATTACAGGCCTATGCCACCATGCCCGGCTTTAAATTTTCATATGGTAGAAGGGATGGAAGGGAAAAAAGGTCTACTTAGCTCTCTCCATTCCTGGTATAAGGTGCTAATCCTATCCAAAGGATTGGGTTCTTTGGCCTAATCAACTACCATAGGCCCTTCCTCTTAATGCTGTTGCATGAGGGAGTAAGTTTCAATATAAAGTTTGGAGGCAACATAAACACTAAAACCATCACATGTGGTATGTCCAATCAATGGAATAGTAGTTGGCAATGTAAAATGACAACATGGCTGATCAAAATTATGACATTATATAACAGAACCAAACATGAAAGGCTACATAGGGTGCAATTCTGTTTATAGGAAATCTCATTAACAGTAAAACTAATAGATGCAAAAAGTAATGTCTACTTTCTACATCAGCTAATAACCCCAAAGCTCAGGAGGTTCAAAGCTCATGAGGTGTCTCTAGCTTTCTCACACCACACGTGTGATTGAATCTGGGGGCAGGAAAGGGAAATGCCCATACACGGGCAAGAAGGGGAAGTTTTAGAGTGACAAAAGTGGTGATGGTGGCAAAGCTGCGTAAATGTACTAAACACGTCCAACAGCACACTCGCAGCAGATGAATTCCATGGTTTGTGAAGTGTATCTTGTGTTAGAAATCTTTCCCTCACCGTGATAAAATACTTGAGATAAAATGTTATGGCAGGTAACCTGAACCACTCACAGAAGCTAAGATGGGAGCAGCAGAGTTTTATTTAGCTTATGAGGATGATACCCCGACTGTTGCCAGCCAGGAGTACTGACCCCAGGGATAGGGAGACCGAAGATTATATACTAGTTTGTCCAGTTTCTAAAAATAGCAGAGTGTTCCCAGAAAGGCGGAGTGCAGAGTTTATCTCATCACATGGTGGTAGTCATAGTCATTGGGTCATCACAGCATTTGTCAGAAACAGCATTTTATCAGAACAGAGCTGCGTACAAGCGGAAACTGGCTAGCATATGATTTGGGGAATAAGAGTGAGTTCACCTAAAGTTGAGGAGAGTTTACATGAAGTCCTGAAAAGAAAATGGAGTCTCACTTGCCCTACCCAAACAACTAGCACGGAGGGAGTGTCTGTCTATCTTGGCTTACAGTTTCAAGTGTTTCAGTCCGAGGTCAGTTGGCTCTGCTGCTCTGGGGCTCTGGAGGCACAGCACACCACACCGTGCGTGTGAGCTCATCTCACGGAAGTCAAGAAACAAAGAGTGAAACAGGAAGGAGCCAGGGCCCCAGCACCCGCCCCATGACCTGACTTCCTCCCGCTGGACCTGACCTCCTAAAGGTTCTGCTGTCTCCCAGTAGCACCACATAGTGGTGACTATGTGTGTAACACACAGGCCTGCAGGGACAGTCAAGATCCAAACTATAGCTCTTGCTATAAAACTGAATGAAATATGGTTACGGCAAACTGGAGCTTCCCCGTAGCTCTGAAGGTTTATACGCACCCCACTTGTTCAACAATCTTGGCCAAACGAAAACTCCTAAAAACAACAATCCGGAAAGCGGTGCAGTTGGGAAACAGAGGCAGCCTAGGTTAGGAGAACCCTGCGAGGGACGCAGCGTTATCTCACTTCTGACTGCTGCATTTTACTCTCTCTGTTACCTCAGCCTGAAGCAGATCACAGGTGCCCTTGCATGACCCTGAGAGTGAGCCCAGCTGAACAGCTTCCCCACTGTGGGACCCACAGAGCACAGCACCCCCACAGACACTGGCCTTCAGGCCCCAAGTGTGCATCTCCCTCAGGGTCAGATTGCCTCGCCTGAGCTGTAGCCCTGCCATAGGGGGCTGCACCCATGCTAGGATGCTGAGGCAGAGTCCAGCTCTGCTGCCGGTTAGCTGTGTGCCCTTGGGAAAATCTGTGCCACCAGTTTCCTACCTGTCCTGGCCCTCAATAGCACAGTAAACAATAATGGAAATACAAACCACCTAGATCCACTAGGTCCCAGTGCCACTTCTTGCCTTCACAGAAGCTTCCCTGACCACGTGGACTACCTTTTGCCAGGAGCAGGTTCATTGACAACAGGTTCATTTTATTTCTAGCAATGGCCTGGGTTTATTTTTACTGTTTTATATCACTTGTGATGGTCTAGATGATAGTGCGTTAATAACTCCCGAATCTCAGGAGGCTCTAACATCAGCTGTCTCTAGCTTCCTCACACCACAGTCCACAATCACATGGCTGAGGACTCAGCTCTGGGCCAGGCTGAGCAGCTCCTCTACACGGAGCACTGTGCTGGTCTCAAGCCACAGGGACAGAGAGCCCCAGAAAGCTGCACTTGAACTGCTCAGTCCAGCAGGGCGGGTGTCTCTTCCACTCACAGCTTGTTGGCCAGAACTAGCCAATGCCCTGCCCACCCTTAGGGGCCTCGGCGATGGGGATTCCCAATGCCAGGAAGGTTTGGGGAGCAGCGCTGGTGATCACATTACTGACTTGGTCTTGTCCATCTCTCCTGACTGGAACAGCATCTCAGAGCAGGATAATCTAGCTGGACCATTAATTTACCCCAGTGCTGGCACTAGCCAGTGCTTAATAGCTATCTGTTGACTGACTGATTCTGATGCTTTAGGGTTGGTGGTGGAGACTGCTGGTAGTATTATGGGGTAGTTTCTTAGAAATGGCTCACCAATCAAAAGTATTCCAGGTCCTTCTTGCCTCAAACAAAGAATTGGACAAGACAAGCCAAAAATGGTGCCAACAGTGTATTTGAAAAGCTCAGCGTAAATGGGTATGGGAGAAACCAGCTCTGCAGAGTGAACTAGGGTCAAACAAAGAGAAAAAAAGAGTACAAGCAAAATTAAAAGTATATGCAGTATCTGAGAACCCCAGCACAGGCTATCATGGAAACTCGTGTAGCACAGCAGCGTTCCCCAATGGCTTGTCTGCTTTTATTCTGCCCATGTCTCATAAGGGCTCACAGAAGTTCTACATATGCCCCTCACATTGCCCTGGGATCTTGTGATTGACAGGTCCCACTCATTTTCCCGCCAGCTTTGCCAAGCCCTGTCCCCTGTATCAGTAGGATCAGTGTTAGTTCCCTGCCAATGGCTCAGATCCAGGACTAAGAGCCCAGATTCCTAAGTGAACAGGACTCTCTTGAGAGGGGAAGAGTGATTACTCTGACCACTGCTTTTCATAGTCTTCACCTCCACCACCTAGCTGCAGAGGAAATGAACAAGACTCTAGGAGTCAGGACAGAGGTCCAAAGTGGGAATCTCTGCTCTGAAATTTCATCATAATTTTACTGCTTCATCTTAAAAAGTTGTGTCAATTTTATATTCTCTTCCATATTCTCCCCGTGGTTGTAAAAGAAAACAATTTAAAGTATTCAACCAAGTAAAATTATGCTTCCTGATCAAAGGTCTTGTTCTGGTTCAGTGTTGCCCCCTCCCCACCCAGCTTCTCCAACTCCGCCTTCTAACGAGTCTCCCTAAGTAGATCACTCGCACCCAAATCCTTTGCTTGAGCGCTGTTTCTTGGGAACCTAAGATGCTACCCAGCATACGTGCACCTGAAACAAAGTTTCAGGACTGCAATGCTTACACTTACTTCATGAAAGCGCTGTGTTCTGTTCTATACTATTCTTTTATGTATACATAACTGCTTACTCATCACGCTCTAATTCGATGTCGTATCCCACTCATGGGTCTCGGCCATGAGTGGCCATGAAAGCCACTGCCCTGACCCTTCCAAGCTAATCTTCCAGAAAGTGGTGCTCCGCAGCCCAGAAGTCAGGGAGAAGCTGGATTGGAGGGCATCTTTCTCCATGTGCACAGCATTGGGAGTCTGGGACTCCAGAAACTGGTCCCCCTAAGGCTGGCCGCCTACAGGGAGCCCCAAGCACCCACCAACTTCTTGTGCTGGGAAGAACACCAACCTCTCCCTGCTGCCCCCAGCCCACAAATGCACACATCACTGGCTTCAGTGTAGACAATGTAGTTTCCAAGGAGATAAAGCCTTCTGTGCCCAGGAACATAACACAAAAAGCTATGTCAGTATAGGTGTGATGGCCCAACGGCCATGCATAGAGGAACTACAAAGCACCACACAAAGCAGTGCGCTAAAATAATGGAATAGGTTTTCTAAGTACAATTTCTCATGAGACGCTGAGTGTAAAAATCAATTGGTCCTGCAGTTCACCAATATTATTCCGTTTTTTAGAAGTTACTCTGTGTATGGTAAGACAATGGAAAGATATACTCAAAATACTTGAGGCAATCATAGGCAGGGGAGTAATTATGGAAGGCTTTTACGTTTGAAGTCATGCATTTCCAGTGTTTGAACTTTTTACCCCAAGCATGAATTATTTTTTAAATAAGAAGATCAATCATTCTACACTTACAAAGGCTAAAACACAGCAAGAAGCTATTGCCAAGGAGCAACCTGCATTCCTGCTGCTCATGACCGTCCAAAGTAGAGGGCAATGTCTTTGTTCTGACACATAGAAAATCAGGTAGGGTACAACTACGGCAAGGTCAGGAACTAGGAAAATGTCCCGGTGGGCCCCAAACAGAGAAGTTTATCAGGAGTGGACAGAGGTTCCCAAAGCAGGCAAAGGGTGGTGCAGGGCTCCAGCAGAGCCAAAGGCCTCGGAGGCTGTGGAGCTTGGGGGCTCCCCAGCCATCTGGAGCATTAAGCCATATGTTTGCTTCTTTGAACCAGGGATTTGACACCCTGGTGGCAAACTAAAGTCACCTAGGGCTTTTAAAAAAAAACTGCTCAGAAACTGATTTCTCCTTCCCCTCCCATCCTGGCCTTCCTCCTTTGTTAAATTTCCTCTGGAAAATATGTGTTTTCCAACACACATTCAGATCACTTCTCAGCCTTTTGGCTAAGATCAAGTGTAGTATCTGTTCCTATCAGTTTAATATCTGAAACGTCCTCTGTCTAACACACATCAAGGATTGAGACCACATGAAAACTTTGGGCTGAGATCATGGATGTGGACCCAGACTCTGGCCAGGTCGTCAGCCAAGCGATGGGCCACTTTGGAGATGAGATCCGAGATTTCCCTTTAACGTCTCCAGAGTGCACATTTAAAGTCTCCAGAGCCCAAGATTGGGAGCCAGATTTGGGGCTGGAGTCCTTGGAAGGGTCAAGCGGAAGCCAAACACTGCTACTCAGAGCGGGACCAAGAGGCAAAGAGCAGGGAAGGAGCAAATGTCCACCCAGAAGTAAATGTGTGAATGCGTGAGGTACACGAAATATTCACACAGCCGAATATTGTATAGCAGGGAAAACTTGCAGAATATTCCTGAAGCGGATATCCCTCAAAAAGATAATTCTCAGTTTTAAAAGCCATTTGTACTGGGCTGGGGATTTAGCTCAGCTGCAAAAGCGTCTGCCTGGCAAGCGCAAGGTCATGAGTTCGGTTCCCAGTACCGGAGAAAAACCAAAAAAAAAAAAGCCATTTGTACTGTGGTATGTTATGATACCATATATTTAAACTTGAAACTATAGGAAACAAAAAACATACAGTACAGCGTTTTGTGGCTAAATATATATTATTAAAACTGTAAAAATGTTCTTGAGACTCAAACACATGGATTTCGGGACACTGGTTACATTTGGAGAAGGAGGAAGAGGAACGGTTTGGATACAGGGCCCAAGTGGACAACTGATGCACACAACCACCTGGGAGAGTCTCAAAGCGTCAGGCTGTGTGTAAGAAACCCTCACTAAAATGCCACATGCTTTGTAACGCCATTGGTGACGTATGGGGAGAGACAAAACTACAGTGATAAAGAACAGATTGATAACTGCCGGAGGCGGTTGGGATTATGCAGGGACGGTGTACCAGCCGTATGCAGGGTGATGGGACTCCATCGCAACTGCAGGGACAATCACATGACTCTGCTCATGTATTTAGACTCATATGACTGAACTGACTGAATTTCATAAAGTCAGAATATAAGAAATTGCTTGCCAGGGATCTAGAGGAGGAACATTTCATTAATCTTTCCTTAATAGGCATGCAGTTTCAATCTGAGAAGATGAAAAAGTTCTAGAAATGGACATTGGTGACGGTTTGCATCAGTGTGAATGTACTCAATATTACTTAAAAAGAGGAAAGATGAAAAATTTTTGTTATTATAGTCACCACAATAAAAAATGAAAAGAACCATACACTGTATGCCAAAACAGGAAAAGGCACTTTCATTGTATGATATTTTCTTTGAAAGCTAAAACAAAAAATCTGAATCAAATGACTGTTGTAAAATATTATATCTTAAAATAAATCAATGTGTTCATATCTGGTACTGAATTTTCTAAACAATTTTGTGTACCTAAAGTGTCCCAATAAGTTAATAGCTTAAGGTAAAATAGAAACTGTGGGGCTGTGAGAAGATTTTGAGATGGTTTGCTCCAAACTCCTTCCTTGAACCTGACTCCCAGCCCAGACTTGTATCTGGTCAGATAATTTGGAACTGAAACTCCTTTTTGACAATAAAATCAGGCTTCCTCACCTCAAAGCTTATGAGGCACAGAAAACTACAAAAAGTGTGTTCATCTTTCCCTAATCCATAGGAAACAATTTTGAATAATAAGAACATCAAACCAAGTAGTCGTGAGGCAAAAATTAAAATCTAATCAGCAGATGTCTTTAGAAGAACTGTCAAAATGAGTTTAAAAGAAAAAACTCACAAAAGTAATGTGTCAATTTTAATCTGTGATATCCTGATTGATCTCCTACAGCACTGGAACTTGTTCCATCTCCTTGTTCCTGCCTTTGTCCTCAACACTGCCTGCTGTCTAAATGCGCTGCGTCCTGAGCAGCTTCTATGCTCATCTTACCCCACGTTTCAGCCTGAGTGTGGGTTGCTCTAATTACAACCGACTCTCATTGGTAAGTAGAATTCTGCAAGATTCTTAGGTGGAAAACTCTTCTACCATTGCATTTGCACAATCCTTGGTTCCAAGCAACAGAGCTGACTGGGAGGCCAGGAACACCAGGCCTGCGGGGGCTGGGAAGGAAGGAGGAAGCTCTGCCAAGGGCCCCAGCAAGTGTGCTCTGCTTCAGCTGCAACTTGTTATGGCTGGATGTTAAATGCTCCCCTCATCATGAGTTAAGAGTTAGGCACCAGCCTGTGGTATTACCGGTAGGTAGTAGGAGCCTACTGGAAGGATGCCAAATCATTGGGGGCCATGCCCTTGAAAGGGATATCAGGACCCTGGCCCCTTCCTGTCTTTCATTTTGCTTCCCAGCTGCCAGGAAGTGAGCAACTTCCTCCTCTACCAGCTCCTGGCATGACATCCTGTCCTGCCACAGGCCCAAAGCAACGAGACCAAAGTACCATGGACTGAAACCTCTGAAACCGTGAACCACAATGAGTCTTTCCTCTCTGTAAGTTGATTTTCTCAGCTGTTCTGTCCCACCAACTGAAAGCTGACAGATACTCCACTGCAGAACCAGAGCTACCAGCAGGATCCCGAGTTTAGATGTGGCCTGTGGGCCATCCCAGCAGGACTGAAGGTTCCAGTAGGACATCCAAGCAGCCAAGCCTCCACTTCAGCCTGTCCTCTGGCTGCAGAAACTTCTGGAAAGTGAGTCACAGGCCTACCTGTTCATACTCAGAATGAAAGACACCTCTTCCCCCACACACAGGTGACCTTGTGCTGCCACACAGCCTCTGCTGCCTATAGAACCAGTGTCCACCCCGTGAGCACAGGAGCCAGGCCTCCACCTGCTCTCCAAGTCCAATTCCCATAGCTTGTCTGTGCCCACATCCCCATGTCCTGCTGCCTGCAGTCCCCAAATGCACTGCCCTCATGCCCCTGAGCCTCAGCCCAGCACATTTGGAGTGGAACGCCACCCTCCCTCTGGGTGTTTGTCAGCCTGATGAGCTCCTACACACACTTCAACACCTATTAAACATCACCTCCTATGACAGGTCTTTCACTGTTTTGGGGGTACACTGTTGCCAAAGCCCTTACTCCCCCCCATGACATCTGTATGATTGCCCTGCTTGTGTTATCTTGTAATTATCTGCATTTATTTCTGTCTTCTTCACTAGACTGTTAACTCTCAAAGGGCAATGCTATGTCTAATTAATATTAATTAACTAGCTAATCAGTCGATTAATTAATTGGGTTGCTCTCATTAATCTCAAGGGTAAGGTCTGGTTATTTGCCTAAGTACGGAGTGCATCTGCATGTTTAATAAATGCTAAATAAATATCTTAAGTAATTAATAAGGACCCAGAAAGCTGCAAAATATCCCATGGTTCTACTTAATGGATTCCTCTCCTTTTAGGCCAGAACCTACTGACATCTTTAAACATAGGGAGCGCTGGGCAGACACTCTAACACTCCATCTACATTTGAGGACATGTTCTTAAGTCTGATGTAATTCTTCCCACCGCATTGTACCAGTCTCTGGGGTCCTCCAATGAGCGGGGAGCGAAGGCTCTTCACCATCACTCAGGCAGCTTTGTACAGCAGTAGGCAGGGATGGCTACACTCTGTTAACTTCCCAGCACTGGCACTAAAAAAATGCCACAGACTGCATGAGCTTTAATGACAGAAATGTCTTTTCTCGTGGTTCTGGAGGTTGAGGCTCAGAACCACCAACCCCAGGTGTGTCAGGGTTGGTTTCCTCTGAAGCTTCTGTCTGTGGCTTGCAGATGGCTGCAGATACAATGCCAGCCCTCCCATAGTCCTTCCTCTGTGCCTCAGTCCCCCTGGGGTCTCTCCATGTGTCCTCATCTACTCTGTTTATAAGGTCACCTGTCAGATTGGATTAAGGCACACTCAGATGGTCTCATGTTAATTTAATTAAGCCGTATCTCCAAATACAGCCACACACTGAGGTGTCAGAGGTCAGGTGTTTGGAATATGAATTAATAGAACACAATTCAGTCCATAACATCTTCCCAGCCAGCATGCTGTCAGACAGCTAATCCAAGGTGTACTCTGTTATGGTTTATATCTCCAAGTCCCCCCAAAGCTTCACATGCTCATAGGTGGACAGTTTTGAAGGTGGATGTATTAGGATGTGTGAATATGGGTTAAGGGTGTAATGCTGGGATTAATAACGTGGGTAATGGAAGCCCCAAGCTGGGTGTAGATGGAATATGAAGGGACAGAAAAAAGGCATGCACGTTGCTGCTGCTGCTGCTGCTGCTGCTGCTCCTGGCTGCTCTCTGATGCCCCTCTGCCATGCCACCCTGCCTTGGAACCAGGCAACCACGGACTAACACCTCTACAAACTGTGAGCTGAAATAGATCTTTTCTCCTCTAACTTTGGGTGTCAGGCATGTTGTCTCAGCAAGGAGAAAAGTAACTAAAACCACCCGGTTCGCTGATTCTTCCATCCATTCTCATTTCACCAGTACGTAAGGAGAGCCACTTATATGACTACATAGTCTACATCAAATCAACCAAGTGATCTTCCCAAAATATACCTCTGATCTTCTCTCCCTTCAGATAGAAACTCCTGAATGTTTTCTCATGGCCTTAAAAAATTCCAAAATCCAAGCATGATTTAGAAAATATTCCAACATCAGAACCTTCTTACTTTCTCACCTACAAGTTCCTCACGTCCATTTTGCTGCACATAAATTCCTGGAGTATGGAGATTCCCCAAATAAGTTATGTTGAGTTGCTCCTGATTGTATGATGATAGGCAAGTATATATTTTATTCAACAAATATTTAACTATCACCTCCTTTCTGTAGCTCAGTTAGGTGCTGGGAAAGATAACAAGATCCCACCTGAAAAAATCTCCCAATTTGGAGGAAATGTCAGATAAGTAAACAAAAATTTCAATGCACCCACAATGAAATGAGTAGGAAATATAGTGTAGGTGTATGTAACACTGTCAGAATCTCAGCGAAGAGTCTCAAAACCTAGAACATAAGTTTTTCCAGTAAAATAATACACCAATCTCTAAAATTTAACTGAGAGGAATACATTGCTTAAATACATAAAAAATGTGGATCTAATTACTATGAACCAGATAAGTAGCATCTTACATAACTAATGAGATGGAAATTGGCTGCACTCCCACCAAAGTATGCTGAGCCCTAGGGTGGAAATTAAGATCCTTCCTTGCTGGTACGAATCCATCTCTGGAGTGTTATTTAAGTGCACATATGAAAGTCACACGGAAGAACTGCTGCACCAGCCTCTCCTCCAAGTGTGAGACATTCTAGTTCATTAACCACAGAAATCAGCAGCCCTCGTCTGATGACATACCGAAGTAGAATGCTGCAACTTGCAGCAGGCATTATTTTATTTGTATTCTAAACCTTCTAGCGTGTGTCTCAAGAAGTCACCCAGTCCACAAAGTTGCAAAACAAAGTGGAAGCAGCACAGGTACTGTGAAGCAGACGGAGCAATAGAGTGAGCTCTTCCCTTAAGACAGCTGGGAAATGTGCTGCCCTGAGGCTCGTGTACGCTGCCCGGTTTGTAACACACCACTGAGTGTATCACCAAGGAAGGGACATTTCCGAGGGACGGCCAGGAAAAGGGACGTGAAGGAAAGTCTAAGTGATGAGCTGGCTGAGCAGGGGCCTTGTGGGAGGAGGGGATATTCGGGCCATGTGAGAACAGCAGAGAGGGCCTGTTGAGGGGCGGGGTGGGAAGCACGCTGCTGCGCAAAACCCGAACACTCGCAGGGCGGCGCCTCCGGAGAAAGGAGGGTTAACAGTACCCCGCTCGCTGGCGCACGGGCGGGGCAGGTGCGACTTCACCCGCACTCCCATGGAGGACAAGCGCCGATGCTGACTGGCAGATACACTAAGGCATTTATCAGCTGGTTTCCTCTCAGCTTTGAACTCACCTGTGATATAAGGTCAGCA